>NW_006399793.1:15419428-15425425 GCF_000299155.1 Elephantulus edwardii | reverse complement strand
TGAATGGAAATCCAAAGTCTCTGCAAATGTTCATTAAAATTAAAAAAAAGAAAAAGAAAGTGCACAGTGACCCAAACCAGCGTTGGTTGCCAATGGATGGGGAGACAACTGAAGCATACAGTACAGGCCCTGTAGTCCTTGATAAGCACCCTTTCAATAACTTGTGACATGTTCCCCAAGGTTAAAAATCAGTATCCCCTTTCTGCAGGTGAATAAACAAGGATCAGGAATGTGAGTTAACAAAGTCAGACCCATGAAGTAAAAAAAGTAAGACAATAACGATTCCAAACAGATCGAACTCAAAGTTTACGTCACTATCAACTTATCTGCTGGTCATCAACATTCCTGCTCTGCGCTAGATCATTCCATAGAGTCTATTCTCAGTCTGGATGATTAAATAGCTCATGTAGTTGAGTCATATTCATGCAAAACTGAAGTGAAAAAGTCAAAGAATTGATGATGTTAATTGCTTTATTATCTATCGCATGAAAAAAAACATAAAAATGTGATCTTTATCTCTCTCATTATTTTATATAATTTTATATTAAGAACATGAAACCAAGATCCAAAAGTAAATTATTTCACAAATGTAAATTTTGCAAACTCTATTTTGCATTTTAAGTTATTATAAGTAACTTACTATATTGTTTGTTTTTTATTTAAGCCTTATATTTAAAGTTAACAAGATGTCAGGTCTTTTTATTTAAAAGTCGGTTGTTACTATATTTTGGAGGAACATTCTTCTAAGTAGTACAACACTCTTCTGTCAATATGCTGTACTGTGGTAACCTGGGGTTGCGGTGATGCTGAACCTTGTGCCATGTGGTGTCAAATGCCACAATGGTTACCCAAAGTGGACAGTGTTTGGTGGAGCTCCCAGTTTAAGACAGGTTTGGAAGCAGGAGTGGCATCCACTTCCTAAACAACATGCCTCTGGAAACTCTATGAACTTTGATAAATGATGATAGTTACAGAAAGGCTTCAGGTCTTTTGTTCATAGAGTCAATAATAGTTGTGCTCAACTTGATGGCAATCAACAACACCACCACAACAATAAGTAACATATGTAGAGAAGAAAATTCCAAGTTTATCGGAAAATCTCACTTACATAATTAACATTTAAGATAGGCAATCATCCAGCAATTACTCTGGGGTCTACCTTAAGTTCAAACGTTTCTTCAATTTGTAATGAGATTCTTTCTCAATTCTCAGAGTCATTCCATTTATACCAAGAAAAAAACCCTACAACAACAAACCTTTAGCTTATTCTTCAGAATAACATTAAATGATAACTACTTGCTACGATTTTAGCTATATTTAAAACCTGTAAACCTGGATTTGGTCATATTTAAAAGCTTTAATACGACCTCAAATGTAAACTTCTAAGCCAGGCATAAATTTTGAGAATGATGGAAGTATAAAATTGAAAGAATAGATGCTCTTTGACCTTGAATAGAGCTACAGCTAGGATGAACCATTCTGAAAATTGTTGAACTTTTTCAATGATTCTAACCAAATGTCTTAAGCACTCTACCAGTCTTGAAGTTAGGAAGAACTAATTGCAAATATCTGCTTCATCAGTACCAGATACCTGGTATGGTAACCCTGATTCAGTGTCTTCACCTCTCTGGGTCTCCTCAACTCCCAGAACATCTGTTCTGAGGCTTTTTTTGTATAGGTAATCTCTAAGAGAGTTTCAGTCACAAGGTCAGTGCTATTATTATTGTCAATAAAAAAGGGTCTCAATACTCATTAGTCAAACTCTGAAGCACATGGATGAATCTAGAGAACATGACATTGAGTGATATGAGTCAGTTACAAAAGGACTAACACTGTTTAAGACCACTATTATAAAGAGCTGAAGAAATGTTTGCACATGGATAGAATTTTTCCTGGATAGTTATCAGGCATGGGAAGAGAGGGAGAGGGGAATAAAAGTGAATAAACAGATAAAGATGAGTGAAACAAAAGGTAATATACAATAAAGGGATGATTATATATTAAATGCATTATAATTATTATTATAAAATAAAATGTGTATGAATTAGTGAGTGAAAAACCAATATACTTTTAAACTCTCACTCAAATCACAACAAAAAATAGTAATTCTTTAGAAGTGTAGAAGAAATGAAGACTTTATCAGGCAAAGAAAAAAATAAAAATAAAATTTTCACGATATATCTTACTAAAAAAAATTCCAATGATCATCAACTCAGAACATATTTGGATTTATATTTGTCCAATCTGGGTTTTATGAATGTAATGTAGAATATTAAAAAAAAGCAGCCAAACCAAATTTGCAGGAAAAAGTGTGATAAAGCATACTTAAAGCTGACAAAGGTATGGTAAAACAAACCCTCTCATACATAGTCAGTGGAAATGGGAATTGACAAAAAGTTCCAGGGCACACACAATTTAATAGCACACAGAAGTTTTGCAGATGTCTAAATCTTTTGACTAAGGGTCTATCCCACGGAAGTAATCCCAGCTTCAGAGTGAAATAATTACAGCAAATCTTCAGTGCAGCTATTAACTGTAATAAGAAAGTGGAAAATACCTAAATTCATATCTATATAGAAAAGCAGGACCTGGCTACAAACAAAATCAAAACCAAAGGCAGGTGAGCTCGGGTGGCCTAGTGGCAGGAAACTGCACTGCAATCCCAGAGGTGCGTGGTTCAAATCCACCAGATGCTCTGCTGAAGAAGGAGGAACAATCGCCTCCTATACCTGTCAGATCAAATTTGATGGTACACACATAAAAAAACAAGAATAAATAAATAAATAAAACCATGAGTCAGGCATGGTTCACAAAGCATCCCCTCCATCAGGAAGCTGTCAATCTTTACGGGAGAAGACCGCTCATCATTCTTCCTTACAACAGTTGGTACATTCCAACTGTTGACCTTTCAGTGAGCAGTCTGGCATGTTACCCATTATGTCACCAAACTCCTTACAGCAACGTAGTGACAATAAAAACAATGCTAGTGACAATAAAAACAATGCTAACAAAAGGATTTTTGTACTATGCCACGTTTGTGACAGAAGTTTAAAAATAAGACCTATAATTAGACAGTAGTTGTTATCTAGCTCCTTTTTAAAGCAGAATAAAACTGACTAGAGAGAAACATTCTAACGTAGCAGCCAAAAATTATACTTACCGAGGGCAGTGGTATAGGTGGATTTTTTTCAAATGTCTTTATTTTGACTATCGTTTAATGACTAACTGTACCATGTTTAAGGGAGCTCTAGCAGTGGATAGTCTGTAGGAGTTGTACTTGTTAATCTAAAGGAAGTGCCTCTTTGGGGTCTGAATACACAAATGGTTCAGTGGGAAACAATACAGGAAAACTCCTTCCATTCAATTTACAGCCAAAGAAACCCACTCTGGGGTCAGCTATGAGACGAATGGTAATAAGCTCTGAGTTTTAGTTTTACCATTTTTCTAACAACTATTGTATTACTTTTTGCAAATGGATATTCATAATTATGTTGTTGTTGCTGTTGTTATGTGCCATCGAGTCACTTGTGACTCATAGCGACCCTATGTACAACAGCCCTAAACTCTGACCTATGCTGTGCCAATCTCACTGTCTCTGACACACCTACCCCCATTACTCCAGTAACTGAATCAATCCACCTCATAGAGGATCTTGCTCTCCTGCGCTGACCCTCCACCTTCCCAAGCATGACGTCCCTCTGCAAGGACTGGTCACTCCTTGCAACATGTCCAAAGTATGTCAGACGAAACTTCAGAATCCTTGCCTCCAAGGAGCAGCCTGGCTTCACCCTCTCGAGGACAAACATGTTTGTTTTCCTAGCAGTCCATAGGATATTCAATACTCTTCTCCAACACCACAACTCAAAGGCATTAATTCTCCTTCTATCCTCCCTAGTCATAGTCCAGCCTCCAGTGCATACCAAGTGATTGCAAAGACCATGGCATGTCTCGGGCGCACCTTCGTCTCCAGACTGATGTCCTTGCACTTCAGCACTTTAGAGAGGTCCCTAACAGCAGACTTTCCCATGGCAATGCGCCTTTTAATTTCCTGGCTGCTGATGCAATGAGTGTTGACTGTGGAGCCAAGTAAACCAAAACTGTGAACAATCTCAATCTCTTCACCATCGATTATGACACTGCCAATCAGCACCGTAGTGAGAATCTTTGTTTTCTTGATATTGAGTCTCAATCCATACTGAAGACTGCAGTCCCTGACCTTCCACAGCAAGTGTTTCAGGTCCTCCTCAATTTCAGCCAGAAAGGTTGTGTCATCTGCATAACTCAAATTGTTGATGATTCTTCCTCCAATCCTGATGCAACATTTCTCCTCATAGAGCCCAGCCTCCTGGATAACCTGTTCTGCATAAAGATTGAAAAGGTGTAGAGACAGGAGACAGCCCTAGCGTACACCCTCCCAATTTTGAACCATGCAGTGTTTCCTTGCTCTGTTTTGACAACTGCCTCCTGGCCCAAGTATAGGTTTCGCATTAACACAATCAAGCGTTCTGGGATTCCCATTCTTCTCAGAGTTAGTCACAGTTTGTTATAATCCACATAGTCAAATGCCTTTGTGTAATGAATGAAACAAAGATAAGACATTCTTCTGGTACTCCTTGCTTTCAGCCAAGATCCATCTAACATTAGATACAATATCCCTAGTACCAAGGCCCTGCCTAAGCCCAGCCTGCAGTTCTGGTAGTTCTTTGTTGATGTACTGTTCCAGTTGGTTTTGGATAATCTTCAGCAAAATCTTGCTTCCATGTGATATTGACATTGTTTGGTAATTTCCACACTCTGTGGGATCACCTTTCTTTGGAATGGGAACAAATATAGATCTGTAGCCGTCAGCTGGCCACGTGGTTGTCCTCCAGATTCCTTGACACAACTTGGTGAGCACATCTAGGGCAGCATCTGCTAGTTGAACTATGTCAACTGGTATACCATCAATTCCTGGGGCCTTATTCTTAGCCAATTTTTTCAAAGCAGTCTGAACTTCTTCCTTCATCACCAGAGGCTCTTGCTCAGATGTTATTTCATTAAATTCTTCTGTGCTGCCAATTCCTTTTGGAATAATGACTCTGTATACCCTTTCCATCTTCTTTTAATACTTGCAGGACCACTCAATATTCTGCTCAAAGTATTTTTAAGTATTGCAGCTCGAGGCTTGAATTTCCTCTTCAGTTTCTTGAGCTTAAGAAATGATATATCTTTGATACTCTGACTCCAGCTCTTTGCACATTTCATTATAATACTTTACTTTGTCTTGCCACGCAGCCTTTTGAAATCTCCTGTTCAGCTCCTTAATGTCTTGATTTCTTCCTTCTGCTTGGGCTTCTTGGCACTCCAGTGCAGTATTCAGAGTCTCTTCTGACATCCATTTTGATCTTTTCTTCCTCATCTGTCTTTGCAATGACCTTCTGAACTCTTCCTGGATGATATTCTTGATATCTTCCCATAACTCATCTGGTCTTTGCTCATTAGTGTTCAAGGCCTCAGATCTGTTCCTGAGATGGTTCTGAAATTCAGGTGGGATAGACTCAAGGTCATATTTTAGTTCCTGTGGGCTTGATTTCACTTTCCTTTATACAACCTTCAAAATCATAAAAATACAATTTATTCATGAATTATACATATATTACTATTAAACTAACTACTCATTGCCATAGAATTGACCCAATGACTGAGCTGACTCATTGCCAGAACTGACCAATAGCTAATCCTCCAGTGGGTTATCGGAGACTGTAAATCACACTGTAAATCCTTCTCCTTGAAACAGCTGGTGGATTTGAACCATGTGTCTTTGGGCTGGCAGTACAACTCCTTAACCCATGAGGCCACTGTTGTTGTTTGTTGTTGTTGTGTACTGCAGAAACAGAACAGACCCATAATTGACCCTCTGGTGAGTTATCAGGGGCAGTTAATCACACTGGAGGAGATTGCCCAGCCTTCTCCCGCAGAGCAGCTGGTGGCCTCAAACTATGTGTCTTTGGAATTGCA
>NW_006399793.1:15415806-15419318 GCF_000299155.1 Elephantulus edwardii | reverse complement strand
AAAATGCTTGTCACTCCTCTGTAGCATCTGGTCCCCACTGGACCCTCATCATTTCCTTCACCTGCTCCCCCCACCGACCAAACTGTGCAGCTCTGCAGCTGCATCCTGGCCCATCCTCACCCTTCTTCCCCCAACCCGCACCTCCTTGTACCCCCAATATGTTTTTCCCAATTAAAAAAAAAAGAAAAGAAAAGCAGAAATGTTAAGTGACTTGCTCCTGGATCCAACACTGTTGGATTGCAGAGCCAAGGCTGGAGCCAAGGGCCCAAGTTCAGCCTGCTTCCAGAAAAGACAACGCTGCTGTGTTCTACAGCTCTTCTCCCCCACACTCTTCGGAAGCTGGACTTGCCATCTTCTCCAGCTGATGGCAGAGAAGCTAGTGCTAGAACCTGCCTCCCCCTCATTACTGCTTCTCGCTGTACCCACCTTCATTAAAACTCTCTGATTTGAGCTAAGGAAGGTACAAAGAGCACCTTGCTGCTGTAGTGACTAGCATAGGTTCACAAGTACCTCTTCTTGACAGGTGGGGGTGTGTGACCAGGTGCTTTCAAAAGGGTCACAGACAGAATAATGAAGAAAAAGCAACCAAGTAGGAGGGCCTCTCCACATCATTGCTTATTTCTTTTATCTTAATATAACACAAGGCTTCATGTGCTGAAAATTCCCTTTGAATATATTTTCATTAGCTTATACCAATACAATGTTTAGTATTAATACTTCTTAAACAAATTAATATTGTTACATGTTATCAAACGGATTTCCCCGTTTGCTTTGCACTCATAGCCAACTGTTAATGCCTCCTATGCCAATAATAAGCAAATAAGCAACCTCCTCTGCCAGTAATAAGCAACAAGATGTAAAAGGTGGAGACCGGAGACAATCCCCACATTCATGAGCCTACAATAGGGCCACACATTTATCATCACTTCCTTGAGTCTCTGCTGTTTTATTAACATCTCTGGCAGAAAGGCAGCCCTCTCTCGCTTTATGGACTCATTACAAGGCAAAGTCTTTTTGGAGAGTATTTGTGTGTGAGCTGTTGCTTTTCTAGTTCAGAGTCCTTAACTCAGTAACAGAACTCACTCAGGGTAAATCACTGTTGTAGGGAATGTGAGGGGCACGGAGATGTAAGGGTCCTTTCTTTAATGGTCACTGTAAATTTCCTTCTGAGAGCAGAAACTGTGGCCTCCCACACATTAACTTCTAAGATGAAACCAATTTTCTTGAGAATAATCCAAGATTCTGTCTCTAAGTGATAAGGAGGAGTCTGGAACACTCAAATCACCAATCTGAGATGACCTCTGGAGGCTAATTGCAACTGAAAGGTCAGTGGTTTGAACTCATCAGTAGCTTCATTGGATAAAAAGAAAAGGCCGACAGAGGCTAAGGACATGATTATTACTTTGGAAGTGAATACTTAATTGATTGCTGTGCTTTATTTATAGGAAACACTGTAAAAGATTAAATACTTGTCAGCTCAGACCAAAGAACCAATAGCTGGCAGTATTTATTCTTAGCATCATGTAGGAAGGGAAGAGATGCTTTACCTTATTAATAAATATGTTATAGTCTGTTAGGAAGTAGAAGATATTCATCAGAATTCACTGTGATCCAGACGAAACACTCTTAGAAACTATACTGTATAACCTTCAGATTTCTTAAGTCTCTTCCTGGTAATGAAAAGTAGTCATATGGAGTCATGAATCATATGCAAAAAATTAGGCACTTGGATGCTAACTAAAAAGCTGACTTTTGAATCCATCTGGAAGGCTCTCTACAGAAAGCCATTTTGGCGATCTGCTTCCAAAGAGAACACAGCCACTGAACACTCCAAGGAGCAGAAGTCACCTTAAAACATAGGAGGGTGCCATGAGTCAGAATCAGCTTGATGGCAATTGCTTTGACACTTGTTTTGTTTAAAAAAAAAAAAAAAGACTGTCACAGTTTATCTGTTTGTGTCTGCTCAGTATGAATCCCATCAATCCTAAAAACAAGTGGGGCCAAAGGACAGGCCTCACTGTTCCCAGAAAGAATTTGAAAAACTAGCATGCCTTCATCTCCTGCAGCATCACCTGCTGTGCAGAACAGAACGGTGCTGCTGTTGGTGGTGGGTGTCATCAAGTCAACTACAACTTACAGTGACCCTATGAACAACAGATCTGAGTCTTACCCTAACCTCTACCATCCACGCCATGCCCATAATGCTCACGTTCGGAATACAGAAACCTTATTCCATGTTTCCGAATTGTACTTTTTAATTTCAGGATCAATTCTGGAAAGACAGAAGAACTTTTCATTCACCAGTTATACTGGTTCTTGTCACAGATGTAGTCTTTTCTGTTGGCATGTGAAACCCATTAAATGACTTATAAAATTATCTGTCACTCTGTTTCTCTCATACTAAAAATCATTTTTAGTAAACATCTTCATCAGTAAGATTTTCTCCTTGAGGACAAGGAAAGGATTCTGTAATCACCAGGAGCTTTACCCCTGACAAGGCGTGTTCTATAGCTAATGAATAATTTATAAGGGCTACTTTAGATAAACAGTCTGGATTTTTTTTTTCATAACTAATAAATCAAGGTATAAAAAAACTAGGGGCTAAATCAGAGTCAGTTTTATTTTTCCCTAAAATGATCAGAGGGTTACATAAAGTCTGTGGTCTATTAGACTTGTTATTCTGCTCAGGTCAGTTTTATGTACATCAAGGTCACTCTCATTGCCCCATTCTCAATAAGCCTCACACAGCATGCAGTGCTGACAGTACCCTGGCAGAGGCACTCTGGGAAGTTTCCAGTTCACATTTTTTTTGGCAAGTGACCAAGGACAAAAGCAAAATGAGTCTTTCTGGGATGAAATCTGAAAATTAAATGACTATGTCAACTGCCATACAGTTCTACCATAAAATCAGAATTAGCTGTTCCTCTCTGTAAAATCGCACCTTAAGTTCTATTCGTTTAGTGTGGCGCTAACTCCTTCCAGCCTTTTTAGAGTTGAAGGTATCTCACAATTAATTTTTTAAAGTTATGCTTTTAATGGGGTAAAGTGACAAAATTATCCTAGAGAATAATCAGCAATGGGCACTAAAGCAGCTAATCTTTATTAAAAATAGGTAGCATTACTCTGCCACAGATACAAGCAGCAGCTCTTGGTTACTGTGTGATGACAATTCTTAGAGTGTTCTGAAGAACATGAGGCAGGCGTGCAGGCCTGGTATAGGTTAGGCAGGACCCTGGGCCTGTGGTTAGTTCCTTTCACTTAGATTAAAAGGAACAGCTGGATAAAATAAGCCAAAGGTAATGTCATTTTAAGGACCTCACTTGAATCAACAGTTAACTGTTTAGTGGCTAAGGGAAAGAACAATGGTTTCAACTCACCAGTGGTTTCATGGGATAAAGACCTGACAATATGTTCTTAGAAAACCAAACAGGGACAATTCTATTCTGTTACACAGGATCAATACAAATAAAAAATTACTCAATGGCACTCACTCCACAATAACATAATTTTAA
>NW_006399793.1:15415087-15415706 GCF_000299155.1 Elephantulus edwardii | reverse complement strand
CAGAACAGAGCAAGGAAACACTGCATGGTTCAAAATTGGGAAGGGCGTACACCAGGGATGTGTCCTGTCTCCATACCTTTTCAACCTCTATGCAGAACAGATCTTACCATTGTAAGGTTTTAAATTTTAAATATGGTAGCAACAACCCTCCGTCCCCCCACCCAAAAGGAAAGGAAAATTACAAGTAGCATTTAAACAAACTAATAACCCATCAGTTAAGTTAAGCAGAGGGATTTAAGATTGGCCCAAAATACCAGGTGAGTAATAAGGGTGGGAGTGGGGTATAATTTGAGAAGAAGTTTTGATATTTTAAGAGAAAATTTATTTGATGAATGTGGTTACAATAGAATAAACATAATTAGTTGAAAAACCTGCAACAAAACATGGTACCTTAAAGTACTTTTAAATACATTTCAAGCTTGGAATTTAGTTTGAAAAACCATTATGCTTTTGCTTCTCACTTTTTTAAAGCTATTATTTTCATTTTACAAATTGTTTTCTTATGAAATGAATAAAATATCTCAATAAACGTACTCAGGAGCAACAGTGTCTCTCTGGAGACTAAGGTGCGCCTGATACAGGTCATGGTATTTGCAATCGCTTGTTATGCATCAGAGAG
>NW_006399793.1:15407042-15413482 GCF_000299155.1 Elephantulus edwardii | reverse complement strand
GGGTTGCTATGAGTCAAAAGCAACTTGAGAGTATACAACAACAACAGTTTCAGTTGGATTAAAAATATCTAAGCTCATAAATTAATGAGCAGAGCAGAAGTTTATATTACATTTCTGTATTACAGATGCCCCTAATTTTTGTTAGCTTTTAAAAGTTAAAGAAGTATATGGTAAGAAAAAGCAAAACAACAAAGGAAAGAATTTTTTTTTTTCATTTCCATGGGAACTTTGTAGAAATTTGGTCACTTTTACTCCACAAACCACCACAGAGAATAATTCTTCTTCCCCTCAAAGTATCTGAAGCCAGAACTACAAAATGGGAATGGGATAGATGTTAGGAACTAAAAGCGAATAGCAGATCCCGTGAAAGTGGAAGCATACCTTGTATTTCAAAGACAACATCAGCAAGCATAGGTTTATTGAGGAAAAACTTGAGGGAAGTGTTATAAAACCACAGAGGTTTTCTGGCTTGATAGGTTTTGCAATTCCTTAGGCAGTTAATCTGCAAAGGAAAAACACACATGAAAGGATAAGAGGGAATGTACCATATGCTTTAATAGTATATATAAGCTAGTTAGAGAATACGTAAAAGTGGAAAAACTCAAATAGCTATTCTATGGCAACTCTCACCATTAACTTGCATGTAATTTACATGCAAGGATGACATCTGCTACCTGCCAATAAGCAACACAACACTATTCAACACTCAGGGCAGTAAATACACTGGCTATGTGAATGCTGAACTCCACAGCGGGTGTGCTGTATTGGCTCACACCACACAGGTTTTGTCATCTGGCTAACTGATCATAATGGTCCAATTTCATACGAATGCCTGTTGTTGTTGTTGTTGTTGATTGCCATTGAGTAGAGCACGACCTATGAACAAAAGGCCTTTCTATAACTATCGCTGTTACTCAAATTTCATAGAGTTTCCAGAGTCATGTTGTTTTAGGAAATGGATGCCACTCCTGCTTCGTAGTATATTTCCACATGCAATCTGCTATTCTGGTCACTAATTAAGCAAGGAAATAGATACATATTTTATTTGTACTTAAGAGAATGAAACTTTTCTTGGTTTTCCTATTGTGGCATGTCCTGCTACTGCTAACAAGCTCAGTATGTATTCCTAAAGGATGCATATAAAAATACCTGAGAATGGTAAATAATTTCAACTCTATTTTTATCTACAATACTGTAATCCGAAAAAATCTTCCTCTGCAAAGCAGACTTGAAGTCTAATCCACTGCTAATTGGTTAATTTTAGCTGACAGTGACTCTTTTTGCTGTTTTTAAGTTTTTGCTGCTCCACTGAGCTGATTACATCTCATCGTGACCTTATAAATGATGGGTCAGAATCTTGTCCTATCCTATGCCATTCTCACAATCTCTGCCCTGCTCAAACTCCACCACTGCATTTGCTGTGTCGATTCATCTTGTTAAAGGTCTACTATAGAAAGATATTGAAGCTCCTGAAAAACATCTCTTATTATGGGTGTGAAAGCTGGACAATGCCTAAGGATGACAGACGATTCACTGACGCTTTTAAACAATGATGTTAGAAAAGAATATGAATATCCCATAGGCAGCCAAAAGAACAAACAAGTCTGTCTTAGAAGAAGTGAAACTGGGGAGCTCCTTAGAGATGGAAAAGTGAAGCTTTGTCTCATAAACTTTGGGCATGTTGTCTGGAAAGGCAAGGGAAAGATTATATAAAGAGAGGAAGACTCTTAACAAGATGGACTGACACACTCGGCTCAGAGATGATGTGGAAGGTTGAGGACAGGACAAGGGTCAGATCATTGTTGACAGTCATTATGAGTTGTAGATGTCTTGACGGCACCTAAAACCAACAGCATGATCATGCTTATCTGTCTCCTTGTGTCCACTTACTCTAGCTGTGAGTATCCAATAAGTGTCTCTGTCTAACCTTGTGAATCCTTTCTCTGAACCACATTCAGAGGTCAGTCCTTTGTCCTTTTGATGGTCTTCAATTTCACTTACACTCAATTGTTATTTTCAGACATCCCTTTGTTCCCTACCTAGAAGTTGGGAGCCAGTCCTTCTACCATCCTCCACTCAAATCCCAGACTCAATCTCAGAACCTCAGCTTCAGTCAGAACCCAGAGCCTGAGCTTCTGCCGGGACACCTTTCGGACTCAGAACACTTTTCCTCTATGAAACAAACTAATGCACAAATTTAGCAATGATAAAAGAAATGATATCTGCTCCTCACACTAGAGTAATCCACTGTGGACAAGAGTGAGAAATTTTGTCTTTCTTAAGGGGGAAAAAGCAGCACTATCTCTCCTCAAAAAGTAAAGAAAACAGACTCTGGAATAGTACCTATGAGCAAAACAAACATTTAAAACAAAAGAAAAAAATTCTGTCCTATAAAGTACACCATCAAATCCTACACACAGTTTAAAACCATCATATATATCTAATTGCACTGCTAACACAAAGGTGGGTGGTTCAAATCCACTACGCAGAAATCTACCTATTTCAAATCCTTTCAGGGGAAACATAGACAACTTCCTCAGATGTCATTTACAACCTCTGAAAACTCTCTGAGGGTCAGCTAGCTATGAGTCGGTTCTGACTTGACAGCACTGAGTCACGTAGGAGAAGAACAGTCATAAAGCATCACTGGATGATTAGAATTTATCCCGTGTATTTCCCATTTTACAGAAAGCCCTGGTGTGTGCTGACTAGCAACAGAGACCATCCACTGCCAACTCACAACTCACATGTACAATTCCTGATTCCCAATTCAGTGTCCCACTTCTTCTCAATGAATGAGGTTCTTACAGGAAAGCACAGCCAAAACAAGTGGAAGTGCTCTTCTCTTGTACAAAAGAAGGAATTTAGTTCAAGAATCATATTATTCTCTGAACTTAAAGGAAGACATTCAGAATGAGAGTCAAGGAAAGGCCCAGCCAGATGCAGAGTAAGAGACAGCACTTTTGTCCTGACCATTCATATATTGCTCTCAAGGTGATTCCAACTCCAAATGACCCTACAGAACAGAGGGGAACTGACCTTAAAGGCTTCCAAGATTTTCATCTTTACAAAAGCAGACTACCACATTGTTCTCCCACAGTGCAGTTCATAGGTTCAAACTACTACTCTTTAGGATAGCAAACAACATGTATGTATTTAAATAAATTATGAATCTGTATGATTTTTAAAAATCTTCACCACTGGACCCATCAATTGGCAACATTATGATAGGCAGAGGGGGGGAAAAATTAAAATTGCCAATGATTGCATTTTACTTGCATCCAAAATCAACACCCATGATAAGAGCAGTCATGAAGTCAAAAGACATGTTACAACAGAAAAACCTGCTGTCAAAGACTTTTCAAAAATGCTAAGAGCAAGAATGTCAGTTTAAAGATTAAGGTGCATCTGATCAAGCTATGTTATTTTCAACTTTTTCCTACGCATCTGAAAGTGGAACAATGAATAAGGATTACAGAAGAATCAATGCCTTTGCGTTTTGCTGTAGGAGAAGAGTACTGAGTATCTCATGAACTGCCAAAAGAATAAGCAAAGCTGTCTTGGAGGAAATGCGGCCAGCGTGCTCATTAGAAGCAAGGATTCTGAAACTTGTCCTACACACTCTGGGCATGTTATCAGGAGAGGCTAGTCCTCAGAAAAAGAAATGATGCTGGAAAAGACGGAGGGTCAGAGGAAGAGAGAAGATGCTCAACAAACTAGACTGACACAGTGACTAGAACAATGGGTTTGAGCCTATGACAAGCAGTGACGATGGAGCAGGATGGGGCCAGGTTCATATCTGTTGTTTGTGGGGTTGCTAGGAGTTGTAGTCGATGACACAGAGCAAAAACAACATGATCAGACTGTTTTGTCTTACATCTAGAATTTGAAAAAATAGTTAAAGTTTGAAATGAACACAGATGCACATTTTCACTGGTCTATATACAACTTAATCTAGATAACTCTGAAAAATAGACTATAGATGCAGATGTTTACAGAAGGATTAATTAATCAAATGAAATGGCAAGAGAACTGCCACTCTCCCACACACCTATAAAAATTGACAACTCTGCACTTGCTTCAGCGTGTAACTTTTAAAACAAAGTAGATTACTTTGTTTAAAAAAAATACTCCATCAACAAATGAGTGGATAGAGAAGCTGTGATATATTCACACAACTGAATACTACGCTGCATTGAAAAAACAAGGAACTCACACAATATATTCAAAATGGGTGACTCTGGAGGACATTATGCTGAGTGAAGTATCCCAGTCACAAAAGGACAAATATTGCATGGTGCCACTGTTGTAAAAGAGGACTGACCTTGGGGTTGGGGAGAGACTGAGAAAGATGGACTCAATAATGTATACTGCATTGAAACAGCTGAGGGAGAAAACCGTTAAAAAGGGATATGTGATTAGGTATGTTTGTCATGACAGGAGTCTAGAGCGAAGGCTACATGGTGAAGTAGACCTGGGGGAGGGTTTGTAAAACAATGAAAGACTTTTTCTTTTACTTTTCCAAGAGGGTAGTGTTCTGGGGGGGGAAGGCTGAGAGGGGAGAAATGTGCAACTATAAATGAATGGAAATCTAAAGTTTCTGTAAATTTTTACTGAAATTAATAATAAATTTAAATTTTAAAAAATTTAAGTTAGGGTAAAAAAAAATCCCCATTTAATAATCAGGACTTGTCATTAAGACTTTGTTCTGTTTGATATTTTTCAAGTATCAAGTTGAAAATATTAATAACTTAAGATTGCAGAACTGGCAAAAGTCACTTGTAAAAACGTAATAATCATGTTTTTCCCATGGTGTCCAACTTCTGCTTCCAAGTATGGCTTTAAGTTGAATCTGTATGTGAATCAGAATATTTAGATACAGTTTGTACTTCATTTCAGTTAGTTAAATACTTTACCATTAAATAATGTATCTCAGCATCAAAAATGTTAAAGAAACACCACCAGATACAATAAAATATCTTTAGCACAATAATACAATACTAACAGTAAATGTTTTGAAGCACATTCTAAAGTAGCACTTGTTTGCTACTATAAACCAGTTTAACAGAAAAAGTTGGAGCAGAAGTGGGGCTGGTATATGCACTATATATTAGTCTAACCTTTGTAAACCAAGAGATTGGTTGTGCTAAAACCGGTATTCTGCTAGGTAATGAGTACAACTTATGTACTTATCTACTCTAGTCTTTTTATCACAAAATCTGAAATAAGAATACACTGGCTAAACTGTATAGTGTAGTTGTCTTACAATTTAACAAATATTAAAGCTACTTTTAAAGCTTGTACAAACTGGATTCAATCTATATGACTAACATTTTAATGTGGAGAAGTTTACGGCCACATGTATATTTTTTGTTACCACTGAATCTTTTTTATAACTTTGGGAGAGAAAAATCCTTAACTGCCCACCTGGTTAAACAGATAATTAGAAACTAAATGTAGAAGGGAGAAAGTATCTCTTTAAATAAAGTGATTGCTGTTTGCCTTTGAGTCAGAACTGGTTCATAACTGACCCTCCAGTGGATTTTTAGAACCAGTTAGTCATACCGGAGGAGACTGCCCATCCTTCTCCTACAAGAAGCCCTAGTGATGTAGTGGTCAGAAAGGTAGGCTGCCAAACAAAAGGTTAACAGTTCAATACCATCAGTCTGCAGGAGACTGATGTGGCAGTTGGCTTCTGTAAAGATTTACAGCCTTGAAGACTCTACAGGGCAGATGTACTCTGTCCAAAAAGGCTGCACTATAATGTGATGTCAGTGGAGCTGGTTTGTTTGGAGCTTTTTAAATACAAATTGAACAGATCTTCATTCTTGGCACAGATTATATTATATCAAGAGAATGTTTCAGAGGATGAAATTCACAAATGAACGCTCTGAAGCTATAATATACAAAGCAATAACATTTTCATTCTTGTAGGCATTGAATTTAAACTAGTGAGAAGTAACATACTTATGTTAATTATATTTAAATTATTCTGTATAAATGGAAGATATTATTTAACTCCTCTCATAACATACTCATAATTGCATATCAACTTTAATTCAAAGAATGACAAATAAAGCTATTTACAATTAATTAAATTACCTTTCCTGGTGTTTTTAAAATACATTTAACTTTCTCAATTACATCGGAAACATCTCCCGAATCTTTCAACTTCTTCCTGATATCTTCTTCCAATGCTTCCCATTGAAAAGCACCTGTAAAAAATTAACAGAATGAATTTTTCTATTAAGGAATAGGTAAAAAAACCCTTCAATTATATATCAATGTTCTTTTCCAGTATTTTTGTTACTGAATATATACCTATTTCTATGTAATTAAATGTAAAAAATGGTAAAAGCACTTCCAATAATTTTGAGCATTTTTTCATGTGAATCTTTGTCATCCAAACATCTTCCTTTGTGAAAAGTCTTCTGCCCATT
>NW_006399793.1:15404417-15406472 GCF_000299155.1 Elephantulus edwardii | reverse complement strand
GAGGGTCTTCTTCTCCTGTGCTGTCCCTCTATCCTCTCAAGCATAACTTCCCTCTCTAAGGACTAGTTCCTCCTTGCAACATGTCTAAAGTATGTCAGACAAAGATTCTGAATCCTTGCCTCCAAGAAGCAGCCTGGTTTCACCCTCTCCAGGATGAACCTGTTCATTCTCTTTGCAGTCCATGGTATATTCAATACTATTCTCCAACACCATAGCTCAAAGGCATCAATTCTCCTTCTATGATCCTTAGTCACTGTCCAGCTCTCTGATGCATAGCAAATGATTGCAAAGACTATGGCTGGTATTAGAAGCACCTAAGTATCTAGAATGACATCACTGTTCTTCAGTACTTTAGAGAGGTCTCTGATAGTAGACTTTCCCATCACAATATGTCCTTTAATTTCCTGGCTGATGGTACCAAGGTTGTGGAGCCAAGCAGAGTAAAGCTGTTAACAATTTCAATCACTTCACCATTTGTCATGATGCTTCCAATCAACCCAATGGTGAGTAACTTTGTTTTCTTGATGTTGATTTTCAATCCATATTGAGAGCTGCAGTTCTTGACCTTCTGCAGCAAGTGCTTCAGGTCTTCCTTAGTTTCAGCAAGCAGGGTTGTGTCATCTTCATAATTGAGATTGTTGAGTCTTCCTTCTATCCTGATGCCACATTTCTCCTCATAGAGGCCAACCTTCTGGACAATCTGTTCTGCATACAGACTGAAAATGTATGGATATAGATAGGTTAATTTCTGGGTTCTTGATTCAGTTTCATTGGTCTAAGTATCTGTCATTGTACCAGTACCATATTGTTTTGGTTAATATAGTTGTCAGGGAGTACTACACTTCCCACTTCATTTTTGTTTTTCAGAAGTGCTTTCTTTGTCATTCAGAGTCTCTTTCCTCTCCAAATAAACTTGCAAACTGCCTTTTCTGTCTCTTTGAAAAAGTACTGTTGTTGCATTAAGCATAGAGATTGCTTTTGGTAGGATTGTTATTTTCATTATATTAAACCATCCTATCCATGAACAGGGAACATGTTCCTATTTATTTCTCTTAGTTTCTCACAGTAGTGCTTTGTAGTTTTATGTGTGTGTAATTTTCTTTATAAAGGAAACTTAAAAACTTAAACTTTTGTGCCTCTAGTTAGGTTTCTTTCTAAGTATCTCAATTTGTGGCTGACTATTAAAAATGGTATTGTTTTCTTAGTTTCCTTTGTATAAGAATCCCACGGATTTTTTTTTCATTTATCCTGCCACTCAAAAAAAATCTTTACAGGCGGAGAAGCAGGACAGCACAATGGGCATGAAAATGCCCGCCTACTCCACAGGTAAACGTGAAGGCCCAAGGCTGCGTGATCTACACACCAGTTATACAGGACACATCACCTTCGCTTGGGGAACATTACCACTAAACTTAAGAGACACTGGTCACAGCATAAGAAACTGTCAGCAGTTGACGTGTCTGGAATCACAGAAGCCAAGGAAGCTTCAGATAAAAGCTATCAGATTAAGAGGCTAAACAACGGGAGACAGATGTTGAAGGGAGTGGGTAGAAGTGGATGGGTATCCTGATGGATGGTGGAGCAGGTCAAAACACTTTTGCCAAGGGCAGGGACAACACTGAAACTGATGGTTAATTTCAGAATAAGGGATATATCTTTCACTTTTCTATAAAATGCTTGTCTGTTAGATACTTCTCTAAATATGAACATTCAGATTAAAACAGACTAGGAAGAAGGATTGGCCATCCACTTCCAAAATAGCAGGCCTCTAAAAACCCTGTACAAAAGAATAACAGAAAGGGCAACTGAGGTGGAGTTTTCGAGTATAAAAATACAAAGGAAAAACAGTTGTAAGTAGACACTAGTGATTGGAACATGGAATGTGAGAACCATGAATGTAGGAAAATCAGATACTGTTAAGGAAGAAATGGAACACATAAATATTGACATACTAGGCATTGGAGAGATGAGATGGACCAGCATGGGGCATTTTGAGTCAGATGATCATATGATATATTACTTCAGAGATGAAAAGACAAGGAAAAATGGGGTTGC
>NW_006399793.1:15402228-15403734 GCF_000299155.1 Elephantulus edwardii | reverse complement strand
CTGCCACTCTAGTTTATCAGGTTTTCTTGTTGAGAACTTGGGATTTTCTCTGCACACAATCACATCATTTGCCTACAGTAACCATTTTACCACCTCTTTGTGGATCTGGATACCTCTTATTCTACTCTTGGCATATAGCTTACTTCCAATAAAATATTGAATAAGAGTGGTAAAGTAGTCATCGTCATCTGGTTCTCATTCATAAGGAGAATTCCTTTAGTCTTTCTCCATTGAGAATCATAGAAGCAAATCAAAACCACAATGAAAAACCATTCACTCCAATAACAGTGGCAAAGATTATCAGGGCAGCAAGCAATAAATATTAGAGAGGATGTGGAGAAATAGGAACTCTCATACACTGTTTTTGGTTTTGTAAAATGGTACAATAACTCTGGAAAAATATATTGGCATTTCTTTAAAAAAGATGTACACAGACATTCCATATGACTCAGCTATTCCACTGCTGGGAATATACTCCAAGGGAATCAGAATTGAGACATAAACTGACATGTGCACACTGATGTTCAGCGCAGTATTATTAACAATTGCACAAACATGGAAACAACCCAAATGTTCATCAGCAATTGAATGAATTAAGAAATTGTGATACATTCACATGATGAAATACTATGCAGGAGCAATGATTTAGAAAATGAACACATAACATAGGAGAGACTGGAGAGCATTACGCTGAGTGAACTAACTTGGTCTTATAAGGACTGCATAAAACTACTATGGTAAAATAAAAGGATAACTAGTAGGATGTGTATGAAAGTCTCAGGGGGAAAGACAGTGAACAGTGGGGCTGAAAGTGAGACATAGTGAAACTACAGAGTTGCAGAGTTTGGTAGGTAAAGGAATCAGGGAAGATTCAGTGGGAATCTGAAAAGTTAGGGTAATGGTAGGTACAGATCAATGGTGATTGACTTTATAAAATATAATGTATGGGAATGATCATATGAAACAATATGTCAATGAAGGAACACAATGTTTTTGAACGAAACATAATGTGTGTGTGTGTGTGTGTGTGTGTGTGTGTACTATATGTAAACCAATATAAAATTTTAAAAATCAGGGAGGGAAAAGCACTTCCAAATAAATCACTCTGTCTTCTCCTAAACTGCTTTTCAAAATATGAAGCCTTGTTCTTTAAGAAGCTCTCACTTCTCAGTCATTAGATACAAAGTGGTAATAACAATAGTCAGGAAAGGAGCTAATGTCTCAAAGTGCCCTAACACTCAAATTATTTACATGCCCCGGATATCTTTTCCAAAATTTCATTAAATCATACTAAACAACCTTGTTCCTGAGAGTGAGGAGGATGTAAAGCACTAGCTACAGAATATCAAGGACTACAGCCACTGGGCCTATTGGCAACATCCTGATAAACAAGGAAAAGACTGAAACTGTCAATAATCACATCTTGTTTGGATCCTCAATCAACACCCTTGGTACCAGAAGTAAAGAAATCAAAAGGTGAGTGGCATTGGGAATATCTACTGTCAA
>NW_006399793.1:15399219-15400438 GCF_000299155.1 Elephantulus edwardii | reverse complement strand
TCAGAATCCTTGCCTCCAAGGAGCAGCCTGGTTTAACCCTCTCTGGGATGAACCCGTTTGTTTTCCTAGCAGTCCATGGTATATTCAACAGTGTTCTCCAACATCACAGCTCAAAGGCCTCAATTCTCCTTTTATCCTCCTTAGTCATTGTCCAGCTCTCTGATGCATACCAAGTGATTGCAAAGACCATGGCCTATATCCGGCACACCTTAGTCTCCAGAGTGACACCACTGCTCTTCAGTTCTCTGGAGAAGTCCCTAACAGCCGACTTTCCCATCGCAGTACGTCTTAACTTCCTGGCTGCAGGTGCCAAGAGTGTTGACCAGGTAATATACAACCTTGAAATCTCACTAAAGGTCAACTATGAATGCATTCCAACTCAATGGCAATGAGTGAGTGATTAGCTCTGTTAGCTTCATTTTTATATTTTACTGTTAGCTCCTTTTCCTTCTGTGTCTTATGAAACTCTCATAGTTGGCAAGCAGCTCACCTTTTATTTAAATTGTTTTCACTCCGTCAAAGGCACCCTCCCAGATTCTAACCTCTTCTGTCAAATCTTGTCTCATGTACTTAATGCTTTTATGTTTTCAAAAGTACAATTCTGACTGTGATATTCCTAGTAATAATGAGACCCGTGACAGCTGGGAGGTTATAGACAGTTTTGTTTTTTTATGTCTCACGCTCTTTTCCTTTCACAAAGTGCAGCCTCACCACTTTGCCACCACCTGGTTCGGAGGGAAATGCTTGTGTTTTCCTTCTCTGACAGAGTTCTATTCACACAGTGCCAGGAATAAGCTGTGTGTATAAGGAATGATGTAATATGGCAGCTATATAATGGCTCTCCCATGATTTGATAAGTCAAACAGCTAAAGAAGATTAAGGGTGAGATGCAACAACTTTAATTTCATCACAGCCCTGATTTGATGTTAAGGGATGTTTCTTTAGATTGACACTCAATTAAACAGAGAGGAATCTAAGCAGAGAGTAAGGGTCAGCAGTTCCACTAAGAAAGAAGGGCCAAGGGTGAAGTGTGTTCTTTGGATTCAGGTCGTAGAAAGCTTCATGATACAAAGAACACTCCAAGGACTGCCAGGCCTTCATGAACCAAACAGGACCTTTCCCAAGAACCACCCAAGAGAATAAGCCCTTTCCTACAGTTGGCACAAGGGAAGGGAATTGAAACTTGGCCGACTTAAAGAAAGAGAACAAATTTCTATTT
>NW_006399793.1:15378594-15394479 GCF_000299155.1 Elephantulus edwardii | reverse complement strand
TGGATTGAAGCTCAAAATCAAGGCAAAAAAGATTCTCACCACAGGGCCAATTGGTAGAATTCCTCGATTTTCTCACCTTTGGCTTTGGTTTAAAATCAAGAAAGGTGTATGACAGGGTTATATCCTTTCTCCATACCCATTTAATCTAGATGCATATCAAATCATTCTAGCAGTTGGATTTTATGAAGAAGAATGTGGCGTCAGACTTGGAGGGAGGCTCATCATAGCAGTCACAAGTCAGCTCTTCTTTCAATTGTCCAGCAAGCAAATCTTTAACTCTGGGTCCATCTCCAAGTCTCAGTCTACCCCTCACCACAGTCTGGTGAACTGTCTCTTACATGGCGTTGCAGCTGTTGATGTTGTAGATGTTGACCAATGGCAAACCACGTGTCCATAGTGGAGACAGCTGGAGACCAGATCACCTGGGCAGCTAGGATGGTGGGCATACCATCAAAGACCCATTTTACTTAAACATTTCCACATGTCATCTGGTCAGTTCTAAGGCAATGGGTAGAAAAGTAAAAGATACTACCATTATACCACTAAAAAGCTCTTACCATACTACCACCACATCACTAGAGAAGTTCTTACACAAGATAATTAGATTAAAAATTCAGGGGCATCAACACAGTGTAAAAGTCTCTCAGATTCTAATGTGCATTGAGTGGGCTAATGACCACTGCTTGCTTTTTTTTAGAATTCTTATTCTTTATCAAAATCTATAGTTGGTGGTATGCAGCAAACACAAAACCAAAACCAAACCAGTTGCCAATGAATCCATTCCAACTCATGCCAATCTTACATATGTGAACAGAATTACACTCCACAGGCTTTTCAGTGAATGATTTCTAGGCAGTAAATGACTAGACCTTTCTTTCAAGATGCCTCTGTGTGAACTTGAACCTCCAACCTTTTGGCCAGCAGCCAAACACGTTAACTATTTTCCTGCCCGGGATTCCCCAGCAAACAGCAGATGTGAGGTATATTCTGATTCTCTACTTCCATGCTTGTTAAAGGGAACACAGATGTTTCTTAGAAGTAAAATGATAAGTTTCCACAAAGCTCTTTCTGGAGAGTGCACTCTTAGGGCAGACTCTGAAGACTTCAAACTGTGTGCTTATATGGGTATAAGAACAAAGAGTCATCAAGGACACAACAGTTATACACATGTCACCTTCACACAGGAACAGTAAAAGTTTCAATAACAAAGCCAAAGTTAGCTTTTCTGAAGATTTTTGACAGAATTCTCGTTTCAGGGAGCTCTGGTAGCCAGCAGGTAAGGAATCAGTGCCAACCTAAATGCAGACAGTTTGAATCCATCAGTCACTCTGAAATGAGGGCTCCTGATTTTTATGACTTCTCCTCCAACAACTAAATAAAGATACCTACAACATGACAGATGGAGAAAAGAATGAAACTGTCAATGACTTTATCTTACGTGGATCCACAATCAATCTTGGTACCAGCAGCCAGGAGATCCAGAGACATATTGTACTGGGAAAGTCTTCAGTCAGGGACTTATCCAAATTATTGAGGAGCAATGATGTCAGTTTGAAGACTAAAGTGTGCCTGATTCAGGCCATGGTCTTTTCAATCACTTGCTATGCTGCTGAGAGCTGGACCATGAATAAAGATAACAGATGAAAAATTGATGCCTTTGAATTGTGGTGTTGGAGAAGAGTACTTTTGGCATGAATAGCCAAAAGAACAAATAAATATCTTGAAGGAGGTGCATCCAGAATGCTCCTTGGAAACAAAGATAATAAAGATTTGTCTCACATACTTGGGGTATGTTGTTAGAAGAGCTATCTGGAGAGAGACATAATGCTTGGGAAGATGGAGGGACTGTGAAGGAGAGGAAGACCCTCAAGCAGGTGGAGTCACACAGTGACTGGAGCAATGGGTTCAAGTGTGTCAGAGATGATGAAAATGGCACAGAGCAGGATGAGCTCCAGATGTGTCATTCACAGGGTTGCTATGATCGTGTTCTACTCGACAGCACCTACCAACACCACCACAGACTTTCCAATCTGGATTTATTTTAAGCAGTCTCTAAAGTTGACCTGATGAAAACAAAAACACTTATCCTCTTCCTAGCAAACCACTGGAAGATATTCTAGACTAGGCTAACACAGACTTGTATAACTGGATAAACAGCCAGTCCAATTTCCTCAATTCTGTTGTTTAGAAAGATCTGCATATCATGACCAAGGTAACTCTGAGTTAAGATAGCCTGGAGAGATTCACTTGATTTCTCTCTATTGCACACATACCACTGGTGATTCTTCTTCCCATTGCCTGCCCTCACCCCTACCCCCCGCCCCGATCATATTCACACAGAGGGAGCAGATACGTGCACTCCACAATGTCTACATCCTTTGTGCCAACCACACCAATGCCCCACTAGATTCAGGCACAGCCAGTCCTCAAACAGTCTCATCAGGTACCTTAGCCACTCACTCCTGCCACTGCTGGTGCCAGGTAAGGAGGAAGAGGTGCTGCCCCCACCTCCACCACCACTATGCAGCTCAACTAGTCTATCCAGGCCCCCCAGGGCAGAAGCAGGAAGACGGCACAGAGCTTCTGAGGCCATCCTGATCTTTAGTTCCTGTTGGTTTGGTGGTTTTTTCCTTTTTCTATTTTTTTTTAAATTGTGATATGAGTGAAGATTTACAGAGCAAATTAATTTTTCATTTAACTATTCACACATATTTTGTTCAGAAACATGAATTTCAATACCCACAATGTAATTTCTCCAACTGCACTGTCCCCACTTCCTCCCTATAATTCTGATTTTCACTTCTATATACTTTTCTGTCTTTTGTTTTTTTTAAAGATATTGTACTGATCACCCTTTACTGGATACTGCCTTTCTTTTCACCCATTTTATTATGTGTTTAATATCTATTTGCTAATTTTTATTCCTTATCCCTTCCCTTCTCATGAAGGGTAACAATCCAAGAATTCATTTATCCGTGTGTAAATCTTAGCTTTTTTTTAAAAAAAAATCTTAGCTTTTTATAACAGTGGTATTATACAGTATTTGTCCTTTAGTAACTTAGTTCACTTACCATGATGTCATCTGTGTTATGCTCTGTTTTGTGTATTTCTTTTTTCCTTAGTGTTGCATAGTTTCCCACTCTGAATGCACAATATCTATACATTGCATCCACTAATGATCCAGTTAATAAATTGTATCCCATCTCTTTTTTAGGGTAAATGACAAACATAGTGTGCATTGGCATTTAATGTTGCAGCTCATATTTCTTTAGGATATATACCTAATGGTGGGACTGCTGGATCAAATAGTATCTCTATTTCAAACTTTCTCTGGAAGGAAGCACTAAACTTTTACATCATAGTCCCACCATTTTACATTCCCATTAGCCAGCTTAAGAGGGTCCCAATTCTCCACATCCTCACCAGTGTTTGTTGTCTGCTATCCTGTTGAACTTTTCTATGGTTGCTGGAGTCAAATATTATTTTATGGTTGTTCTGATTGGCATCTCTCTAATAGCTAATGATCGTGACCATTTCTTCACAGGCTTAATGGACATCTGAATGTTTTCTTTAGTGAAATGTCTTTTCATGTCAGCTACCCACTTTGCATATGGGTTGTTTCCCTTTTTTGTGTTAAGGTGTTGGAGTTTTCTATACATTTTAACCAGTTCCTTTTTTATGGCACTGTGGTTTTCTTTGTTTCATCTATTTTTCTGTGCTGAGTCCATTTTGCTACTGGTTTTCATTATAATTTCTGTTGTTTTAGTGATTGCTAAGTTTGTTATTTTCATCTCTTTTATCTTAAGGTGAAGGTATATACATTTCCTTAGGGGTTACCCTATAAACTACAGTTTTATTCCCATGTCTAAAACCGTTCACTCTATCTTGAAATTGTCCTGACTTCTCCATTTGTAACTTCTGTAAATACAATACTTGTTCCCTCTTTTTACACTGGAGTTAATTCTTATTCATAGACTAGTATTTCTTGTTCCCTATTATTAATTTAGAAGTTGATTTTACTTGGTGTATTTTTATGTCTGGACCAGTTCCTGAATGTTGTTGTCACATACGTTCACTGTATTAAAGCTGTTGCTGAGATGGTTTTCAGATGGGTTAAATTCAAACTCTGTTTTGGCTCCTGTGGATTTATCTTCATTTTCTTCAGCACCAATATGAATTTACACATGAGTAACTGGTTGTTCCACAATTAGCCCCTAATCTTGTTCTTACTGATGATACTGAGCTTTTCCAGGATTTCTTTGCATAATGAGGTCAATTTCATTTTTGGTTATTCCATCAGGCAAGGCCTATGTGTATAATCCACTGTGTCTTTTTTAAATGTATTTGCAATGAATGAATTATTCAACTTCTGCACTTTTAAATTCTGTTGTTGTCAGGTACCACTGAGTTAGTTGACTGTGACTCATCGTAACCCTATAAACAAGAGCTCTGAACCTTGCCCTATCCTGAGCCAAACTCACCATCTCTGACACACCTACTCCCATTTGCCAGTTACTGTGTCAATCCATCTCCAGTCTTCCTCTCTTGCACTGTCCCTCCACACTTCCAAGCATGATGTCCTTCTCCAAGGACTGGTTCTTCCTAACAACATGCCCAAGTATGTGAGAGGGAACGTCACAATCCTTACTTCCTAGGAACAAACTGGTTTCACTCTCTCGAGGACAGACCAACTTGTTCTCTTAGCAGTCCATGGTATATTCAATACTCTTCTACAGCACCACAACTCAAAGGCATCTATTTTTCAATCATCATTAATCATTTATCCAGCTCTCAGATGCATAGCAAGCAACTGAGAAGACCAGGGCCTGCACTGGGTGTATATCTTAGTCTCTAGACAGACATCATTGCTTTTGAGGAGTCTGGAGAGGTCCTTGACAGTAGATTTTTTTCAATGCAACTCATCTTTTGATTTTATGACTGTTGGTGCTAAGGGTATTGATGGTGGGTCTGAGCAAGATGAAATCATTAACAACCTCCATCTCTTCTCCATCTATCATGACACTGCCTATTGCCAATGGTAATGAGGATCTTCGTTTTCTTGATGTTAAGATATAACCCCTGTTGAAGGCTGCGACCCTTGATCTTCTGCAGCAAATGCTTCAAGTTTTCCTCAGTTTTGGTGAGAAAGATTGTGTGATGTGCATGATGACACAGGTTGTTGATGAGTCTTCCAGCTGTCACATTCTTGCAATTATTATTAATACACTTTCATTGTATGTTCGATCAATTTCAGCCTGTAGAAGTTGGAAGAAATACTCAATTTCTTCACCATTGGCATCCGCTAATGGTGCATTTATTTGCTTATTAGTCCTACTAACCAGTCTTTGTTGAATATACATGCATATTATCACTGACAGCATTGTATTTCAGAACAGATCTTCTGACAACAATGTAACAGCATTCTTTTATAACTCACATTCTTGGCTTAGATGATCATGACTGTTTGATTCAAAAAAGCCAATACCAGTCCATTTTAATTCACTCATACCTTAAGAGACTAACTCTTATGCTTTCAATTATTTTTGAGATGTGAATTACACTACTTTTATTCTATAAGCAATGGAGACTACACAAGTTTTTAAATAGTGGTGTTTTTCTCTCTTGACACTTTTAAAATATAAAATTGGAAAGGAAACAAAAAGAAATAAAGAATATAAAAGCTATCCAAAAGTTATTTTTAGATGATTAGTTTATGTCTTTCCAAAAACATATCTTATGCACGTACATACATAACTGAGCATACAATTTTAGGTCGTTGAAGTTAAGCATTAACTCCCCATTTTCCTAGATTTTTACTTGACACATTTCAAGTTCCAATTATTAATGGATGTCTGCCCCTGTTTCTCATTTTGAGATATGATACCTCAGCAAGTGAAGACCATTCACTGGGTGAAAGCTTCATTCCACTGATATCATTACTGCAGACTCTACTTTCAGGAGATCACTTTTCCCCAGTTACAGTCTCAGTGACTCCCAACCTAGGGGCTCATCCTCTGGCACTCTCTCAGACAACGTTTTTCTGCTATTCATAGGATTTTCAAGGATCCATCATTTCAGATAGAGATGGCCAGTCCTGCTGCTTAGCTGACCCTAGTCTGAAAGCTCCCATGAAGACTGTCCTCAGAAGGTCCTTGGATAGCACAAACTGTCTGCACTCTACTACTAAACTAAAGGCTAGCAGTTCAATCCTACCCTGGGAAATCATGAAGTTAAGACTTAGCAATCTGCTTCCACAAAGATCATAACCAAGAAAATGCCATGGAGCAATTCTACTGGATAAACCTGAGGCTCATGAGTCAGAATCAACTCAACTGTAATGGAAAAAAATCCCTAGAAATCACTGGTCTACTTGAAAAATGAGAAAAAATTTATACCTCAAAATTAAAATAAGACTAATTTTCACGGACACTATAATGATAGGGCTGTTTCAATAATTACAAAAATGTTAATCAAGTAATCTTTTACAATTTTAAATCCTATAAAGTCATGATTTTAGAATGAGATTTTCTTTAGCTAACGTTTCGCTGCTTTTATTTAACGTGCTTTTGAGTAATGTTGAGAAGAGGATGTCACGGAACAGAAACTAGAAGGTGGAGAGAATAGGGAAAGTTAATTCAAACAACATGCACCTTCTACAAATAACATACACATTCTACAACCACTCCCTCCCCCACGTCAATTTATTTTTACTCACTGCTATAAAAAGCAGCTGGAATAGTGTGTTTACAAAAATATATCCTAAGGGGTGAAGGTAGCTGGCAAAACCAATATAAAAAAGTATAAAAGGTGCCTGTTATTTGCATAAAAATAAATTCTTACACAAACTGAAGATGAAATCTCCCTTCTACATATTGATGTACTTTGGCATGGTTTCAATAACCAATGTGAAGTCCTAAGGTCCACTGTGGCAGTAGGAACTCAAAGCTAAAATCTTGAGACTGTTAAAACTATTCAAATTCCTAACCATCTGGGGCATGTGACTCAATAATTTGCAAGCCTAAAGGCTGCATAAGTATTTGAAGAATGTTACTATTGTACATGATTTATGGATTACTATTCCCTTCCGGCCTCACTTTTCAGATTACTCATTGAGCTTTTAGGGTTAGTCATTAAGTGCTTATGCATTATGCAGTATTAGTTATTATTCAACAGAAAATTAATATATGACAAACAGACATACTGTTTCTGTGTCTTTTTTTTTTAATTATGAGCACACTATTTATTCAATCTCATACCTGAAGGATAACTGTTGAGTCTTTAAAGAAAGCCTCCCTGGAAGTGGTCTCTATTTCTACTATGTCTTTTTACCGGCATATCTGAGTAAGAAAATAAATCAAGTCTTTATATAGAGGTAGAAAGTGTTAGCCAAATTAATAAACAGATTGTCTTAAAAAAAAGAAATCAAATGTTCACTGTGGTATAATGCAGATACAGAATTACAAACTGCTGAGGAAAAAAATAATGTTATTTTTAAAAGGATTAAGACATTCACTTTAAAAATGACAGGAGGCAGGGTTAATAAAGTACATCAGCCTTTGTTTTCTCCGAGCAAATATTGCTTAGCATGCTGTGCCATGGAGCTGGGTGTTTATAGTCAGCCTGACTTACAGGAGGACAAACAATCTTCTTTAACAGTTCCTTAGCAAAGGCCCCAGGGAGACCAAGCCCTTTGTCAGGAACCCACTGCATAATTGTGTCTTAGAAGCTGTGTTCCGGGTTTTTGGGTTGTTGTTTTTTTTTTTTTTTGGAACATTTTCAACAAATATGGCACATTTAATCTCTTTATTTGATGTGTCTGATACAAATGTAGGTTTAAAATTTTTGTTAGAGTTGATAAAAAAACCTGTGTGTCTTCAGGTCCCCACTAATTTTTCAGGATCTTTTTAATTCTTTCACTCCCTCCCTCTATTCACTAAATTATGCAACCCTGTGAAAAGATCTTTCCTTTTCCCCCTGCCCTGTCTTCCCACCACCACCCCCCAACCGGGGGTACCACTTTAAAAGTGGGTCCTTGAAAAGGGTAATAGTAGGCATAGTTCAATGGTGATTCATTTTATAAAACAAAATGTATTAAAATGATCATATGATACACAAAGTCTATGAAGGAATGTGTGAAACACAATGTCTATGAATAAAACACAATGTATACAAATTTTATATGCAAACCAATATAATATTGAAAAAATCCTATATATTAAAAAGCAGTAACTTAGACACAGAGAAACAAACACTAGAAGATAAAACAAGATACTAATACATGCTTAAGGAAACTGCTAAATGCTTAGATATTTTTCTGATAGGGGGATCTAGATGTTTCAGGTTTTCTGTATGTTTCCCCAAATGTATTTACTGGGCAAAGACAGCTGTAATACTTTCAAAAAAACAATGCATACATATAGTTTCCTTGAGTTGGAGGTGATAATCTGCAAATAATAAAAGAATCATTAACAGGTATCCTGTAGAACCAGTTATTTGCCCCTCTCCTCAACAAGCAAAAGGGTCTCCCTTCTGCCCCAGGTCAATCACAAGTGACTCCACCTCCTCCTACCTGGGACACTGTGTTCAGAAGGAGTTCAGAGCAGACAGGAGCAGACACAAGGCAGCTCAGTGTCAGATTAAGAGGCCAGTGCTCTGAACTGGCTCAGGGTTTACAACTCTCTCAGCAAACTCTCCATCCCATCTGGTCCTCTGCCTCCAATCCCGAATCCCAAGCTCACTCAGTTTCTACAGAACTACTAAGCATTTATGTGCCCCAATTTCAGGCTGTGGATAACACAGATGAGAACCTAAGCTCCTAACTGCTCAGCATCTGGTCAATCTTGTAGATGGCTCTAACTTGACTTTGTGCCCCAAAACGAGTAACTGCATTCCTCTGCTAGTCTCTGGGCTGTATTCCAAGCACAGGCTTTCGAGCCACCTCTATTTCCAGTAGGGCTGCTGAAAATTCAGAATTTTGGGCCCTTTCCTAGACCTTTGCAGTAAAAAGGTCCCCAAGTGCTCTGCATGTACTTTAATATTTGAGAAGCAGGACAAGCTGTCTTTCCAACTACCAGTGTACGAATGTGGGCCTTCCTAAAGCTGATCATCCAGGTGAGAGGGAAATTTTAACCAAACTCCTGTCTTGCCTGCTCTGCTCCATCCGCCCACCGTTAGCAGAGATAAACTCAATATAATGGAGTTTCAAATTCTACCATAGGTAGAACTGCTCACCAACACTGCCAGCTTCATCCTGACAGCTAACACCTTGCACTTCAAGCTCTAGCCATGGAAAACTACCTGTGGGGCTCAGGAAATAGCAGTTACCAAGGATTACATTTTTATTAAAGCAACTTTCCCAAGTACACCTGCCCCTCTCTTAATACTGGTAGGTAGCAAGACCAGCTCACTATTTAAAAATTGGTGCTATACAAAAATGGAGAGTGATCAGACCAGATCATGACATAGAGGAAAGCTACATAACTATATGATGGCTAAATTTCTTTACTGAACTGCCAGATTACTGAGAATTATGGGCCAGTCAAGTTGGCACCAAAGGGAGCCCTGGTGGTGTAACGGTTAAGAGGTTACGCTGCTGAGACTAAGGTACTTGGTTTGACTCTACCAACTACTCTTCAAAAGAAAGCAGACAATCTCTGCCTATGAGATTTAAAGCCTCTGAAAATCCATGGAAAACCAGCTATGAGTCAGTTGGTTCTGACTTGAAGGCAAACAACAACAAGAAGTTGACAAACACCATCACAGCCTTTGTCCCCCATTATATTGGTGGGCCTCCAAAAGGAAAAATAGGAACTCAATTACCAAATGGCCCTTTGTTACTCTTGATTCATTGACACATGCTTTGGTACTGCTTATTTCCAGATGTATGCAGTCAATGCACAAAACAGTTGATTTATTTCACATTGTCCTTAGTGTGAAAGGCAGCTCAGGTGGCTTAATGGTAAGGAGTTGCACTGCCAACCAAAAAGCACACTGTTCAAATCCACCAGCTGCACCACTGGAGAAAGACGGGCAATCTCCCCTTCCATACAATTTTCTGCCTCTGAAAACCCATTTGATGGTCAGCTATGAGTTGGTTCAGACTCAATGGTACATAACAACAAAGTGTGAAATGTCTGAAAATGTACACTTAGTAAGTGAGGAATGTCCAACAATCAAACCAAACCCACAGCCATAGAGTTATCCTCCATTGGATTTCTGAGACTATGCATCTTTCTGACAACAAGTGACTGGAGGATGCAACTGCTGACGTCTCAGCAACCAAACACATAATGTACTATGTCACCAAGGTTCCATAAGCGAGGAACGTTGCTATGTACTGCACAGTCAAAACCGACACATAGCTGAGCCTCAGAGGCAGTAAATCACACAGGAGGACACTGACCATCTCTTTTCTGAGAAGGTGGCAGATTCAAACTGTGTGCCTTTGGGTTGGCAGCACAGGTCCTTACTACTAGGTCTCCAGAGCTCCCTTACATGAAGCTAAGTGTATGTTAACCTTCCTTAAATATTAATAGAGTGAATATATAAGAAACATAACAGATAAGTAATTCTTGGGGAGAGGACAAAAGAATTGGAGGTGTGGAGTATGAAGACAACTTTTCTTCTTATCCCTTTTCGGGACTTTTAAATAATATTTTACATTCACATGTACTAATACTGAAATTTAAATAAAATCACTCCTTAGAAGATAATTACGAAAGCTCAGTCACTGGGAAAGCATTTATTTATTTTATTGCTGCTATATTAACAGACTCTCCACTAAGGTCGAAGGGCTCACATGTCTTTGAAATATTCCACTGATATTATGGGAAACTTGTTGAATAACTCATATCAACAGTAAAGTCATTGAAAAAAGAAAAGTCATACAATTTCTTTATGATTTCTTAACCACATCATTAAATTTTTTTAAAAAAGATTAACATTTAAATATTTGGCATCTCAAACTGCTTTAAACTCTGAAACGAGGAATTAAAATTTTAAACATAAGAATCTGTCATGATTGTGAAGTCCACGCAAATGAAAATTCAGAGGTGCTAGAACTTACTCATTAACTCAACCTAAACTTACAGAAACCCCGGTCCATAGAAAGCACTGTGGGGTGGGGACGGTGTGTGCACGTACAAGTGGTTATTTATGCCTTTCTCAAACTAATATTTTACTGAACAACAGGTTTAACAACTACTAGTGCATTCTATTCCAACATACATATTTTAGTCCATTTAAGTTGCATGTTGCAATTGTATTTTTCTCAAACAAAAATTTTTATTTTAATGTATACAATGACATAACCACAAACCAAATTAAAAAGAAAACAACCCTTATTTTTAACATCAGTCATTTCAACTGAGGGCTATATCAAAACTTCTCTACCTACAAGAAATGTTATCTACTTTATTTTCAGGCCTTTATAAACTCTTGCTCATTTCTAATTTTAAACTCTAAAGACAGATTATAAACATCTCAGACATTCCTTGTACAGGCTAGGAATGGCTTTGGTCCAACAGTCCAGCATCAGAATATGAATCCAAGAGGGAGAAAAAAGAAAATTAAAGAAAAGCTTTTAGAAATATTATATTTAGATACAGAAAAACATATATCTATGTTTCATTGACTATACAAAGTCATTCGACTGTGTGGATCACAACAAATAGTGGCTGACTCTGAGAAGAATGGGAATCCCAGAACACTTGATTGTGCTTATGTGAAACCTATACTTGGACCAGGAGGCAGTGATCAGAACAGAGCAAGAAAACACTGCATGGTTCAAAAGCAGGAAGGGTGTATGCAAGGGATGTGTCCTATCTCCAAACCTTTTCGATCTATATGCAGAACAGATCATCCAGGAGGCTGTGCTCTATGAGGAAAAGTGTGGCATCAAGATTGGAGGAAGACTAATCAAGAACCTGTGTTATGCAGATGACACAACCCTGCTTGCTGAAACTGAGGAGGACAGAGGGTCAATTGAAGCTCCACATCAAGAAAACAAAGATTCTCACCACTGGGCCAGCCGGCGGCATCATGATAGATGGTGAAGAGATTGAGATTGTTAACAGTTTTAGTTTGCTTGGCTCCACAATAAACAGTCTTGGTACCAGTAGCCAGGAAATCAAAAGACACATTGCATTGCAAAAGTCTGTTGTCAGAAACCTCTCCAGAGTACAGGAGCAATGATGTCAGTCTGGAGATAAGGTGCGTCTGATACATGCCATGGTCTTTGCAATCACTTGTTTTGTGTCAGAGAACTGGACAATGACTAGGGATGATAGAAGGAGAATTGATGCCTTTGAGCTGTGGTGCTGGAGAAGAGTATTGAATGTACCATGGTCTGCTAGAAGAACAAACAGGGTCGTCCTATGTAGGGTGAAGCCAGGCTGCTCCTTGGAGGCAAGGATTCTGAAGCTCTGTCTGACATACTCTGGGCGTGCTGTAAGGAGGGACTAGTCCTTGGAGAGGGACATTATACTTGGGGAGTGGAGAGGGACAGCACAAGGAGGAAGACCCTGAGATGAGATGGACTGACTCAGTGTCTGGGGTAATGAGGGTAGGTGTGTCAACCACAATAAGGTTGGCTCAGGATAGAGTTCAGAGCTGTTGTATGTAGGGTCACTATAAGTCACAAGCAACTCACCAGCACATAACAACTTTCAAAATCATCTTACATCCATTCTTTTCCATTCTTTATAGAGTACTTAGACTTACTAAAGTGGTTCAGACAAAATTACTATTCCTTATAGAGTTACTAGGGAGTTTTAAAGAAAAAAAACCTAAAAGTATTGATGAGCTTAATCTTAAAAAGGGAAAAGTAAGAGAGGAAAACATTAACAAAGAGAGCCACAGTCAAAATCAATCAGAACTCAGCCTGAGTAAGTTTAGACACTAATTTCCTGTTTCTAAACTGGATTACCCTATTCATGTCTCTCCTAAACTCTCTCAAAACATCTGTGAGTCAGACAGAATAGTGAATATATATGAAGTTGTAGAAACTTGTTATATGTTGCTGTTGTGAGCTGTTAAGTGAGAACTGATCCATAGAAGATGCTCCATCAGGTTTTCAGAGACAGTAAATTACATGGGAGGAGCCTGTTCATTTTTCTCCTGCAGAGCAGCTGGTGGATTCGAACCATGTGCCTTTGAGATTGCAGCACAAGCTTCTTACTACTAGGCCACTTGGAAAATTTTAAGTTAAAATATTCTTTAAAGTTAAAGCAGACAATAGATCCTTATGTTTTCATATTTTGATAATTGAGACAAAAATAAACTACTGGCATTCATTACTTCCTGGCAAGAAGAGATTACTGTTTTTAGACTAGATTTTGTTTTGTTTTGTTTTTTTTTAATTATTTTAGTTTAAATACATTTATCCAGTAGAAATAGTTCACAAAAACATTTCCTTGAATTTAAATATACAACTTTGAACAGTCTGTATCATGTATCAAACCAAATTTTATACTCAAACCATCATGTTTTAAACTCTGTACATAACACTCAAAGACATTTACATAGGAAATGTCACTTCGATCAAATACTAGTGTCAGAACCCAGAAGAAGCATTACAGTTTTACATTTAAAGAACACCAAAGGATTTAATTTGAGCAAAATATTCAAACAAATGTACCCAAATAGTTGATTTTAATTTTACTTTTTCTGTGTGTACTGTCAAATCAGATCTGACAGGTACAGGAGGAAATTGCCCCTCCTTCTCCAGCACAGCATCTAGTGGATTTGAACTGCATACCTCTGGGATTGCAGTGCAGTTTCTTGCCACTAAGCCACCAGAGCTCGCTTTTAGACTAGATTTAACAATAAAAGTGATAGGAAAGTAAAAAAAGTCTTGGACTAATTTCTCTACATAAAGCAAGTAATATTTCATAGATAAAACTTCATGTTGGATGGTGGAAAGAAAGCAGATTTAAAATCAGTTTTTGTGAGCATCATAGGCACGCTCCATTTCCAAAACAAAAGAGAGCATAAGTAGCCAGAACCATCTGACAAATACCTGAATAAATGAAGCGCAGGATGTCTGACAAACAGGAGCAGAAGTGGACGTCCTTCACAATGACTCGCAGCGGTGGGTTACCTGGAGACTCCGGACTAGCACCTGGAAATGCAGGATCTCGGTTTATAGCAAAAAGGTCCTGGGCAGTCTGGATGATACTGGAATCCTGAATGTCAGTGGGGCTCTTGACATTGAAAAGGAGCATGAACACATGGCTCACAGCACACAGCACGATCTTGTGGGCCTCCACCACTTCCCTTAAGTCTGGGTTGTAAAACACCACGTCCACACACTGGCAGCAGAACAGCAAGTTATTTAAATCGGCGTTGTAATGTGATGCTTCAGCCTTTAAGACAGGCATTTTTTCTGTTTTAAAAAAGCAAATAAAAAGAATAAGCTACTCTTACCATTTACCTAAAACTCAAGCTAAATCCACTGCAGCGGAATCAATTCTGACTCCTGGCAGCCTCCCATCAGGTTTCTGAGACTAAATTTTAACAGGAGCAGATGCCCTTATCTTCCTTCTATGGACCCAACATATAACTACTGGGTAGCCTAACATACAACTCAGAGATCCAATTATTTCAGCTTTTAAGGACAACAAAATACACAGTATTTCTTAATATTATTTGGTTGAACCACATGAAATTGTCATTTTTTATCTATGAAAATGAGCATATAATTTTTAAAAATCCAAGTATTTCATTGTTGTAGTTGTTGTTGTGTGCCATTGCATCTGAACTGACCCACAGCTGACCCTCTGGCAGGTTTTCAAAAGCAGCTAATCACACAGGAGTAGACTGCCCATCCTACTCCCATGGAGTAGCTAGTGGACCTGAACTGTGTGCCTTCGGGATTGCAGCGCAGCTTCTTGCCACTAGGCCACCAGAGCTCCCTTGGTATTGTAAAATTTCACAAGACAGAAGCTCACCTGAGTAGCATTCTGACATTTTACAATGCACATGGAAAACTTAAAGGACATAAAAAAACAACAAAGTAATTTTCATGATCTATGTGTCCTTTATAAAGGAGCCATGGCAGTAGAGTGAAAAAGCTATCAGTTGTCAACTAAAAGGTTGGTGGTTCAGACCCAATCAACTGTCCTAAGAAAAATGTGGCAGTTGGTTTCCGTAAAGATTATAAACTTAGAATCCTACAAGGTGGTTCTACTCTGGTCTGAAGTGTCACAATGTGTCGGAATTAAATCGGCAGCAATGAATTTTTTTTTAAGTAACAAAATTACATATTCTGTCAAATATAGCCTTTCACCAGTCATCTCTCTTCACTTTTAATAATTCATTTTCAGAAACTCAGATTATTGAATTCCAAACAACATCACATCATCTTTGCAACTATCCCGCATTCTGGATCTGGGAGAAGAGGGAGGGCTAAGCTGTCAAAATTCTGAAACTTCTCAAAGTCGGGGCTCAGGAGCTTTGAATGACATGGAAATCAGAGCTACCAATTTATTTTGATATGGACATAGTAATGGCTTCTTCCTAGGAAATTACAGTTCTCCACAACAGACTCATTTCTCTAAGATAATGAACAGTGTTATACCAAGCTCTTTTAATGTGTTGTTGCTTTTACTGTTTGTTTCCACTGACTTGGTTCTGACTCATTGGGACTCTATGTTCAAAAAAGCAAAACACTGCATGATCCTGTGCCGTCCTCACAACTGCTTCTGTGCTCCAGCCAGCGTAACTGCCTTTGCAAAAGGTACACTTCTAAAGTGCCTACCTACTGTATTACTTGCTGTTGTTGATGTTATGTGCCATCCAGTCGCTTGCAACTCATAGCGACCCTATGTACAACAGCCCTAAACCCTGCTCTATCCTGTGCCAATCGCACTGTCTCTGACACACACA
>NW_006399793.1:15370926-15377710 GCF_000299155.1 Elephantulus edwardii | reverse complement strand
CAAGTATAGGTTTCGCATTAGAACGATCAAGTGTTCTGGGATTCCCATTCTTCTCAGAGTTAGCCACAGTTTGTTATGATCCACACAAACGCCTCTACATAGTCAATGAAACACAGATAGACATTCCTCTGGTATTCTCTGCTTTCAGCTAAGATCCATCTAACATCAGCTACAATATCCCTAGTACCAAAACCCCTTCTGAACCCAGCCTGGACTTCTGGCAGTTCAATGCTGATGTGCTGTTCCAGTCGTTTTTGGATAATCTTCAGTAGAATCTTGCTTGCATGTGAAATCAATGTATTACTTACTGCTCCTAAATGACGGCAGAGGTGAGAGATTTTAGTAAAGTTAAGTAACATATTACTGCTTGGCTTTCTCTAAGAAGCTGGTGTATTTTCTCTTCTCAGCTAAGAAACTATTAACCAGCTATCTCCATTACCTATTTGGTAACCCTTTACCCATCTTCTAATCCAGAAAGTATTTAAGACCCCAAGGTCTGTTACATCGGGACCTCTGGTGATGTAATCCATAGAGAACTGCACTTCTTTTTTTTTTATTTTTTTATTTTTGTGTGAGTGTACCGTCAAATCAGATCTGACTGGTACAGGAGGAGATTGTCCCTCCTTTTCCCGGCAGAGCATCTGGTGGATTCGAACCGTGAGCCTCTGGGATTGTAGTTGCAGCTTCTTGCCACTAGGCCACCAGAGCTCCCCGAGAACTGCACTTCTAACCCAAGGTCACGTCTCTGTAAAGGTTTGAGTTCTCCCAGCTCCAAGGGAGAGACTGATCATCTCCTCTTTTGTGATTGTCAGTCTTGGAAATCCCATGATGAGTCAAACAATGAGTTGGTGAGTTTGACATTTTTAATCGATTACGATGGGAGCTTTGGCGTAGTAGTCTGTAGGGATTTGTGCTGCTAACTGAAGGCTACAGATATCTCTGGCAGTTTGGATTCACTAGTGACGTCTCTGGAGAAATAACTCTGGTAATTTCCTCCCATGCCATGTACTGCTGGGGAAACCAAATGGAAGGTCGGCTATAAGGGGGTTCCCATGTGTTGCATAACAGGTCAAGTCTCCCCTTTCACTCCACCCTCTAGAAAGATGCATGCCAAGGGTGTATCATGATAGTTGACTTTTCTGCACTTATTTTTAAATCTGGAATTGACTTTCATCCTAATTTGCATTTTCCTGATTTTTTAAATTGTTACTTAGTCATTCAATTAAAAAGTATCAAACATCTACTTTTTAAAACAATACCTACCAGAAGCAAACGGATTCAGATTATTATTTTAAAAATCACGTATTTATTATCCACTTAGATTCTGCAATTATTATTTTGTATCTTCTGTCTTCTCTCTAGACAGACACACGTATATACTGCTGAACTATTTAAAAGTTACTGCCATAAAGATCTCATAGCTCTAGTTACTTAACAGTCATCTCTATTCACAATCTAAAATTGAGGACTTTGCCCTATTCAACCATAATATCAATAACAGACATAATAAAATTAGCAGTAATTCCATAATACTAATTTCCACTATCTATCATCATAATACCCTGCACTGCCTCAAGACTGTTTTTGAGATGTTACTGAAATGAAATCTCATCAAGGTAAACACTTAATATATGGTACTTATTAGGTATCAAACATCAATGTAGAACAACTACACTCACCTTCACTGGGCATCATTTTTCATATAGACTCAAGTTTTTAATAGCAATATCTCTAAAGATTAAAGATTTATCCAAGACTTGATTTGTTTTTTTTTCCCAAGACTTGATTTGTGAACCATTTGACTCAGAATCTATTGAGAAGTTTATTTAAAAGGTAGATTTGTAGCACCAGCACAAACTTGTTGTTTTTGTTATGTGCTGTCAAGTCACTTGCAACTCATTGCGACCATATATACAACAGCTCAAAATGCTGCTCTATCCTGTGCCAACCTCACCATCTCCAACACACTCATTCCCAACATCCCAATCACAGAATGGATTCATCTCACTGAGGGTCTTCCTCTCCTGCACCACCCCTCCACTCTCCCAAACATGATGTCCCTCTCCAAGGACCAGTCCCTCCTTGCAACATGCCCAAAGTATGTCAGACGAAGCTTCAGAATCCTTGACTCCAAGGAGCATTCTGGCTTCACCTTCTGCAGGACAAATCTGTTTGTTCTCCTAGAAGTCCATGGTATATTCAACACTCTTCTCCAGCACCACAGCTCAAAGGCATCAATTCTCTATCATCCCTAGTCACTGTTCAACTGTCCGATGCACAGCACGTAATTGTGAAGACTACAGCCCTTTTCAGGCACACCTTGGTCTCCAGCCTGACGTCGTTGCTCTTCAGTTCTCTTGAGAGGTCCCTCACTGCTGACCTTCCCAGTGCAATCTGTCTCTTGATTTCCTGGCTGCTCAAACAAACACTGAATCAAAATGTCAGGTGATCCCTGAGTACATTTAAATCTGAGAGAAAGTGCTCTAAGATGAAATGGTCTATAATAAAATAGCAGCTGAAGAAAAAAATTTTAAGATTAATAAAGACGCAGCAACTGAGTGCCTAGACATTGGCTTATAAACAAACCTGGTTGTTCAAGCTGCGGTGGTCTAATTCCATGAAATGAGGCACTCATTTTTCTTTTCTTCATTTTATCACTTGTCTTCTGATTTAAGGCTTGAATCATGAAATACTCCAACTAAAACAAGAAACAAAGTTTAGTTAAAGCACCAAGAACACTCTATTCGGATACTACCACTGATATACTAAATCACATGTTTTTAATAACAATATTATCTACATATGTCAATTAACACTTTATCTTTTTTTTTACATTTTTGCAAGTGTTTCATTAAGCAGGCTAATATTTAAGTGGTGTTTGTAAAGGCTTTCATTTTCTAAACTTGAATGGATAGTGCCTTATTTAAACATACAGAAATAATCTATTTCAGGGAGAATTGTTACTTGTCTAGAATAATCAAGAAAGCCAAGCACTAAATTGGGTCATTCACTTACTACCATCCAGTTAAAACCAAGTCATAGGTGGGTTTCTGAAGCTATAAACTGCACAGGAGAAGCTGCCAATAATCTTCTCACTGGGTAACCCCAATGTGTTAATACAAGAAGCCAATGGAAGACAGGAAGAGCTCTGATTTTGTCTATAATGTTCCTATAAGGTAGCTAATGTCCCATGCCCTTGAACTTCTTTTTCTTGAAGAAAATACTTTACACTTATCCTTTATTTTGTGGCTGTTGTTGCTGTTGTGTGTACCATGGAGTCAGAACCAACCCAAAGCTGACTCTCCAGTGGATAAGGTGTAACCTGTCAGGCTACCAACTGGTAGGCTGAGGGTTCGAATCTGCCAGGTACTTCAAGGGAGAAATATGGGCAATCTTCCATAAAGATGGTTGTTAGGTGCTGTCAAGTTGAGTACAAGTCATAGCAATTCTTTAAACAAGGGACCTGAACTCTGTCCTATGCAGTGCCATCCCTCATCGAATCTTACACTCTTGGGTCCACTGCTGCAGTCTCTGGGTGAATCCATCTCATTAAAGGTCTTCTTAACTTTTGTTGACTCTCCACATTTCCTAGCATGACACCCCTTTCCAAGGGACAGCTTCTAGCAACATGTCCAAAGTATGAAAGAGGAAGCTTCACTCTCCTTGCCTTCAAGAAGCATTCTGGCTACACCTTTTCCAAGACATATCTGTTTGCTCTTTGGGCATCCCTGGGACTCACAGGCTTGGAAACCTGATGGAGAGTTTGAGAGTTGACTTAATGGCAGTGAGTAATCCTTTACCTTACAAATGAAAGATCTTATCAAGATGGATTTACATGACTCTAAGCCTACAATGTAAAGTCAGGGACAAAAGCTCAATGGAAGTCCACATGCCTGTAAGTCTTAAGTACAAATGTCTTAGGATGAGTTCTTCAGAGCAGCAAAACTAGGGAACTGTATATGTGTAGAGTATAGTGTGTGTGTGTGTGTGTAGGTGCATGTGTATATACACTTTCTATTGAATACTATATAATATAGGTTGTTGTTGTGTACCGTCAACTCAAAAACTGACCCATAGCTGACCCTTCAGTTGGTTTTCAGAGGCAGTGAATTGTGCGCGAGGAGACTGCCTATCTTCTCCTGTGGAGTAGCTGGTGGCCTCAAACTGTGTGCCTTCAGGATTAGAGTGAAGCCTCTTACCACTAAGCTATAACAGATGCAGTATTATATATATACACACACATATGTTGTTATATACACATACATACACAATAATACATACACACACATATGTTGTAATGTGCTGTCAAGGAGGATTGTATGTAACACAAGGAGAGATTCTTTTCCTTCAAGGAAATAACTGGCTGAAGCAGTTGTGGAAGCTAGCAAGTCCCTAGCACACGCACTAGGCATCAGGCTAGAGGCTTCTCTAATAGTTGCAGAGTCCCTTTCTTTCTGTTCTTTCACAACCCAAGAACGAGAGATCAGAGAATCACAAGGCAGACTCAGGATCAGGAGGTGAACTTTGCCAGAACATCTATTCATATCTGATGCAAGCAGAACCCCTGAGGAAACTCATTTTCAATTCACTGACACTCACATCAGCTCACAAAACAGAGGACCACTGTGAATCATCTGTCAAACTACTGAGAATCACGGTCTGGCCAAGTTGACACACAACCGTAATCATCACAATCCATCCCTTATCAATTCCGCACCTTCACACACAGCACCTTAAATCGTAAAAAATCCGTAAGTAAGGACAAGTACAAAGTCATACTTGTACCCAGCATAAAACAACGTGTGTACAATCCAAAATCTCCTAGGTCCACTTATATATATTTTAATAAGTCATGTGTAAGAAAACAAAGTGCTACACATACACACGTGTGCGCACGCGTGCACATGCACACACATAATAAGGCAAGGAAGAAACATTAAAAACAAGTGCAGTCTTCCCTTCTGTAGCTGGCCATGTGGTCATAGATGGTCTTTGGAAACATCTTCTTCCACCACCCATTCCACATACCCTTTGCCCTCAGTAAGCATCTCAGCTTGTCCAAGTTCTTTCTCTAACGGGGTAACCCACACCTTCCTACTTGGTGAGTCTGTTAGAAATGGGTCGCTGAGGTTTTTCAGAGGTCATAACAACACAGGCATAGCGTGCTCTATTGCGTTCCACTTTAATACATTTCAAAATAATGGGTTTGTTGGCTTTATTTTTCCAACAAAATATATTAATGTCATGCCTGTGTGTCTCATTTTGGTAATTCTTGTAATAGTTCAAACTGTTTCACCATACTACTGCACACTTAACAAAATACAGAGTGCATTTAATATGTACTAAGAAACCAAATATTTTGTAGGACTCACACTGTTTCTATGGTCTGCAACCGAACTTAAAAGAGCTTTGATGTGTGCTGTACCAAGAGCTGTCTTCTGGGGTCTCTTCTATTCCAGACTAAGGTCAATCCTGTTTCCCCTTAGTACACAGGGTCAGTCACACAAGTCAATATAGTATCTCACCTGTTGATCCAGGGGCATGAGGAGCTCTGTCAGTGGATGGCATTCTTAAGTTCCAGTTCAATGCAATCAATACTGTGCCTGTAGGTGGGGGCACTTCTACCTTTTGAACTAATACTCCTGGACTTGCAGAACATAGGACTGCAGGGAGAGGTCTCAAAACATCTGCAAGCAGGTCACTAAATAGTCTCACCATTTCCACCCTTTAATTCTTAGATCCATGAATTCTCGGAGAAAGTGTACCATTTACTGTATACCAATTCAGAGCATATTTAGCCTGGTGAACACTACTTCAACTCTACAAGAACTCTACCTAGCTGACAACATAATATGTTAGAAAGTCATTGAATTCTAGCAAGCCAACTGCTTTAGAATGATGGAAAACATGGTAAGATCAGTGACTCTTACGAGCTTGGGACCACTGCCAGATTTCATCTGATGGGAAATAAGTTCCTTGACCTGAGGCAATACTGTGTGTGACATGATAGTGGATAAGGTATTCTGTAAGTACAGAAACAGCACCAGTAGTTCTGGTAGCAGCACTGCAAGCAAGGGAGACAAACCCACACCCAAAGTAAATGTCTACCTCAGTATAATCATAATTCTTCTGTTTATATGATGCATGCAATTGGATGACATCATCATTCCACCAAGGTGCTGAGAGATCATCCCCAGGAATAGTGCTATATTGGGAACTCAAGTGTTGGTTTCTATTGCTGACAGACTGGATTATACCCCAGTTGGCCCTGTTGTTGTTATGTGCCCTCTAGTTGCTTGCGACTCATAGCAACCCTAAGTACAACAGCTCTGAACCCTGCTCTATCCTTTGCCAACCTTGTCTGCCTCTGACACACCTACCCTCATTACCCCAGTCACTGAGTTAATCCATCTCATAGAGGGTCTTCCTCTCCTGCACTGTCCCTCCACCCTCCCAAGCATAACGTCCCTCTCCAAGGACTGGTCTCTCCATGCAACATGCCCAAAGTATGTCAGATGAAGATCCAGAATCCTTGCCGCCAAGGAGCAGCCTGGTTTCACCCTCTCCAGGACAAATCTAATTGCCCTCCTAGCAGTCCATGGTATATTCGATACTCTTCTCTAGCACCAAAGCTCAAAGGTATGAATTCTCCTTCTATCATCCCTAGGCATTGTCCAGCTTCCTGATGCATAGCAAGTAGTTGTAAAGCCCATGATCTATGTTCAAACCTAATAATACCAAATAAAGTATGTTGTTGTTGTTGTTGTTATGTGCCGTCGAGTCG
>NW_006399793.1:15367076-15369780 GCF_000299155.1 Elephantulus edwardii | reverse complement strand
AGCCTGGACTTCTGGCAGTTCTCTGCTGATGTGCTGTTCTAATCGTTTTTGGATGATCTTCAGCAGAATCCTGCTTGCATGTGAAATCAATGACACTGTTTTGTAGTTTCCACACTCAGTTGGGTCACCTTTCTTTGGAATGGGAACAAATATAGATCTCTCCCAGCCAAGAAATCTGGAGAACAACCAAATAAAGTATACATTTTCTAAAAAAGACCATGATCTGCGATCAGGCACTCCTTAGTCTCCAGACTGACAGACATGGTTGTTTTTCAGTACTCTGGAGAGGTCCCTGACAACAGATTTTCCCAATGCAATTCATCTTTTGATTTCCTGTTTGCTGGTACCAAGAGTGTTGATTGTGAAGCCAATCAAGCTGAAGCTGTTAACAATCTCAATCTCTTCACAGTCTATCATGATGCTGCCAATCAGCCTAGTGGTGAGAATCTTTGTTTTCTTGATGTTGAGCTTCAGGCGATATTGAAGGCTGCAGTCTTTGACCTTCTGTAGCAAATGCCTCAGGGTCTCCTCAGTTTCAGCAAATAAGGGTGTTTTGCTGAGCCCATGCATAATATCCATCTCTGCCACACGGCCACTTTGTTCAAGAAATTATTTGGCAATTACAAGAGAGGCTGGGGGAAAAGGCTGCTGGTACCACATCATTCTAGCCACTTAATTTTTTTTAAGTTATTATTATTCTTCACTCATTCTTACACATTTTCCTCCCTTTCCCCCACCTCCAACCCACTGTGCAAAGCAGCTCTTGTGCCAGATTGTTGTCATATATTCAATGCCTAATCATATCGTCCTTTCAGACAGTTCCTCCCCTCATCTGTTTCAATATAATGTTCATTATCTTCTTAATTTTTAAAATATGCCTCTGCTAAGGTCACCCTTTGGTGAAAATTTACACGATACACATGTCTTCATTTCTCTGGCCCATTAAGAGCGGTCTACCCATATGCCTCTTTCTCCCATCTCTTTGTCACAATTTTCTAAGCATGCTCCTTCCAAGTCCCTGACCACTGAGTCAAACCGGAGGACTACACATGAATCTACAAATAATCATACACTTGGTTATGTCTCCTTCCAAGAAAAATGAACCACCAGAAGCTGGAAAGATTTTCCTTCTCCACTGTCCTTCAGGAAGGTCCTAGGAAGAGACTGCAGTGTTGCTATCTACTTCTGAGTGGTGCTGGAATATTATACTGAACCATTTTATACAGAGTACAAATTTTCTCTCTCAATTAACTGACCATACAGAATTCCCCATGACAATGCACGTACAGACTGAGAGAAAGAAAACAAAACAGGTACAGACTGAGAGAAAGAAAAACTGTGACAGAAGTGACACCATGGGTATTTAGGTACTTGAGCCTTCAGGTTTTGCTTAAGCCTGATCTACACAGATCCCTTCTATTTAATCAGGGACTGCTGCTGTTCAGATCTATTTTCACTCTGTGGCTCATACAGTCCCCAGTTCATGATGGTGAGCTCAGTCTGCACAGTAATTTGGTGGCCCAAGGCTAAGCATTCAATCTCTACTAAGACCTGGCAACAAACCATTAACTGTTTCTCAAATGGAATTCTGTTATCTGCTGAGAATGGCAAAGTTTTGCTCTAAAATCCAAAAAGTCTGTGCTGAGAATTGCCCAGGTTGTTTTTAAGTGTCATCAAGTCAAGGACAATTTACAGCAACCCTATGAACAGCATACTTGAACCCTGTCCTATCCAGTGCCATCCTCATCATCTCTGACACACTTGAGCCCACTGCTGCAGTCACTGTGTCAGTCTATCTCATTGAACATCTTCCTCTATTTTGCCAACCCTCAACCTTCCTAAGCATGATGTCCCTTTCCAAGGAATGGCCTCTCCGAGCAAGATGTTTGAAAGTATAAAGACAAAGCTTTGCCATTTTTGCCTCTAAGGAGCATTCTGGCTGCACTTTCTCCAAGATATATATCTATTTGTTCTTATGTAAGTCCATGGAATATTTGGTACTCTTCAAAACTACAACTCAAAGGCATCATTTCTTCTATCATCTTTATTCACTGTCCAGTTCTCAGATGCGTAACAAATGACTGAAAAGACCATGACCTGAATCAAGTGCATCTTAGTCATTACTCTTTAGTACTGTGGAAAGGTCCCAGATCAAGGACTTGCTCAATGCAATACGTCTCATGAGCTCCTGACTGTTGGTTGGTACCAAGGGTGTTGACTGTTGCTCCAAGTAAGATGAAATTATAGTTCATTTCAATCCATAAAACACGATTTTGTCTACTTGCCCAGTGGAAAGGATCTTTGTTTTCTTAATGTTGAGATGTAATCAATATTAAAGACTGCAGAAGTCTTTGATCCTCTGAAGAAAGTATTTCAAGTACTCCTTACATTCAGCATGCAATGTTGTATCATCTGCATAATTCAGGTCATTGATGAGTTTTCCTCTGATTCTGACACCACATTCTTTTTCCTATATAATCTATGCTGATCAAGTAATTCATGAAGCTGGACTATATAAAGGGTAAAGTGGCATCTAGATCAGAGAAAAGCTCATCAACGAAATCACCAGTGTGGGCCTAGAAAAGATTCCACACAGTGTCTCTAAGTGCCATTTCACTGAGTCAATAAATTATGTTTACTGCATTGAAGTCTATGAGGGAGAGAATAGTTTAAAAGTATTATATTTTAGGGCATTATGTTTATC
>NW_006399793.1:15364545-15366150 GCF_000299155.1 Elephantulus edwardii | reverse complement strand
AGGAACTGATGTGAAAAACAATGTATTTGGATTTTGTAAATAAACTAATAATAATAATTTTTTAAAAAACCCTAGCAGCTTTTTGAACAATTTAATAAATAAACCAGACTAGTACACCTAAATGAGGAATATGTTGCTTCCAAAATACAAATTGGCTCACCAAGTTTTAAAAAGGGAGCTCACTAGATGCTTTTTTTAGCTGTATGAGAGGTCAAAGGTAACAATTTATCCTTCACTTTAGAAGAAATATCTGGATAAGCATTAAATCACTGTGGAAGCTACTTAAGTTTTCATTAGGTACACTTTCCACCCTCTAGAACACAAACAGACCTGGTTGTTGCGTCCCATGGCGATTGAACCAACTCATACCTATACCTCCAGCAGGTTTTCAGAGGCAGTTAAATGCACAGGAGGAGACTGCTCATCTTTCCCACAGAGAAGCTGGAAGACTCAAAACATATGTCTTCAGGACTACAGGGAACCTCGTAGGCCACCAGAGACTGGTGGTTGTTGTTGTTTTGTGCCTTTTAGCCGGCAATGCCACAGAGCTTACTCTCCAGTCAGTTTTCAGAGGCAGTTTATTGCATGGGAGGAGACTGCCCGTCCTCTGGCAGAGCAGCTAGTGAAATTGAACCATGTGCCTTCGGGATTGCAGCACAGCTTCTCACCACTAGGCCACCAGAGCTCCCAAAATAGCCATATCCTGAAAATAACCTAGTAGTGGAGTATAAAATTACCCTCAGCTTAGAGGTTAAAAGCTCAGTGGTACAAAGTCACTAGCGGTTCCCTAGGATAAAGTTGTAGGAATCTGCTTCCATAAATATTTACAACCTTGAAAACTATATTGGGAGTTCTACTCTGCACTACAGTTCCTTAGAGTCATAATAAACTCGATGGTCATGGGTTTTAGGTTTCTCCAGGACACAAATATTTTATCAAGAAGTCTAGAATCACAGATACTTCTTCCTTACTAGGTCCAATCAGCATAATGCCATCAATATACTAGACCAATAAAACATTTTCTGGAAAGGAAAAGTAATCAAGGTCCTTGCATAAGGGACGTAGGGTTGGAAAGTTGACACACCATGGAGGTAGGACTGAGTAGGTATATTTCTGACCTTACGAGCTCAAGGCAAACTGGTTCTGGTGTGTTTTAAAACTAGAATTGATTTCAAAGGTTTGAGTTTGCATATGTCAGAAAAACTAAACAGTACTTTTGGAGTGTATCGTGCCTCCCGTCCTTCTTCATATTCCATACTTCATCTCTTGGGGTTGACCTGTCCAGTGAGAGGTACAGAAGTAAAAAAAGGCAATGTAGAGTGATCCTGAGTACATTCAGCACAAGGCATTTGTCTCAGATGATACCCCACACATGTTGTTGTTGCTCTTGTTGTTATGTGCCGTCGAGTCGTTTGCGACTAATAGCGACGCTATGTACAACAGCCCTAAACCGTGCTCTATCCTGTGCCAATCACACTGCCTCTGACACACCCATCCCGATTACAATAACCACTGAATCAATCCACCTCATAGAGGGCCTTCCCCTCCTGCGCTGTCCCTCCACCCTCCCAAGCATGATGTCCCTCTCCAAGGACCTGTCCCTCC
>NW_006399793.1:15322174-15363380 GCF_000299155.1 Elephantulus edwardii | reverse complement strand
GTATATCATCTATTCCTGGGGCCTTATTTTTTGCTATTTCCTTCAAAGCAGCTTGAACTTCTTCCTTCATCACCATAGGCTCTTGCTCAAATGTTATGTAATAACGCAGAGAAACACTCTGTAGGCATGACTGGGTTAAGTTCATGAGGTGAGTTGCAATGGTTCTTCTGATAGTGGTGGCTTAGCAGGCAATGATGGACTCTCTTCACATGAGAGTAGGAAGGCTGGTTCTTTTGACAGGTGGGAGTCAATGACATTTTGGAGCTCACTGTCCACAGTTTGCTGATTACTTAACCATATTTCTCCATCTCAAGTTTCAAGATCCTACTCCTTCCGTATAAATGCCCTCACTTGAACTTTAGATAACATTTGAGTTTGGGAATTCAGGTGGAGCTATTATTCTGCCTTTTGTCTAATAGGACTCAGAGTTTTAAATTTCATTGCTTTAAGTATAAAGAATATAAATGAAAAATAAGCATACATATATGGCAATTGGCTATCATACTGGACAATATAGATCAAGCAGCAGATACCAACTCCAAGCAGGATATCACTTTAACTACCTGGACTCAAACCCAGCGCTGGAGAGGACAACTGGGGAAGAGCCACTTGGGACTTTTTAAAGCTCAGGGACAGGGAAAGTACCCTTCCCGTTCAGGCTTGCAGGTAAAGCTACACAGCACTTCATCGTGACTCTTTCATGTAAGATTTTTCACTCTAACAATATCATTTGCATCCATCATTCTTGCAAATGTCACTATTTTTTTTTCTTAATATCACAGCTGGTATCTATAAAGAGACCATTTTTATCTTATTCTCATAGGCTCATTAAGTTTTAAGTAAAGGAAAGGAGAAATGACAGACTTTGCCCCAACTATCACTTCATCTTCAGTCTTCAACATTGCTCAACTTTAACCGGAAAGGAGGAAAGAAGGGAAAGAAGGAAGAAGTGATACAGAAATTTTCCATCAGGGATGGAAAACTCAAATATTTTCTACTAAAATGAGTAATAGAAAAAGTGGTCAGACTGTATCCTCTCAAAGGGGTAACATTACACATACAAGACCAAGAAAAACAACGCAGTTCCAATGAGTTCTGGATTTCCCAAGCATCACTATAATTCAAGAACACGTGAACTTGAATATCTCAGGTTCAGGAACCTGGAAAAGGAAACAAGGAGTCTGAAAAGCCCAAAAGGAAACAGCTTCTTCCTCTCTGCTCTGACTAAATGATACCAAATTTTTTTTTCTCCCAGCTCCTTAGGATATTTCTGGAAAAAAGATAAAGTTCTTCAACCAAATTAAGACTTTTTAAAAGTCATGATAGTATATTATGTTCTACAGGAACATTTTCTTTTTCTCTCCTTTTATTATTCCACTTACAACTTAACAGTATATAGTTAACATTTCTTAGTCTTGTGGATAATATGAATAAGGTTATGTATATATTGCTGAATGTTGTGTTATTACTACTTCTTTACTAAATGAGTGAATAATGGTCATTTATAGTGTACAGAGGAGGACTGACGACTTAATGGTTAAGATCTCAGCTGCTAACTGAAAGGTCAGAGCCTGAACTCACCGGTTGCTCCACGGGTGAATGGAGCAGTCTGCTTCTGTGACGACTCCAACCCTGATGACTCCACGGGGTATTTCCACTCTGCTCTAGAGCGTTGTTATGAATCAGAACTGTCTCAAAAGCAGGAAATTTGGTTTTGATTTCTATTGTGTAGATACCAGAACCATTTATATTTGGTGTTTATATATGTATTTTACCTAGTAACTCTGGGTTAAATTAAAATTCTCAAGCTATCTGCTCTGACAGTCTAATGGCTAGAAGCTGTGCTGCCATCTCAAAGGCATGTGGTTCAAGGCCACGGGCTGCTCCATGGGAGAAGGATGGACAATCTCTTCTCATGTGATTAACAACCTCTGGAAACCCATCAGTGGGTCAGCTACAGGTCAGTTATGATTCTACGGTACACAACAACAACAACAACGCTATCTATAAAACATCTATATTTCAACATATTCATTCATGAATACACAGTAAAATATCTATTTTTACTAGTAAGATGTGTTTAAAAGGGGGAAGGAAGGGGGACTAGGAGGCTGAGGATGGAGAAAAGGTGAGAAATCACAAATCGCAGAGTTTGGTGGATGGAAGGAGGTGGTAAAGGAATTAGGAAATATCCAATGGGGACCTGAAAAGACAAAGTAATAGTGGACATAGACTAATATGAGAATGATCATATGAAATACAATGGACTGAAGGCATATATGAAACACAATACATAGGAATGAAACACAAAGTATATTAATTTCGCATGCAAACCAATTGTTGTTATGTGCTGTCGAGTCGCGACTCATAGTGACCCTATGTACAACAGCCCTAAACCCTGCTCTGTCCTGTGCCAATCTCACTGTCTCCGATACACCCATCTGGATTACCCCAGGCAGTGAATCAATCCACCTCACAGAGGGCGTTCCCCTCCTGGGCTATACCTCCATCCTCCCAGGCATGATGTCCCTCTCCAAGGACTGGTACTTCCTTACAACATGTCCAAAGTATGTCAGATGAAGCCCCAGAATCCTTGCCTTCAAGGAGCAGCCTGGTTTCACCCTATCCAGGATGAATCTGTTTGTTTTCTTAGCAGTCCACGGTATATTTAATACTCTTCTCCAGCAACACAGCTCAAAGGCATCAATTCTCCTTCTATCCTCCCTAGTCATCGTCCACCTCTCTGACGCATAACAAGTGACTGGAAAAAGAATGGCCTGTATCAGGCACACCTTAGTGTCTAGAGTGACACCAATGCTCTTCAGTACTTTAGAGAGGTCTCTAACAGCAGATTTTACCATCGCAATACATCTTTTCATTTCCTGGCTACTGGTCCCAAGAGTGTTGACTGTGGAGCCAAGCAGACTAAAGCTGTGAACAATCTCAATCTCTTTACCATCCATCCTGATGCTGCCAATTGGCCCAGTGGTGAGAATCTTTGTCTTCTTGATATTGAGCCTCAATCTCTAGTGAAGGCTGCAGAACTTGACCCTCTGCAGCAAGCGCTTCAGGTCCTCCTCACTTTCAGCAAGCAGGGTTGTGTCATCTGCATAACACAGATTGTTGATGGATCTTCCACCAATCCAAATGTCGCATTTCTCCTCATAGGGTCTAGCCTCTCGGATAATCTGTTCTGCATACAGGTTGAAAAGGTATGGAGATAGGACACATCCCTGGCATACATCCTTCCCAATTCTGAACCATGCAGTGTTTCAATATAAAATAAAAGTAAATTTTAAAAAATATATTCTAGCAAACTGGAAAGGTAACTCCTAAAAGGACTAAGTGAAAAGAAGAGTGAAGAATCCCAACGTTCTGCTTACAATAAGGTTTACTTTGGATTAAATATCTTCTTTATGCTTATCAGACGTCTATTAAGAAGTGACTGTTTGGGAAACTCAGAAGCCTCAACTGGAGAGTTTTGCAAACTAACTTTTTGAGTTGGCTATAGGACTTCAGAAGCAGCTCAATATTAAACTTTATGTTCATGCTTTTTAAAAAAGGGAGGGGTTATTGTTTGGAAGGCTATTGTTTCAAAGTTGGTAAATACTTAAATGATGCAGCTCCATTCTCCAAGGACTTTGTAGTCCTAACACTTTAGGGAATGAGCACATACCTTAAATAAGCTAATGTGAGCTTCAAATATGCTAGGATGAGCTTCTAAATGTTGGCAGAGCCCAGCAAATGGCCCTATAACCAAGTGAGCAAACCTGGATCCCTATATATCTGACAACAAAACATAATATAAATAGATTCACTGTATGTTTTTTGAACCATAAGACATGAGAAGGGAGCTCTGGTGGTGTAATGGTAAGGAAGTGAGCTGCCAACTCAAAAGGCAAGTGGTTCAAATCCATCAGCTGCTCCAGTGGAAGATGGGCCATTTCCGCTCATGTGATTTACAGCCTCTGAAAACGAGCTGGAGGGTCAGCTAGGAAGTGACTCCAACTCAAGAGCACATGACAACAAGAACAAGAGGAGAAGCACAGGTACAAGATGGAATATGATTCTCCTCAAGAAGCTGGCACAAAGGGAATTTTCAGGTCCCTCTGCTGGAGGTCGTCAAGCTCTGATGCTGAATAAAGATGATAATTAAAACTGACATTAGAGGTTTGTGTAATTCAACAGACTTCTGTGTGAAAAACAAAGACCAATTAAGTGCAACCAACTGGCAAACTGTGAACTTTCATATCAAAAAATGGAAAATTATTTATTTGAAGAGAAAAATACAGTGTTCATTTCACGCTAGCAAAAACTTTTCCAAACCACTGCCCTCACAGGCCCTCCAAGCCTGTCATCTTTACAGAAGTAGACAGTCAGATCGTTCCCTGATGAACTAGCTGATGGGTTTGGTTGGCAGCCTGAACACTGAATCTCTTTGCCATCAGTCATTTTTAACTCATTTCTACATAACCTTACCTTAGTGCTTCACTAGAACTAATCATACTGCTAGAACTAATGTTCTAACGAATGCTGTGGGAAATAATTCTATAGCCAGCCTGAACAACTGCTTTAATTTATGCTATAAGAATTTCCACTTACCACTCCTCCAAAATATTTTCCTATATAGAAGTCATCGAGGCTGTGCAGTTCAAGGTACGTAGCTCCTAGTTCTTTAGCGAGCTGGATCCCTTCAGTCGTACTGACGCAGCTTCCTCTGTCCGAGGTACACAGTGGGCACGTACAAGGTAATTCTTCTGATAGAATGAATTTGATTAATAAAGAATTTTAAAGTTAAACATAAAAAAAACATGTACATAGATCATCTGAAAAGTAAATAGCAAATCAAGAGCATCTATCACAAGCATAGTTCAAGGAATGCCAGTAAGCAGTATGTGCTGTTGTTAAGGGAATTCAGTAGTATATTCTGACAGTAATTGTGCTGGTAACCCAAAGGCCGTGCCTCTCTGGTGGTCTGAATCCACCAGCAGCAGCTCCCTGGAAGAAAGACGGGAAGCCTCCTCTACAGCCTTGGAAACATGATGGAAGAGTCATCTCTAAGTCGGCTCTAACTTGAAAGCAAGGAGTTTGTCGTTCTTGTTAGGTGCTGTCTCGTGGACTCCACCTCAGAGTGCCCCTGCGTAAAACCTTGCTCAATCGTGTGCCATCCTCACAATCTCTGCTGCACTCAAGGCCATCACTGCAATCACTGTGACAAACTATCTCATTGAGCGTCTTCCTCTCCTTTCCTGACTCTCTGTTCATGCTCGTTTCCAAGCATGCCAGATTCTGAAGAAAGTGTCACTTATAATACTAGGGTCAAATGAAATATGCCTTAGCTGACAAGAAGAATAAACAGTATTTTAGAAAAAAAAAGGATTTAAAAATAGACGAATGGGCAGTGCCAAGGCTAGCACAGTGATTAGGACCACCAGCCAGTAATGGAGCCTGTTTCCTTTGGTACCACCTTAGGATTCCAAGTACCAATACTTTTAAGCCAGTAGAAAAGAATAAAAATGTAATAGCTTAATTACTGATATAAAACATAGAAAATAGCGGGTTGACTTTTCTTTCTTTTTTAATAAGCTTCAAATATATTCATGATGCTTGGATATAATCCTCAATTTGGTCTGGGTTGTCAGGACGATAAATCGTCACTCTCTTCATAAATCTCACATAAACTGCAGTGTTATTAATCTAGAAATTTTCATCCATTGTTGTAGTATAGTGGGTCTTATATTCAAAACTGCTTATCTGGGCCATTTGCCCTTGACTTTGTTACAAGGCCGGGCAGGAACATGCAAAAAACATGTGTTAGTCTATCCACAAGGGGACTGATTAGTTTCACAATTCCACACGGTTTAAACTGAGCATGTTCAGCAGCAAAAATTAAAGAATATCACTACCAGTAAGTAAGAAGAAACCAAGAATGCAGTGTGTGTCCTTTGGGGTCAGAGATGCCTGCACCAGTCAGACCAGAGCCTGCACGAGAGCCATAGGAGCCACAGTGGAGAAGGAGAGACCTGAAGTGAGACAGAGCTGACCTACAGCTGCTGCCCCAGGGAGGAAGGGCAGGGGCCTTCGCTCAAGTTGCTGGAGGACTGGGGGAGACATCATAATCAGAAGGACTAAGCAAGCTTTGTAGCACTGCCCTAAAGCTGCAAGGCTGAAGGCTGAAGGGCCCTTGAGTATGACAGGAACCTGAGTTGTAAACGGTTAACTTCCCTAATAGACCAAATAAACATGATTATCATTCTGTAAGGTTTGTGCAGCTATTGCAATGGATTTTGATCCCAATAGAGCAATAGGATTGGTGTTGGGATCAGGTGAAGTAGAAGTGGAAGCACTTGGGACATATCTGACCTCATGAGAACTAGTTTTGTGTTTTAGATGTTGTTGATGGGGACACCTCTCCTTGTGGAATAAGTAGTGGTCAGACTCTACCATCCCCACACTGCCCTTGCTCTTTTTATAATTAGATTCTAAAGCATTCAATTATATGAACCACATTTTAATAACTATCTTTTTTATCAACATTAAATTTTAAAACAGGCAGAATACAACATTTCAAAATTTTAACTGCTTTCAGATTCATAGTTGTATCACAAATAAGTCCATACCTCTTTAAAAGAAAAAAATCTCTGATAAAGCTGAAAATTAATTTCAGCTACACATGCATCAGTTAGCTTTATTTTGTTTCAGGACATGAGATGTACCTTGGTCAAAAAGCAGCCAAATTAAAAGAGGGTGATTCCCTAAAACTGGGGCATGCATGTGGTTGAAGGTTGCTTTCCTGGCAATCTGACTCAGAGATGGAGATTCACATGCAGGAGAGAAGGATGATGATCCTGGGAACAACTCTTCTTTGAAGTGAGAAAGCAGGACTGGGCAGAGGAAAAACTGAGCTGCAATGCAGCCACAACAGCGGTCTCTTGCTGATCCTACAGGGCACCTTAGGGTGGCTCCGTAGGGTAATTTTCCTTTAGAGAAAAGAACGCTGGGAGTATTTATTCCTAAAGTTACCAGTAATTGGATGTTTGCTGATACCGTCACAATGCCATACCATCTCATGAGGGGTCTTCCCCTTCTTTTCTGATCAAGCCTTATATCCTTTTACAAGATACAGTCTCACCTAGCTATCAGTATGAGAGACGAAGCGTTGCCATTTTTGCCTCCAAGAGGCAAAAATTTCTGGTTGCACTTTCTCCAAGACATATCTGTTTGTTCTTAATTTAGTCCATGGGATATTCAGTACTCTTCTTCAGCACCACAGCTCAAAGGCACAAATTATTCTTCTGTCATCCTTGGTGATTGAGATCATGGCCCGAATTCAGATGCACTTTAATATTCAGCTTGACATCATCGCTCTTAAGCATCTTGGACTTGCCCAGTGCAATACATCTCCTGACTTCCTGACTGCTAGTACCAGGGGTATTGATTACTGGATTCAAGCAAGATGACAGTTTCAGTCCTTTCTCTTATCAAGATGCTAACTGCACTTCTGTTTTCTTGATGCTTAGATGTAATCTATACCAAAGGCTGTAGTTCTTGATCATCTGCAGCAAGCTTTTCATGTCCTCCTGACTTTCAGCAAGCAAGGTGTGTCATGTGATTAATTCAGGTCATTGATGGCTCCGAGCTGGATGCTACAATCCACTTCATAGTGTCTAGCTTCATTAATTATTTACTCAACATACAGACTGATTAAGTATGGAGAAAAAGGCACACTATTCCTAATTTTAAACCATGCCATGTTCCCTTGCTTTGTTTAGACAGCAGTTTATTAATCCAGGCATAGGTTCTCATGAGCACAATTAAGTGTCCAGGGATTCCCATTCTTCTCAATTTTAACTCAAAGATGTTATGATAAAATGCCTTTAACAGTCAATAAAACACATAGATATTCTCCTGCTCTCAGCCAGGACTCAGCAGACAGTCACAATGATATCCCTAGTACCATGGCCTTTCCTAAACCCTGCTTGAACCTTAGGCAGTTCTCTGTCAATGCACTGTTCTAGCCATTTTTGGATGATCTTTAGCAATAATTCTGCTTGCACGTGATATTAATGATAATGTTCTATAGTTTCCACATTCTGTTGGGTCACCTTTCTTGGTACTGTGAACAAATATGGTCTCTTCCAGTCAGCTGGCCATGCAACTGTCCTTTAAATTTCCTGGAAGAGACTAACAAGCACATCCAAGGCTGCATTCGTTAGCTGAACTATGTCAACTGGTTTTCCACTGATTGCTGAGGCCTGATGCCAAAGCTTTCAGTGCAACTTCAACTTCACCCTTCATTACCATTGGCTCTTGTTCCTATGGCATTTCTTAAAAGTTTTTCAGTGTCAACTAATTACTTTTGGCACAATGGCTCTTTGTATTCCTTCCATCTTTTTTTGATGCTCCCTGGATCATTCATAATTTTGCCTATCACATCTCTAAGTATTGCAACTCAAGGCTAGAATCAGTTTTTCAGTTCTTTCAGCTTGAGAGTTGCAGACGGCATTCTTCCCTTTTTTTTCACTTTCTCACTCCAGTTCTTTAGAAATTTCATTATAAAATTTTGCTCTGTCTTCTTGAACTGCTCTTTGAAATCTTCTGTTCAGCTCTTTTATGTCGGCATTTCTTCTTTTGTTTTGGCTTCTCGACACTGATTTCTTTCTCCTCTGCCTTTGCAATGATTTTTTGCTCTCTGATATCCTTGATGTCCTCCCACAGTTCCTCCTGTCTTTGATCATTCATGTTCAATGTCTCAAACCTGTTCATGAAATGACTCTTAAATTGGAATAGACTCAAGCTCATATTTCAGTTCCTATGGAAGAGTTTTCCTTTTCTTCAGTTTTAATGTGAACTTGCACATAAGTGACTGATGGTATGGTTTTTGACTGCTGATAATGCACATCTCCAGTGATTCCAACAGATATAATCAATCTGATTCTTGTGCTGTCCTTTAGGTGAAGTCCATGTGTAAAGTCACCTTTTAAGTTTTTATAAAAAATAATCCACTGAGCACAAAAAATCCAATCATTCCATCTCCAGCCTCATTTCTGTCACTAAGTCTACTTTCCCACTATTATTCCTTCCTTTTGTTTCCTAAGTTTGTATTACACTCAACAATAATTATTAATACAGCTTGACTGGATACTTGGTCAATTTTAGATAGCAAAATTTGGTAGACATCCTCAATCTCCTACTCTTTGACTTTAGTTGTTGGTACATATATCTGAATAAAAATCAGATTAAGATGGGTATGGGTATGGATGGTATCCTATTATTCACTATACGGTACTTCAAGGGAGATCCTGAAATTGCCTTTTTAACCATGAATGCAACATCGTTCCTCTTCAATATTCATTCTTAGCATAGTAGATCATATGATTCTGATTCAAAATGGCTCATACCAGTTCATCTCAGTTCACTAAAGCATAAAATATCAATCTTCATGTATTACCTGTCATTTGTTGCAACTTTCAGTTCTCCCTATATTGGCACTTTATACATTCCAAGTTCTAATTATTAACAGATGTGTTTTATTAATACTTGTTCTCCTCATTTTTCAGTGACTTTCCATCTGGGGCAAGGCAATATCTTTCCACACAGCTGTTGTTGTTAGATGTCATGGAGTCCACTACAACTCATGGTTACCCTACAAACAACAGATGTGAACCCTGCTCTGTCCTGTACCATCCTCGCAATGTCTGGGATGCTCAAGCTCACTGTTACAGTCACTGTGTTACTCTTTCTAAAAAGGAACGAAGTCAATGGAGAGAGATTGGTAGCTAACAACTCCAATAATGGAGGGTGTAAGCACAGTGGCTCAGAAGAGGTAGCTGGACAATGTTCCACAAGATACATTAACTACCAAATAGATACATAAGATGCACATACAGAAGGCACATACAGGACATCCTGTCAGCATACTAAGGACATTTAGTGCATTTGTATATTACGTATGCAGAAATGTAGGGTGTATATTTCACACAGATGTGCAGACAAACACGACTTGCATAATTCTGGCTTTATTTCAAGCATCTGAGAGCTTAGAATCAATATATTATTGTTTTACAAAGGAGAAAACTGAAGCTCAAGAGGTTAAACATATTTTGTTCAAGTCTCATTGTGAGTCACAAAGAAACAAGAAAAGAACTCTGATATCAAAAGATAAAATTTAGTTTCAGTAAACATTTATTGATGCCAAAGATGTGCTGATTTGAAAACTAAACTTGAGTTCCTTAAATTGTGCCATAAAGTCTAACCTGAGAACTAAGAACATTTTCTGTTTGTGCAACAACAAATGGATGGAAATCCAAATCTTTTGTAAATTTTCGTTAAAATAACAATTAAAAAAAAGAATATTTTCTGTTTGGAGCATATAGCATTTTCATAAAGAATTTAGCCTATCTTGAAAAATAACTCATTGGCATTTCACATAATTTACAAAGCCTTTATACACAGTGCCTTTGATTTCGGAAACAAAATCTGAAGACAGAGGCCTTCTTATGTTTACAAAGCTCTCCTTATGTTGATGGAATGGGGTGAGTAGGCAACTCATTCTAACAAACTTTATTTCTGGACAAAAACATATTAAAGTCAGTAGTGTAGCAAGTGAAAAGTTAAGTGAGCAAAATGTGAAACCATTTCAAATAACCTTGATTTGGCTGGAAAACACAACCAGTTTCAGTCAGGCTTAAGTCAGCAGTATGGAATCTTCCAAGGCATTAAGATGTATGCACATCACTGACACACTATCCTAGAAAAGTTGTTCCTTGTGTATCCAATTTGTATCTAATTTTAAGATATTTCTTTTCGTTCATGTGCACCAAAAAATAAAAATGCTTAATTAATTATCAGAATATTACTCTGTCACTTGCCAAACTCTTTATCTGAATTCTAAAAATACTCTTTCTTAAAATCTTCCTTACAGGTTTTTGATACTAAGTAGTTAGTAATTCTTCCCGGAACCTGTATCTTCATTAGTAGCCAGTGAAATAATCTAAGATTCTTAAAAATTGTCTGACTTGTATAGCGAAGGAGCCAAAAAAATATTTATGGCTTAAATAACCCTATGTTGAGCATTTAATTCAAGTGTTTATGGATTTTGGGTCTATTTCCATATTGACTTTGTGAATTAGTACTGTGCATCCAGCAATCTTTTTTCTACCTCAAGTTTTACTAGAAGTCTGTTTTTAAAAAGTAATGACAATGTAATTCTAGTATTCAAATAAATAGCATCTCTCTCAAAGGAGTTGCTTTGAGACGCTGCTGCAGACTGATTTTTAACAATGTTATCACTGTTTGAAATAAAGATTCCAAAAGAACAAGATAGGGTGTCCCATCTTCATGAGCTTAAGCTATGAATGTAGACAAGGACTGTTGTGAAAAAAAAAATAGTATATATATGTAAATATATAAATATATATATGTACACACACACACACACAAAATGACACCTAGATAAAACTTTTCCCCTTTAAGAAATTTATTATTTTTTTAAGACTTAAAAAACATTCAGAGTCACATGCCATAAAAGGCACATATGCAATCAAGTTTGTCAAAGACAAACTGTAACAAAAAGAAAAGACTGATTGTCTTTCTTTAACTAATTATAAAATGAATCACAACAGAGGCCTAACAGAGGGAGCAGCAAGCTCAGTTACACGCATTTCGGGGGTGGGGAAACTCTCAATAATCATCCTTGACTGAATAGCTAGATTGCACTTTGTGATTACTCTGCAATCAATCACACTGTACATGGTAAATTAACTTCATCTTGTTAGTGAAATTGAGTTTTCCACTTATTTAAATCACTTGTAAAACCATCTATTCACTAATTGAACCAATGTCTATTGAGCACCCACCACATATGAAGTACTAGGGAGGTGAAGGTATCAAAATAAAAACAGCTCAGTCAACTGGGTAAGATAGACATGACTGCAAACAATTGTAACATAATATGATAGAACCCTAATAAAGATGTACAAAGTAACCATGGGAACAGAAGAGAGGAAATTAACTGCCTGGGAGAATTCTGAAAGCTTCCACAGTAAAGGTACTGACTGAAAGGATGAGTGTGAATTTGCTATACTATGCTATGCTGTGGGGGGCAATGAAGAGGCAGGGTGTCTCTACGTGGGGCATGCAGACTGTACTAGGCAACACTTTTAAAGGTTGTCAAGTCCACAATGCCTCTGTCCAGTGACTCTGGAGGGTAGAACTAAACTCTACACAATCTTACATGAAGGGAATAACACCAAAAGAAATCTATAGATTTTTGTATGGCAGAAATTTATTCTTTTCTAAAAATATTCCTGCAGTTTTATTTTTTTATTTGATAATTTCCACCATTTTTTAGTTGTTGTTTTTATTGGTTGGTTTACAAAGTTTGGATACATTGTGCTTCATAATATTATTTTTTTTCCCCCTACAAGGCAGTAGTAACCAAAACAGCATGGTACTGGTACAATGGCAGGCACATAGACCAATGTAACAGAATTGAGAACCCAGAAATGGACCCAGCTATCTATAGTGAACCGATATTCAACAAGGAAATAAAACCTTTTAAATAAAGAAATGACAACCTCTTCAACAAATGGTGCTGGCAAAACTGGACTACTATCTACAGAAAACTGAAAACAGGATCCACATCTCACACCATGCACAAAAATCAACTTTAAAAAAAAATCAACTCAAGGTGGATCAGAGACCTGGGAGGAAAGCCCAAAACCAGGAAGTTCATCAGAGACAAACTAGAATCAAGCTTAGCCAACCTAGTCTATGGTATAAAGAGACTGTCAAACACAGCCAGAAATGCACAACCTGGAGAGGAAAAAATTGATGAATGGGACCTTCTAAAGATTAAATCCCTGTGCACAATGAAAACATTTTCTAACAGGGTAAAAAAACCCCTACTGATTGGGGAAAAAACATTTGGTGACAGTGAGGAGGACCTGAGGCACTTGCTGCAGAGGGTCAAGGACTGCAGCCTTCAATATAGATTGAGGCTCAATGTCAAGAAGACAAAGATTCTCACCACTGGGCCAATTGGCAGCATCAGGATAGATGGTGAAGAGATTGAGATTGTTAAGAGCTTTAGTTTGCTTAGCTGCACAGTCAACACTCTTAGCACCAGCAGCCAGGAATTTAATAGCTGTATTGCATTGGGAAAGTCTGCTGTCAGAGACCTCTCCAAAGTGCTGAAGAGCAACAATGTCAGTCTGGAGACTAAGGTGCACTGAATACAGGTCATGGTGTTTACAATCACTTGCTATACATCAGAGAGCTTGACAATGACTAGGGATGATGGAAAATCCATGCCTTTGAGTTGTGGTGTTGGAGAAGAGTATTGAATATACCATGGGATGCTAAGAGAATAAACAGGTTAATCACTGTTATTGTTGTTGTTGTTGTTATGTGCCATCGAGTCACTTGCGACTCATAGCGACCCTATGTACAACAGCTCTAAACTCTGCTCTGTCCTGTGCCAATCTCACTGTCTCTGACACACTCATCCCGATTGCCCCAGTCATTGAATCAATCCATCTCCCAGAGGGCCTTCCCCTGCTGCGCCTGCCCTCCACCCACCCCAAGCACGATGTCCCTCTCCAAGGACCGGTCCCTCCTTACAACATGTCCAAAGTATGTCAGACGAAGCCTCAGAATCCTTGCCTCCAAGGAGCAGCCCAGCTAACCATCTTCAGGATGAATCTGTTTGTTTTCTTAGCAGTCCATGGCACTCTCAGCACTCTTCTCCAACACCAAAGCTCAAAAGCATCAATTCTCCTCCAGGCTGCTCCTTGGAGGCAAGGATTCTAAAGCTTCATCTGACATACATTGGTCATGTTGCAAGGAGGGACCAGTCCTTGTAGAAGGACATCAAGCTTAGGAGGGTGAACAGACAGTGCAGGAGAGGAAGACCCTCAATGAGATGGATTGATTCGGTGATTGGGATAACAGGGGTAGAAGTGTGGCATATTGGCACAAGATATGGCAGGGTTTAGAGCTGCTGTATATAAGATCGCTATGAGTTGCAGGCAACCTGCTGTCACCTAATAACAACTATACCATTTCAGACAAGGGTCTCATATCTCATCCTTTCGTATCCTGTGCCCTCCTCACAATCTCTGACACAATCGAGCGCATCGCTGTAGTCACTGTGTCAATCCATCTGGTTGTGCCCTCTCCTTCGCCATCCCTCCACCTCGCCAAGTATGGCATCCCTCTCAAAGGAAGAGCCTCTCCTAGCAACATGCTCAAAGTATGTGAAACAAAGCTTTGTCATCTTTGCCTCCGAGCAGGACTCTGGCTTTACCTTCTCCAAAATATATCTGGGTTTTTTCTTTTGGCAGTCTGTAAGATATTCAGTATTCTTCTTCAACACCATAGTTTAAAGGCATCAATTCTTCTCCCATTATTCTTATTCACTGTCCTGCTCTCAGATGTATTTCCAGTGACTGAAAAGACCCTGGCCTGCAACGGGCACACTTTAGTCCTCAAACTGACATGAGTACTCCACAATAATTTGGAGAGGCCCCTTACTGCAGACTTGCTATACATCTCCTGATCTCCTGACTGCTAGTACCAAGTATACTTAAGATGACATGTAACTTCATCTGTGTGAGATGACATAGTTGACAGTTTCAATCTTTTCTCTATCTATCATGATACTGCTCACTGGTCCAGTGGCGAGGATTTTTGCCACTATCCATGAATAAATGATTAGATTTTCATTCCAGTGGTGATGAAGAGAGAGAGTGTGGAGTCTGAAGATTATTTAACATGCACGCAAAATCAAAAGAGCCTCACAGCCATGTGAGGATGTGAAGAATGGGGAAGAAAGTGGGAGCCAGATAACTCTGGCTTGTGTGGATAGAGAGCACGGGGATCACGTGCCAAAACAGGGAATTTGGATAAAGAGATCTACGGTGATACAGACCAAAAGAGTGAAAATTCAGGGGAACCCAGGCAACAGATTAAAAGGGCTCATGGTCCAGGGGAAAGAGGAAGAAGAGATGAAGTCAAAGGATAGAATAAATCTTAGAAGAAAGTTCTATGCAAAATGTGTTGTGGAGAGAGGGAGAGCCAGAATTAGAAAAAAATTGAGAAAGAAAGAAAAAATAGAGTAGCTTTATTCAGTGAAGGGTGAGCCGTATTTGAACAATTAAAAAACATAATAAATAATAATAACATAGATTATACTTGGAATAAGGATCTAATTGCTGACATGGGTGAGAACAAACTCAGTTTCACTGTGAAAGTGGAAGTCAACCCATAGTGTGCTAAAGAATGGATGGGAAGTCAGTGAACAGACTCAGGAAGTGTGAATAACTCATTCAAGAATCCTAACCAACACAAATTAAAGATAAGGAAGTAGAGCGGGTATGGGGTCAAAGGAGGGTCAAGATGATTTTATTTGTATCTATTAATGTTAACCATATGCTCCCCAGTGTCTCAGAGCTAAGGCAGCAACCCAGATATCCACCAAATGGAGAACGGCAATAAGGAAGTCAATGGTGGCCTACTGACACACTAGCAATACCTAGCAATAAGATACAATTTACAGATCATAGACAACATGGACTGATCTTGACACATGTGCCTAGTGTAGACAACATGGACGGATCTTGGCACATGTGCCAAGTGAAACCAGTCAGACACAAAATATTACATACCAAAAACTTGCATCTGTAACACGTTAAGAAACTAAACTAAACCATGATGTTAGATATCAGAACAGCAACAACTTTCAGGGAGGGAGGTTAGGAAATATGGGCACAAAATGTTCTATGTCTTGATCTGCGTGACAGAGGAAAGATGTATACAAATATAATAAGGTGATAAATTCTAAGATCAGTAAACTTATATACTATACCTTAACAAGAAAAATAAAAAAACAAAACTAAAACTTTAAAAATGAAAATACCACCAAAAAGAGCGAAAGAACTGTAAAATACTATTACACCAAAGTGAACCCAGCCTGAAGCATCTGACAATAATCTGCATCCATCAGTCACGGAATAAAGTTCTCTTATAGGGTGCTGCTGTCAGTGCATTCAGCTCATTGATAATCTAAAAGTCCTGTTCCCAAGGCCATATGCTTTTGTGCATTATCTATCCTTCTCACTAGGTTAGGTCTGCAGCTTGCCTAAAAATAGTCTTCCAGGACTGAGTCAGCCTAATACTTCTCATATGTCAAAACTCACAAAACCAAAGGGATTCTGACAGACTACACAATTACTGTCTTCCTTTGATACTGTACAACAGTAGTTTAGAAGACAGATTTTCTGATGAATACCCTGTATCCATCAAAAGTACAAAAGTTTAATATATCTGCTTTTGATATTTTATTAGCATATCCGATGACAGAGCAGCTGGCATTTGAATCAAGAGTTCTGGGTGGTTTTTTAATAAAAAACTGTATCTAACATTAATAAACTTAGCTCTATCACAAGTATTGAAGAACCTCTACTCTCATTATAATACAGAAAATTAAATACTTACCATTTTGTCTGGTGCCAACAGCAGCAATGATTACCGGAACCGAATTTAATGCTCTTTTTATCACTGGGATATAGTTATCCTTTACTTCATGGAATGAAAACTTGTCATTTACATTGTATTTTATCACAATGATGTCAGCGCCCCCAATTAGATTTCGAGATGTATACCAATCACTGTCAAAAATGTCCTAAATCAAAATGCAGAATGCAATGTTTAGTTTATATACAGTTAACTGAATAATAAACGCTAACATATTATTTAAACAAATGTAACAGTATGACATTAGATAAAATGCATTGGTATGAATAGACATGCTTCAATAAATTTCCCATAACTCATTTTGACTGCAATATTTTTCAGTGCTTTGATGTTGTAAATCAACAGTGAATTTTGCATTGTTCCATATATTTCATCCTTATTTCTAAAACTCACATATACTTTTCAACTTTATTCATTCTTCGGGCAATAAGTGGTGAACTCTGTCTCCAAAAGAAATTGTGTACTTGTTATTAAAAATTACCCTATTAAGGGACATATTTGTAATTTAATGTATTTAACTTATAGATTTTAGAAGTTCAGGATAGACCATGCTAGTTTTGAAAATTTTACTTCTGGACAATATTTAACATTTTTTGTATTTATATTCAGACTGAAAGTAATGCTACTAACCCAAAGGCATGTAGTTCAAATCCACCAGCTGCTCCATAGGAAAAAGATGGGCATTCTCCTCCCATGTGATTTACTGCCTCTGAAATCCCACTGGAAGGTCAGCTATGAGTTTGCTTGCAACTCGGCAGGGCACGGTAGTAAGACTGATAAGGAGCTTCACTGCCAGCCTAAAGGTAAGTGGTTCAAATGCACCAGCTGCTCAGTAGGATAGGCAATCAGCCTCTAAAAACTCACTTGGCAGGTCAGCTAAGAGCCAGTTCTCACTTGATTATACAACAATTACCTTGTAAATGCTTTGACATTTTAGACACACATTTTAAAATATTTTTTCCATTTTTGTATAAACAGTAGTATAAGAAAATATGTACTTTACTACCACTGCCATACTAGTTTTTATTCCAATATTTGCATTAACTTTGAATTGTTAATTTTTCCTTTCATGAAGCCCTGGGTACTATTTTTAGGAGTAATAAAACTAGACTTGGAAAAGGACCTCTAAAGGTATAGTCAGTAGCTGTGCTGCTAACCAAAACTAGATGGATAGTTGGTTGCTTGGCTGGTTGGAAGTAAGTAAGGAAGGGAGGGAGGGAGGGAGGGAGGGACAAATGGATGGACAAGGTTAAAAGTTTCAAAAATGTCTATGAAAGTTTACATTTTGAACCCTGAGTTCAAAACTGGTGTCTAAATCAATCAGTGGAGAGCTGTGTGGCAAGACTTTTGTTCTATGTTGGGAAATCCTGGAGGAGAGCTACAAAAAAGTACCTTTTTTTCCTAGGTGAGCTGCTTCTCTCTTCAGTGCCTTTCCAGTCCCCTGAACGCAATCTCCCCCAAAACTCTACTGCCTTCAAGTCAATTCCAACTGATAGAAACCCTAAAGGACGGAGTGCAACTTCCTTGTAGGGTTTCCAAGGTTTATAATCTTTATGAAAGCAGATGTGTTTCCTGATCCTATAGGAATTGCCAACCCTTTGATTAGCAGCCACTGTTTTTAACTACTATGCCAGGTATCCTCACCTCTTGCACAGATGCACAGTGTGTGTCTGTGTCTGTGTGTGTGTGTGTGTGTAGTATTTAAAGATCTAATTTGTATTACAAATACAGTCTTTACATTCTCACCACCATCACAGTATTAGTCATGCTAGTGCACAGTGTCTCCTAACAGAGGAAGAATTGATGCCTTTGAGTTGTGGTGTTGGAGAAAAGTGCCGAATATCTCATGGACTGCCAAAAGAACAGAAAGATATGCCTCAGTAAAAGTGCAGCCAGAGGGCTCCTTGGAGGTAAGAACTGTGAAGCTTCGTCTCACTAACTTTGGGCACGTTGCTAGGAGAAGCTATTCTTTGGAAAGGGACATCATGTTCGGAAAGGTGGAGGATCAGCGACAGACAAGGAGACCCTTGACACAATGACAACAGCAAAGGGATCAAGTGTGTCAGAGATGATGAGAATGGCATAAGACAGGACTCAGACTTCAGAATCTCTATGAGTCAGACTTGGCTCAACAACAACGAACAACAACATCAAGTTTACATCCTCAATACCACAGTATTTCTCTCCTAACGCTTTATATACTCCTCAACCTGACCTGTTCCTCCAAATATACTCAAAGGAAAAAACTGGAATGGATAAAGCACTTCTGGAAAGAGTTTCAAAGAATTACCACTACCAAAACACAAACAAAAGTAAACTCTGGCAAATTATGAAGTGAAAACACTAAAGCTGTGCACTTGGAAAGGGATGAAAAAACTGAGTGGAAGTGGAGAGTGACACAGGACAAGCAAATAGGAAAACAGAGCTCCACTCTTCAATTCCAAATCTCAAAGCACTAAATGCCTCCGTTCTGTTACATTACTGAAGTTCAAATAGACAAATATAACTAGGTATGAAAGTTTAACAGAGTACAAAGGCTAACGAATGGCATAAAATTTAACCTATATGTAGATGCTGCTGTTGTTACGTACCACGGAGTCAGAACAGGCTCACAGCTGACCCTCCAGTGGGGTTTTCAGAGGCAGTAAATTACAACCTTCTCCATGGGAGGAGACTGTCCATCTTTCTCCCACAGAGCAGATGGTGGATTTGAGCCATGTGTGCTTGGGTTGACAGTGTAATTAACTCCTTACCACTAAGGCACTAGAGCCAATATTAAACATCATTATTATTACTATTATTATTATTTAAATATTTCACTCTGAGAGAATAGATAAACTTCTGATCATATGACAAACTGTTCAAAATTCCAGTTACTAGAAAAGTACTGGGCTTGGGGGGAGATGAAGAAGACACTAAAAGGAAAATGTCCTGAGAAAATGAGTACTGGCATCATGAATACTGTGGATTTAAAGACCAAAACCACATTTGAAATAGAACTCAGAGCTTCAAATAATAATGCGCGCGCACACACACGCACACACACATTGTAAATGTATTACCTCATTGCTTTTTATGGAACGTTTCTGGTAAACAGGAAAAGATATAGGAATGTGACATGAAATAATGTAACTACACGACAGAAGGGAGTAGGTGGAGCAGATGTGGACTAAATAATAAGCATGAATTTGAAACATATTTATTTTACAAGTACCAAGTATATAGGGCAAGGATCCAGAGCGAAACCTGGGATCTACAAACAAGAACTCAGGAAGAGAAGAACAAATATCTCACTCCAGCTCCAAAATAACCATGCATTTTGCCTCAAACTATGTCAAAGAGAAAGTGTCCATTAGTTTCTAGCATTATGAAGGAAATCAGATTCTTCCACTCTTTGTAAATCAGCTCCAGGATTTCCTCCAGAGGGTTATGCAATACAAGACTTGGAACCACTTTCGGAGAAATAAACTGATCTTTGAGGAAAAAAAATCTTTCCTAAATCATCTTAAATACAATTTTTTTTAAAAATTCTGAATTTGTACAGTGAAACAACTTTATTTTATTTAAGACTGTAAAGTCAGTACTTACCAAGTACCAACATCACTACCCTGTTTTTGCTTCTTTGGTGCCATAAAGTCACTTGCGACTCACAGTAACATTATGTACAAGAGCAATAAACCCTGTTCTGTCCTGTGCCAGCCTCACTGTTTCTGACACACCTACTACCATTACTCCAGTCACTGACTCAATCCATCTCATTGAGGGTCTTCCTCTCTTGCACTGTTCCTCCACTCTCCCAAACATGATGTCCCTCTCCAAGGACTGGTCCCTCCTTACAATATGCCCCAGTATGTCAGACGAAGTTTCAGAATCCTTGACTCCAAGGAGCAGCCTAGTTTCACCCTCACCACAACAGACCTGTTTGTTCTCCTAGCAGTCCATCATATATTCAACACTCTTCTCCAGCACCACAGCTCAAAAGCATCAATTCTCTTCTGTCATCTCTAGTCATTGTCCAGTCCTGAATGGTGTGCAGGGAAACATTAATCTTGCTTAGTTTCAAAAATACTTGGCTAAATGGAGTAATGAGTATTTATCAGCGTATCTCCCACTTACTGAATACCCACTGTGTGCCATCCACTACACCTAAGAATTCTGCATGTTCTATCTCATTTAATTCTTAACCAAGCTTTAAGGAAACAGAGACGACTGAGAGAAGATAAATGACTTATCAAGGGCACAGGCAGTAATGGAATTCTAAAAGCAAGGCCTTTTGATATCAAAATCTGTTCTCTATCTGCATTGTTGTAGTTCATATTCTGACACATGACAAAGAGCAACTAATAATTATAATCAATATAATACCACCAAAAGAAAATCAGCACTTCATAAAGCATATCCCTAGAAATTAATAGCACTCACTATTCATCTTTCATACTTTGGACAGGAGTTAGGAGAGGCTAAGCTGGATCTTAGGATGGCCTCTTGTGTCTTGAGGAGGAACATGTATGGAACGCTCGAGATCTTATGGCTTTTTGTCCCAAGTGGGTGTCAGCAGATGGGACCTGCTAGATGAACTGGAGGTCTCTGGCCCAGAGTCCACCAGCATTTGGGCATGGTGAATTTTTAAAATATTGTAGGACCCAATGTTAATTGATTTTGGATGAACACTCTTTCAAGTGGTACAGCAGAGGTCTGTCTATTTACTCTACTGAAATAACATAGAGTTGCTGTGATGATGGACAACTGGGCCACAGGTATGTCAAACACCGTAATTTGCTACGCATCATGGGCAGTGTTTGTTGGAGCTACCAGATTGATTCAGCTTTGGAAGCAGGACTGGCATTCACTTCTTAAACTACATGCCTCTGAAAACTTGGAGTAATGATGATAGTGATAGAAAGACTTTAGGCCTTTGTTCATCTTCTGTTTGTATATGTATCCTTCCCTCATGTGTACTCTATCTTTATGGTGGATAAATCATTAAAGAAGTTAGACTCCATGAAGAAACATGTGGCATCAGAACAGGAGATGGAAGCAGCAGATGAATGTTTCCAGACGGGTGTTTTTGGGTGGTGAGAGTCAATAAGAATACATGATTATGGAGGAATTTGGAATGACAGAACTCATGGAGTTTGAACTATGCTTTGGTTCTTAAACTGGTCTGAGGGCCCGGTTTTAATTGTTTTTGGTCAAACATTCTTCTAGGTCATATAGCCCCGGTCCCTCCATTTTCTCTAAAGAGGTAATTTGTGGTTGCTGTGATACTAAACACTGTGACACTGATGTGTCAGATGTGATAATGGTTACCCATGGTGGACAGTGTTTGGTGGATCTCCCGTGTTAAAACAAGCTTGGAAGCAGGAGTGGCATCCACTTTCCAAAACAGCCTGCCTTCAGAAACCCTACGACCCTGGAGAAAAATGGAAGTTATTAAAGTGCTTAGGTCTTTTGTTCACAGGGTCGCTATGAGTCACCTATGACTCGATGGCACTTCCCAATAACAACATTATTCGGAAAGGGAAATCATGCTTGGAAAGATGGAGGGTCAGGAGAGGAGAGGAGAGAAGAAGAGAGGATGTCCATCTATCCAACAAGATGAACTGACACTGTGACTTCAGCAATGGGCTCAGATACGTGTCAGATGATTAGGATGGCACAGTTTAGGACCAGGTTCAGGTTTGTGGTTCATAGGAGGTTTGCTATGAGTTGAGTTCAACTGGTGGCACCTAACAACAACAATATGAATAAAGACCTTTATAACCTAGAAAATACTACCTGATTATAACAAAAATGATTAGCATAATAAGTGACAACAATCACAATGCAGGCAGGAGTGACATCCACTTCCTAAATAAGGTGCCTCCAGAAACTATGAACTTTGAAAACATAGTTGTAGAGGGGCTTCAGGCCTTTTTTCATAGGGTCACTATGAGTCGTGCTCACCTCTAAGGCAATCAACACCACCACAATCACAATGTGGCTACAGTCCAGCCTAAAGAGGCTTAGTTTAATCCATCTGGAAGATTTCATTTATTACACACAATACCTAGGGTTAAAAGGATGGCTTTTTTACGAAATTAACAACATAAACAGGAAGGGGTTAACAAAGGAAAAACAGGAAAGGCTATTCCAGCAACCTAATTCAGCTTGTTTTCTTTTCCCTATATTTATTTACTCAGCTCATTCATTATGTGTTTAACTGCATGTTGAACCAATAAGTTTGTAGACTGCCAGATTCTTCACAATGAAAGGACTGAAGCAAAAGGAGTCTTTCATTGTCAGAACTTCCCTATGATCAGCATCATACTGTCAGAACTAGAGATTTAATAGCCACCCTTTATTGAAAGGTCTGGTTTTAATTTATTTTAGCCTCCTTACTTTGCTGTTGCTTGCATTGAATCAAATCTCATGATGGCCTTCCTGTGACTGTGTAGAACCGCCCACAGTGCTCCCTGGGTCGTAATATGTGCAGGAACAGATCACCACGCTTCTGCTGAGGAGTCTCAGGTGGACTCTAACTACCCAGCATCTGATTGCATGAAGGTTTAAAATAATAGAATTAAAAACAGACCCAAAATAAACTCACTGTCATGGAGTTGATTCCAACTCATGACCACCTTCCATTGGTTTCTGAGCCTAACTCTTGACAGAAGGCTGTCTTTCTCCTATAGAATGATTCGTGGATGCCAACAACCTAGCTTTTAGTTATGAGTGCAACATGAAACCAATTACGCTACCAAGGTTCCTTAGACTGTTCTCAAAGTCAAGCTGGAATTGAGTCACAGACCCTGCAGCAGGTTTTCAGAGGCAGTATACTTCTGAGGCAGGGTGGGGGTTCTGCCATCTTTCTATCTTTCTCCCCAGGGAGCAGATATGGGTTCGAAGAGTGAGCCTTTGGATTGGAAGTGCAGCTCCCCACCACTAAGTCACAAGAGTTCCCTTAAGAAAAGATTGCTGCTGTGTGCCTTCAAGTTGAAACGGACCCATAGCTGACCCTCCAGCACATTTTCTGAGGCAGTTACTCACAGGGAAGCAGACTGCCTATCCTCCCTCGGAGAAGCTGGTGGATTTGAACTGTGTGCCTCTGGGGCTGCAGCATATTTTCTTACCACTAGGCCACCAGTAAATCCTATGGAATAGTTCTGCCATGTCCAACAAGGTTGTGATGTTGCAAAACTGACTCACCACCACCCAACAAAAAAAACTAACTCTCCTTCAATTGAAAGTTTATATCAGCAAATTATTTTTATCCTTTTTTGTAACATGGAAGGTGATGTATGAGTTTTTCTCTGCACACAAAATCCAGTACTTAATCACAATACAATATAACTCCAACATCAGTAAAGAAGGAGAAATTATGAAAGGTCAAGTAAAAATATAAAAAATATGTTATTGTGCACTGAAAACACCCTGTATGTGTCAGGTAGTTGAAAAACATAAAAAATATGTTATAGTGCACTAAAAACACCTTATATATGTCAAGAAGTTGATATGACTCTCCTTTTACCAAACACACAAGAATGAAATTGGAATTACTCTAATGTTGCACTTTCTTTCAATTACCACAAGTAATATTTTTAAAATCCTAAGAGCATACATTATTTCTCATTTCTGAGTCACTAAAAACAAACTGCTAATATATCAAGTATATCTACAATATTAATTTTTTAAAAAGTAATTTCAAATTTTCAGAGGTGGATAATAACAAAAATGAGTCATGTGAAATTCATTCTCAGTCCCTGTCTTTTCCCCCTTTCCCAGGGTTCTATTTCTGGACGGCCCCAGTGAAAGTATTTTTACATTATCATCCACTGGGTAGGCGTGAAAAATATTGCTCTCTGCTGGTGAAACTTAGTGACCCCGTCCCTTAGGGTTGGCACGCTGAACTGTCAGCTGTCACCAAGGGACAAACCATGATCCTAAAGTAAGTGCTTGCATTTCCATTGGGGCTTCTGCCTTCCAGGACTGTTCTCTGATCAGGCTAGCTATGTTCAATGAAGCAAAGAAGCAAAGACTGTCCCCAAAATGTTTAAAAACTACCCAGGTGACCCAGACATTCCATATTGACGGAAGGGGGCAAAAGAGAATTCAAAGGAAAAAAGTAAAGCTCCTTCAGCCTCAGCTCCGAGCAACTGCTGCCCCTTACCCAGACGGGACAGTCGTGGACCACCAGCTTGACATTTCCAAACGCGCTGGCCTGATACTCAGTGAACACGGGGCGGGCGACCGTGCTGGTCGCGTTCAGCAACAAGCTGCTCTCGTCCCCTGAGACCAGAGGACTTCTCCCCAGGTAAGTGCGGATAAGCCCCGATGGCCGATTGTCCTGGTGAAACGCGTCCCCCTCGTTCCCTAGCGCCACGATGTGAATGGACCTACAGGGACAGAGAAGCGGGCGAGGGGAGAAAGGTCCAGTCAGCGAGTGTCCACTTTAATACGAACAGGAAGTGCAGGGGGCAGGCGCGCGGCGAGGATGGGCACGAGCCCCTCGCCCGGGGCGCACGACACGCGCGTTTTGGAGTCCAGACAATGGCAGGACGGCGACGCGTACGTACATGATCTCAAATCCAAGGGCAGGGCGGCAACTCGGAGAAAAGCGGCTCCTCACGGCCTCGCGGGGCCCGTCGGCGGCGTGTTTACCCGCAGTCCGCTCATCCCCGGCCGCGTCCCCCCTCGCGCGCCTCCACCGCGGCGCGGCCGACGCAGAGCGAGGCCGCCCAGAGCCAGCTAGGGAGGGAGCAGCCAGCGCGCCAGCGCAGGGGTCTGGGCGTGCGAGCGGCCGTGTGCGCGCTGCCAGCCAGTCAGGAAGTGCCCGGGAACATGCCGCGCGCTCGCCGGGCGCAGGGCCGGTCCGCAGCCCCTTCGCCGCCGCGCCTCCTCCGTGGGGCAGCTGTCGCCTCCTGCTGCTGCTGCTCCTCCTCCTGCGGGGTGGGAGGCGGGTGAGGGAAAGGCTGGGGCCTCCGCCCCCTCAGCAGACCGGGCGGGCAGGCGGGCGGGAGCTGCACGTGCCGGCCCCGGGAGGCGGGCGGACACGGGGGACGCGCTCCCCACCGCGGCCCCGAGCGGCGGCCGGATACAAAGGACCTGCGGACGCCGCGGGCAAGAAATTCACAAATACGACGCGCTGGCCGGAGAGCGCCAGGCCTCCAATCCGCCTGTAGCAAGTTGGTTCAACTCTGGCAGTTGTAACCAGAGCCAAGGAAATGTGGGGTAGGGCGGTGAGGCCCCTGCTCTCTAAAGACTAAAAAAAAAAAAAAAAAGAGGTAGGGGCAGCGGGCAGCTCGGTATTCTTGCTGTTTAATTCACTAGCAACCCGATTTCCCCCCCCCTTCTTTCCCTTGATTGAGAGTGTTTTATCACGTCTGCTGCTTTGTCATTTGTCAACGTGCACTACAGCTGTTTTTTAAAATCAGACTCGTGAGGAAAAAAAAATAAAGGCATCATTCATGCTGGTGCAGAAAGGATTCTTTGTTCAAACGCCAAGTAATTTGCTAATGTCCCTTTTAGGGAATTATTTACTATTTCTAGCTATATTTGGCATATTCTACCCAAATTGTAGTAATTGGAGGATTTTCCCCCCCTTGTGCTTCTTGAGGGCTTTTATTGTGGTAGCTTTTCAAACAAGTTGTGTGAGTTATTTAACATGTTTACAAGCTAAGTGCTAATATATTTGGAGATTTCTCAGCAAACGTACATATTTAATAAAACAGTTAATAAAAGCTGTTCAAACGAACTAGGGGAAAAACCCAACAACAAACAAACAGATAATGCTTCTTCCAGAATACTTTTATATTCTTTTATGATAACATTCTTAAGTAAAGGTGATCAATGCCCCTTATAAATGTCCCCAAGGAACCTCAATACAAATGGAGTATTAATACAAACTACTAATACCAAGTAACATATGAGCAAGAGCCTATGGTGATGAAGGAAGAAGTTCAAGCTACTTTGAAGGAAATAGCAAAAAATAAGGCCCCAGGAATAGATGGTATACCAATTGACGTATTTCAGATAACAGATGTTGCCCTGGATGTGCTCACCAAGTTGTGCCAAGAAATCTGGAGAACAACCACTTGGCCAACTGACTGGAAGAGATCTATATTTTATCCCATTCCAAAGAAGGGTGACCCAACTGAATGTGAAAACTACAGAACAGTGTCATTGATTTCACATGCAAGCAAGATTCTACTGAAGATTATCCAAAAACTATTAGAACAGCACATCAGCAGAGAATTGCCAGAAATCCAGGCTGGGTTTACAAGGGGTCTTGGTACTAGGGATATTGTTGCTGATGTTAGATAGATCTTGACTGAAAGCAAGGAATACCAGAAGAATGTCTATCTGTGTTTCATTGATTATGCAAAGGCATTTGACTGTGTGGATCATAACAAACTGTGGCTGACTCTGAGAAGAATGGGAATCCCAGAACATTTAATTGTGCTAATGTGAAATCTATACTTGGACCAAGAGGCAGTAGTCAGAACAGAGCAGGGTAACACTGCATGGTTCAAAATTGGAAAGGGTGTGCGCCAGGGATGCATCCTGTCTCCATACCTTTTCAACATGTATGCAGAGCAGATTATCCGGGAGGCTGGGCTCTATGAGGAGAATTGTGGCATCAGGATTGGTGGAAGATCTATTAACAATCTGCGTTATGCAGATGACACAACCCTGCTTGCTGAAACTGAGGAGGACCTCATGCACTTGCTGGTGAGGGTCAAGGACTGCAGCCTTCAGTATGGACTGAGGCTCAACATCAAGAAGACAAAGATTCTCACCACTGGACCAATTGGCAGCGTCAGGATGGATAGCGAAGAGATTGAGATTGTTCACAGCTTCAGTTTGCTCGGCTCCACAGTCAACACTCTTGGCACCAGCAGTCAGGAAATCAAAGAGTGTATCGCGATGGGAAAGTCTGCTGTTAGGGACCTCTCAAAGGTACTCAGGAGCAACAGTGTCTCTCTGGAGACTAAGGTGCGCCTGATACAGGCCATGGTATTTGCAATTACTTGTTATGCATCAGAGAGTTGGACAATGACTAGGGAGGACAGAAGGAGAGTGGATGCTTTTGAGCTGTGGTGCTGGAGAAGAGTACTGAATGTACCATGGACTGCCAGGAAAACAAACAGATTCATCTTGGAGAGGATTAAACCAAGCTACTCCTTGAAGGCAAGGATTCTGGGGCTTCGTCTGACATACTTTGGACATGTTGTCAGGAGGGAAGGGTCCTTGGAGAGGGACATCATGCTTGGGAGGGTGGAGGGACAACGCAGGAGGGGAAGCCCCTCTATGAGATGGATTGATTCGGTGACTGGGGTAATCGGGATGGGTGTGTCAGAGGCGGTGCAGTTGGCGCAGGATAGAGCAGGGTTTAGGGCTGTTGTGCATAGGGTGGCTATGAGTCGCAAACGACTCGACGGCACATAACAACAACAACAACAACTAATACCAAGAAGAGCCAGGGGTTCATGTTCTTTGTTAAGTGCCCGCGTCAAGTTCGACTCATAGTGACCTATGAACAAAGGGGGTCCTATCCTGTACCATCCTCATCATCTCTGACATACTTGAGTCCATTGCAGTATCATGTCATGCCAGTTTCTTCACAGACATTACAAATCTTAGATGTGCAATGGGTTGAAAGTTCTTATTCCTCCTTTTAAAAGACTTATCTTGTCCTACTTTTAATATCATACTCTTTCTATTCGCAAACAAATTATTTTGACATATATGAAACATTCCATATTGAGTATGGCACTGAAAAATCTAGTCAGAGAAAACTGGAATGTCTGCAAATTTTCGTCATGGGCCTCTAAGCTCAGGTGAAAGTAATAGTTTAATAGTTCCTCATACTTAGATAGCATATAATGTTATTATGTGCTGTTGATTCAGCACCAAGTCATAGCAAAAAGAAGCAATTCATGAATCTGCAGGGTTTCAGAGACTGTAAATCACCTGGGAGGAGATTGATCCTCTCTCTCCCATGGAGCGACGAGTGTACTTGAACAGTGAACCTTTTGGTTGGCATACAACTCTGCCCACTAGGCCACCAGAGCTCCCAGCATGTAATAGGGGTTCCTTTAAAAATGTAGGTCACTAATTCTTTTGAAATGTATTTTTCTTTTACAGTGGGTATATGTTCTCTTTTAGTATCTAACATCTAGCCATCGTGAGAAAATGAAGAATGCAGAATCACTCTCTTTTTTTAAAATTTTTTTATTGTTATTTTAACAAAAATTTACAGAAAAGTTGGATTTTCATTCATTCATTGTTGCACATTTTCCTCCCTGCCCCCTCAGTTCACTTAAAAATTCATTCATTGTTGCCTAATTTCCTGCCCCCACCCCAAGTCCGCTTTGCTTTGCACCTCTTATTCTGGGCTGTTTGTGTTACAGATAATACTTAAACATATGTTCCTTTTACACAATTCTTTTCTGCAGTGTTCATTATTTAGCCCCTCTTTTTCAACCCCTATGTCGTCCTGTTTAATAACAGTGGTGTTGTGCAGTATTTGTTCTTTTGTGACTGAGATATTTCACTCAGCATAATGTCCTCCAGAGTCACCCATGTTGTATGTTATTAGTTCCTTGTTTTTCAGTGCTTTGCAGTATTCTTCTGTATGAATATACCATAGTTTTTCTGTCCATTTATTTGTTGATGGACACTTGCTTCCATCTCTTTACTATTGTGAATAACACAGCAATAAACATGGATGTGCATACATCTGTTTGGGTGGCAGCTCTGGTTTCTTTAGGGCATATTTCTAGTACTGGAATTGCTGGGTCAAATGGTATTTCTATTTCCAACTTTTTGAGATAGCGCCATACTGCCTTCCATAGATTCCATCAATGCCTTCCGTTCCATTTTACATTCCCACCAGCAGTGAATAAGAGTCCCAATCTCTCCACAACTCCACCAGCATTTGTTGTTTGCTGCCCTGTTGAACTTTGCTATTGTTGCTGGGGTGAGATGGTATCTTATAGATGTTTTGATTTGCATCTCTCTCTCTAATAGCTAAGGATTTTGAACATTTCTTCATGTGTCTGTTTGCCATCTAAATGTCCTCTTGGGTGAAGTGAGACTCATTCTTTTTGTATGTCCATGAAAAAGTATATTTTCTTTACTTCCTTGTTGTTGCTGTTATATATCTTGGAATCAGAATCAATCCATCACTGACCCTCCAGGAGTTTTTTGAGGCAGTAAATTGCAGGAGAATATTGCCAGTCTCTCTCCTGCAGCCCAGCTGGTGGATTCAAAGTGCCTGTCTTTGTGATGGCAGTGAAATGCCTTACAACTAAGCCACCAGCCCTGTCATCCCCTTAGTAATACATATGTCAAAAGAAACACATTGAGAGTGTAGCAAGAGGAAAGTAGCAGGGATGGAGAAAACATTCATTCATCAGCTGCTGAGTGTGAGAGCCAAGCCTGTCTTAGATAAGTATGGGATAATAAGATGAATGACCCAGTGCTTGCCCTTGAAAAGCTAAGTCTATTAATGATCACTAGATTGTGAATAAGGAGCTCTGGTGGCATAGTCCACTGCGAGTTTCACTGCATCCCAAAGGCTGTTTGTCAAAGGGGATTTGAATCCATCAGAAGCCCAGTGGGAGGAAGGTGGATAATCTCCTCCTGTTAGGATTTACAGCCTTAGAAACCAGATAGAGGGTGGCTGTGTATAGGAATTGATTCAATGGCAGTGAGTGAGCTTATGAGTATTAATAAACCTGGTTGTTGTGCAAATGTGTTTTCAGATGCATTCACATTGGCGCTAAAGGCCACTTGGTCCTGGGCCATCTTCAGAGTCATGCTATGTCTGAGCCTATTGCGACAGCTGCTGTATCAGTTCATCTTGTTGAAGGTCTTACTCTTTTTCACTGACCCTCTTACCAAGTAAGATGACCTTTTCCAAGGACTGGTCACTCCTGATAACATGTCCAAAATATATGAGACAAAATCTTATCATTCTTGTTTCTAAGGAGCATTCTGGCAACATTTCTTATAAGATATATTTGTTTATTCTTTTGGCCATCAATGGTTTATTCCATATTCTTCAGCAACGTCATCATTTAAATGCATTCATTTTATTTGGTACTCCTTATTCATTGTCCAAAATAAAAATAGGGATTACACCTCAATATGGATTTCACTTCAGCATCTAGAAAACAGAACATCTTGGTTAAGCAACCTCATAGTTCAAATACTTCTGTTTTATTTGGTTTTCCTTATTTACTGTCCAAAACAAAATGAAATATGGATTATACTTAAATATGGATTACTTTTCAACATCAAGAGAACAAAAATTCCAATAACGGGACCAATAGATTGTATTTGTCAATTATTAATTTTATTATAATCAACATCCATAATAACAGCTGTCAAGAAAATGGTTGACTCTGGAGAACATTATGCTGAGTGAAATATCCCAGTCACAAAAGGACAAATATTACATGATGCCACTGTTGTAGAATGGGACTGTCCTTGGGGTTGGGGAGAGACTGAGTAAGATGGGTTCAATAATGTATACTGCACTGAAACAGAGGAGGGAGAGAACTGTTTAAAAGAGATATATAACTAGGTATTTCTGTCATCACAGGAGACTAGAGCGAGGGCTACATGGTGGAGGGGACCTGGGGGAGGGTTTGTAAAACAATGAAAGAATCTTTTCTTTTACTTTTCCATAATTTTTGGACTCATGTACTTATAACTTGTTAGTCAAATTTGTGTCTTCTAGGTTGCAACACCCCCATGATACATCTTCAAGGATATGAACATGTACGGCCAAGCACAATCAATAAGAGTGCATCTAAATTCCAAAATCAATCTCCATAATAGTCTATGTGTTTCCTACTGCCAAAGGGGGCCTTTAGAGTAGTGAGAGAAGATCTTCACCCTGAAACCCACAGCGTCCCTTTTCAGCAGGAAGTAGCTAAGAGAATACGCCATCCCCTTTTCCTTATGACTCTGGGTGAAGTCTCTCTCAGGGAGGAGTGATAGGGAATGGCAAAGGACACACTGACAAAGAAGATTAATCAGAACTGGCTTTGACAAGCACTGTGGCATTTGGACAAGAACAAACTGGGAGGAGGGTAGAGAGAATAGTGCAACAATGAATGAATGGAAACCCAAAATCTCTGTAAATGTTTATGAAAATTAATAAAATATAATTATAGAAAAAAAGAATAACAGCAGTCAAGAAATCAAAAGATATGTTACATAGGGCACATCAGCTGTCAAGGACCTCTATAAAGTGTTAAAGAGCCTTGGCATTTCCAATTGCTTCTTATGCATGTGAAAGGACAATTGAATAAAGAACTCTGACTCCATGGTAATGAGTGAGAGTGAGTGAGATAACTAAGACACCCTAATTGGTTACAATCCACTCAGTGGAATGTTTTTGCACAGTCAGTGAAACAGTGAGAAACATCATTCTTGTAGTTTCTGGATTGAGAGTATTTCATTGAGGATCCATCTGATATGAATGATATCCCTAATTTTACATCCTTTCTAAATTCAACTTGAATTTCTAGCAATTCCCTGTTAATGTACTTTTACAATAGTTTTTTATTATTGTCAGCAAAATTTTATTTGCATGTGGTATTAACTTTTCAGAAATTCCACCCTTCTGTTGGATCCCTTTCCTTTGAAATGGTCACAAATGACCTTCTCCAGTCAGTTGGCTGGATAACTATCTTCTGATTTCTTGGCGTAGACCAGTGAGTGCTTCCAGCACATTCTACTTGTTGAAATATCACTACTGGTAGTCCATCAATTCCCGTAGCCTTGCTTTTGCCAATGTATTCTATGCAGCTGGAAATTCTTCCTTCAATAATATTCTTGAAAATATGCAACATCCTGACATCATTGACTTTGGAGCAATTCTTTAGGTATGTTATTGTCATTTGATGCTATCAAGTAAGCTCCAACTTTAAGCAAACCACATGTACAACAGAATAAAATCCTGCCCTGTTCTGTGCCATCCTTACAATCTCTGATGAACAAGTGTTGCAGTCACTTATTAATCCATCTTACTAAGGATATTCCTCTCTATCGATAACCCTCCACTTTTCCAACCATCATATCCTTTTCCAAGCACAAGGCCCTCCTGTTAACATGCCCAAAGTAAGTGAGAAAAAGGCCTGCCATTCTTGCCAGTAAAGAATACTTCTAAGAAAGATCTGTTTGTTTCTTGGCAGTCCATGGTAGGGCTTGTATATTCTTGTCACCTTTTATTTAAAAAAAATGCTTTATACACCATTAAATAATTGCCAATAGAATTCATCAATATCTTATTCCAAGCCTTGAATTTTTTTCTTGAGTTCCTTCAGCTTCAGAAATGCCTGTTGTGTTTTTCCCTTTTTGATCTTATAATTCTAAGTCTTTGCATATTTCCTTATAATGCTTTGTCTCCTGGAGCAACCTGTTCAGCTCTTGTGCTTAATTTATTCTTCAATTTGCATTAGCTACATTGCATTGGGAAAGTTTGCTGTTACCTCTCCAAATTACTGAAGAACAGTGATGTCAGTCTGGAGACTAAGGTGCTCCTGATCCAGGCCATGGTCTTTGCAATTACTTTCTATGTATCAGAGAGCTGGACAATGACTAGCAATGACAGAATGAGAATTGATGCTTTTGAGGTGTGGGGCTGAAGAAGAGTATTTATAACATGGAATGCCAGGAGAGCAAATATGTCTGTCCTAGAGAGGGTGAGACCAGGCTGCTCCTGGGAGGCAAGGATTCTGAAACTTCATTTGACGTACTCTGAACATGTTGTGAGGAGGAACCAGTTCTTGGAGACGGACATCATACTTGGGAGGGTGGGGGGACAGTGCAAAAGAGGAAGACCCTCAATGAGATGAATTGATTCAGAGACTGGAATAATAGGGGTAGTTGTGTAAGAGACAGTTAGATTGGCACAGGGTAGAGCAGGGTGTAGGGCTGTTGTACATAGGGTTGCTGTAAGTCACAGGCGACTCTATGGCACATAACAACAACTGTATTCTCGAGCAGCTCTTGTGGTATAAGTCAGAGTGTGTTGTACTGCTAACAGAAAGTCAGCAAAAAACAACAACAAAAAATCACCAGCTGCTCTGTGGGAGAATTATGGGCAAACTACTCTCAAAAATATGTACAGCTTTGGAAAGTTGATGGCTAGTTGTTATGAGTGGGACTCAGTTTGATGACAGTGAGTTTTGAGAAAGTTTCAGTCCCTTATTACTTCCTTTTATTTTTACTTCTGATCATTTAAATTATTCTTTGTTTTCTTCATGCATTATGTCCTTAATATCATCCTACAACTCTTATCAGTTTATTTCTGAAATAGTTTCTAAATTCAGGCAGTATATATTTAGGTCCCATGTTGGCTATCGTGGGCTTGTTTTAATATTCATCAGCTTCAATTTAAACTTTCACATAAGCAATTTATTGTTTCACAGTCAATCCTCTGACCTTGTTCTGATTGATGTTCTCCATGATTTCTTTCCACAGAGATAGTCTGTTTGACTAGTGTGTGTTTTATCCAGTGAAGTCCACATAGATAGTTACAATTTACGTTGTTTAAAAATGTACACACTTGAGTCATTGGTCTTGCAAGACTTTCTCATGCTATCTGTAATGTGACTTCTGTCACCAAAGACCAGTCTTCCAGACACCAATCCTTCTTCTTTGTTTCCAGCTTTTGCATTCCAGTCACCAGAAAATATCATTGATATCACGTGCAAGCAAAATACTGCTGAAGATCATTCAAAAACAGCAGGAACAGTGAATAGATAGGGAATTTCTAGAGGTTCAGACAGGATTTAGAAGTGGCCAGGGCACCAGGGAAATCATTGCTGCTGCCAGATTGATCCTGGCTGAAAGTAAGGAATACCAGAAGAATGTCTATTTGTGCTTTATTGACTGTGAAAAAGCTTTTGTCATGTGGGTCATGACAAGCTGTGGCTGACATTGAAAAGAATGGGAATCCCAGAGCACTTGATTATGCTCATGAGGAGCCTATACCTGGACCAGGAGGCTGTTGTGCCAATAGAGCAGGGGAGCACTTCATAGTTTGCAACTGGGAAGGGAGTGCATCAGGGATGTATTCGCTCTCCATACCTGTTCCACCTATATGCTGAGAAAATTATCCAGGAAGCTAGACTTTATGAAGAAGAGTTTGGCATCAGAATTGGAGGGGGACTTATCAATAACCTACATTATACAGATGACAAAGCCTTACTTACTTGTTGAAAGTAAGGAGGATTTGAAGCACTTGTTGCAGAAGGACTTCAGGCTTCAGTATGAATTGCATCTCAATATCAAGAAAACAAAGATTCTTACCACTGGACCAATAGACAGTGTCATGATGGATGAAGAGGAGATGGAAACTGTCAACAGCTTCATCTTGCTTGAATCCATAATTAACACTGTTGGTATGAGCAGTCAGGAAATAAGGAGACACATTGCACTGGGAAAATCTGCAGTTGGAGACCTTTCCAAATTATCGAAGAGTAGTGATATCAGGAAGACAAAGATTCTCACCACTGGACAAATTGGCAGCATCAGGATGGATGGTGAAGAGATTGAGATTGTTCACTGCTTTATTCTGCTTGGCTACACAATCAACACTCTTGGCACCAGCAGCCAGGAAATTAAAAGATGTATTACAATGGGACAATCTACTGTTAGGGACCTCTCTAAGAAATTAAAAGATGTATTACAATGGGAAAGTCTGCTGTTAGGGACTCTCTAAAGTACTGAATAGCAATGGTGTCTCTCTGGAGACTAAGATGTGTCTGATACAGGCCATGGTCTTTGCAATCACTTGTTATGCATCAGAGAGTTGGACAATGACTAGGGAGGATAGAAGGAGAATTGATGCCTTTGAGCTGTGGTGCTGGAGAAGAGTATTGAAGGTACCATGGACTGCTAAAAAAACAAACAGATTCATCCTGGTGAGGATTAAACCAGGCTGCTCCTTGGAGGCAAGGATTCTGAGGCTTTGTCTGGCATCTTGTAAGGAGAGACCAGTCCTTGGAGAAGGACATTATGCTTGGGAGGGTGGAGGGTAGGCGCAGACAGGTTAGGCCCTCTAGGAGGTGGATTGATTCTGCGACTGGTGTAATTGGCATGGGAGTGTCAGAGACAGTGAGATTGGCACAGGACACAGCAGAGTTTAGGGCTGTTGTACATCGGGTCGCTATGAGTCATAAGTGACTTGAACGGCACATACAACCACAGTGATATTAGTTTGAGGACTAAGGTGCTTATGTTTCATGCCGTAGTATTGCATTGCCATTTATTGTCTATGCATCTGAGACCTGGATCTTGAATAAGGATGACAAAAAAAAGAATTGATGCCTTTGAGTGATAGTGTTGGAGCAAAGCACTGAACAATCCATGGATGGCCAAGAAAATGAATAGATATATCTTGGAGAGAGTGCAGTCAGAGTGCTCTTTGGAGGCCTCACATACTGTGGACATGTTGCTAGGAGGGGCTATTCCTTGGAGAAGGACATGATGTTGAGAAGCGTGGAGAGTCGGACGAAGTGCTGCAGTGGGCTCTTGTGTGTCAGGAAGTGTGAGGATGGCGCAGAACAGGTTTCAGATGTTTTGTTCACAGAGTCACTATGAGTCATACTCGACTTGATATCACCTAACAACAACAACAAAGAGAAAAACAAAATAAATGAGGAAAAATAAGGTTTGCTCATATTTCATGTAAGGATTGGCACGGGCACCCCACTGAGCCATTAAAAAGTACACGTGGTCTTGTGGGGAAATGATGGAAGCAGCATTACACAAAACTATGAGAATCTTTTGTTCGTTTTCAACGTCTTACCACAGGGTACAGTTTCTGTATGTAAGTAAATGTATTTGTGGATGGTAATCAAGTGAGCAAACTGTTATAACGTGGACCGATAGCAGTAGTATTAATAATGAAACAACAGATATACACAACTAGCTGAGTTGATATTTATGACAGTCTTTGGCAGCCATGTTAGAAGGTGATAATGAGATGAATAATCAGATCTGACAAGAAGTTGGCTACATAACTGAAATTACAAACAACATTGTTTTCAATATTAACTTACATCCACCTTTTTTTTTAAACTTATCTCCACTTTACAAACAGGGAGGCTGTGAGCTGCAGATGATCTGCATTTGGCTGTTAACCTAAAGGCTGGTGATTTGAACCCACCCGGTGGCTTTGTTGCCAAGAGTTTGTGAACTGCTCCGTAAAGATGACAGCTAAGAAAACCCTGTAGACCTCAGCTCTACTCTAACCCACAGGACCACCATTAGTCAAAACCAACTCCACAAAAATGGGCACGTGTGTGTGTGTGTGTTTGGTTTTGAGAGTAGTGAACATCATTTTTAAGTAAGCATGACGTTGTTGTGGTTGTATGCCATCAGGTTAGAATTGACTCATAGCAGACCCTCCAGTGGGCTTTCAGAGGCAGTAAAGCACACCGGAGGAGACTGATCAGCCTTCTGCAGAGCAACTGGTGGATTCGGACCACATGCATTGTGGCAGCACACCTTCTTGCCAAAAGACCACTAGAGCTCCAGAAAACTTAGTGTTCTATGGCAGTAGAAACTTCATTAGATGGTTTGAACTTTTATATAATGATATAACAACATTGTTAAAGTTAGCAAGCCATTTAGCTACTACTCTTTCTGTTACAGACACTGTCAGTTTGACTCTGCTTCACTGTGACTTTATGTACAGCAGAACTAAGCACTGGCAAGTCCTGTGCCATCCTCGCAATCTCTGCTGTGATTCAGCCCATTGTTAACAGTCACTATGTCAGCACATCTCCTTGAGGGATGTCCCTTTTCTGAACTTTCTGAAAAATGAAAGATGAAAAGCAATTTACCACCAGGGAAATCTTCATGCCAAGATAAAAATACCTGAAATCATGCTTGGAACACAAATGAGACAAAAAACCCTCCCCAAATTCTGCATTCTTTCGTCAGAAAATACCTTCAGAATATGCGTGTAAAACATTGTTAACAATCCAAAGAAACAAATACTGGAACAAGCCATGCAATGTGAGATGTTCATTGTAAGGTTCAATTGAAGGCACAGATGTTTTTAATATGTCCTTCTTGATGGTACCTGATAGATTCTGTTTCACTGTGGTATTTGCTAGATTGTATTTCAATAATGATACATAGTTTTAAATGACCATTACATGAACTGCCAAAAGAACAAACAGATTTGTTCTGGGGAAAGTGTAACCAAAGTGCTCCTTGGAGGCAAAGATGGAGACGCTTCACCTTACACACTTTGGAAATGTTGCTAGGAGAAGCTAGGGACATCGAAAGGGACATCATTCTTGGAAAGGTGGGGTGTGGTCATAAAAATAGAAGAAGAGATGGACTGACAGAGTGACTATCATCCAAATGTGTCCAAGATGATGAAAATGGCACAGGACAGGACAGCGTTTAGATCTGTTGTTAATAAAGTTACTATGAGTTGTACTTGACTGGACAGAACCTAACAACAACAACAAAAGGAAAACTAGGACAAATATCTTTCTCTAAATCTTTCAAAAATATTTTAAACAATAATTGATCTTTAAAACACAAAAATAGTTTCATGGCATAATAATGTACATGTAATCACATGTAAGCAGAATCTTGCTGAAGGTATCCAAAATCAACTGGAACAGTACATAGACAGAGAACTGCCAGAAATTTAAGCTGGGTTTAAAAGAGGCATGGCTTTAGGGATATCATTGATCATTGGGATCAACTGGATCCTGACTGAAAGCAGAGGTCCAGAAGAATGTCTTATTTGTGTTTTAGTGACTATGGAAAGGCGTTTGGTCATGTGAATCACAATATATTGTGGCTAACATGGAGAAGAATGAGAATCCCAAAACACTTGATTGTGCTTATGTGAAACGTGGTCTAGAAGACTAGGAAATTGTTGTCTGAACAGAAAAAGGAAGCACTGCATGATTCAAAATCAAGAAAGGAGTGCATCAGGGATGTATCCTGTTTCCATACCTTTTCAATATATATGCTGAAGAGATCACTTGGGAGGCTAGACTGTGAAGAAGAATGTGGCCTCAGGATTGGGGAGGAAGACTCATCAACAGCCTGCACTATGCTTATGACATAGCCTTGTGTGCTGAAACTGAGGAAGACTTGAAGCGTTTGTTGCAGCCTTCAATATGGATTGCATCTCAACATCAAGAAAACAAACATCCTCATTGCCAGGCCAATCAGCAGCATTATTATAGATGGAGAAAAGATTGAGGTTCAGTGAATATACAACAGATTGCCAAGAGACCAGAGAGGGTTAAATAAGGTTACTCCTTAGAAGCAAGAATATTTTTTAATATTATGTTTTTATTATTATTAATTTTAATGAAAATTTACAGAGATTTTGGATTTTCATTCATTCATTGTTGCACTTTTCTCCCTGCCCACCCCTCCCCCCAGTACACTCTTGTCTTTGAAAAGTAAAAGAAAAAGTCTTTCATTGTTTTACAATCCCTCCCCCCAGGTCCACTCCACTATGCAGCCTTCATTTTGGATTCCTATCCTGATAATAATATACCTAATCACATATCCCTTTTAAACAGTTTTCTTCCTCATCTGTTTCAATGCAGTATACATTATTTATCCCATCTTTCTCAGTCGTGCCTCAACCCCGATGTCAGTCCTGTTTTACAACAGTGGCACTTCGCAGTATTTGTCCTTTTGTGAGTAAGATATTTCACTCAGCATAATGTCCTCCAGGGTGACCCATTTTGAATAACATTGCATGAGTTTCTTGTTTTCCAATGCAGTATTCCATTATGTGAATATACTACAGCTTCTCTATCCATTCGTTTGTTGATGGGCACTTAGGTTGTTTCCAACTCCTTGCTATTGTGAACAAAGCCACAATAAACATGGGTGTGCATATATCTGCTTGGATGTCAGTTATGGTCTCTGGAGTATATTCCCAGTAGTGGAACTGCTGAGTCAAATGGTATCTCTATTTGCAACTTTTTGAGAAAGCGCCACACCGCCTTCCACAGTGGTTGCACCATTTTACACTTCCACCAACAGTGAATAAGGGTTTCAGTTTCTCCACAACCTCTCCAGCATATGTTTGCTGTTCTGTTAAATTTTGCTAGTTTTACCAGGGTGAGATGATATCTCATAGTTGTTTTGATTTGCATCCCTCTTAGAGCTAGGGATTTTGAACATTTCTTCATGTGTTTGTTGGCCATCTGAATGTCTTCTTTGGTGAATTGTCTGTTCATATCCTGTGCCCATTTTTCAATTGGATTGTTTACCTTTATCTTGTGGTGCTCAAGTATTTTATAAATTCTAGACATAAGTCCTTTATCTGACATGTCATTGCCAAATACTTTTTCCCAGTCTGTGGCTTCCCTTTTTACCCTGTTGGTTAAGTTTTTGGATTTGCATAGGGATTTGATTCTTAGACGGTCCCATTCATCTATTTTATCTTCTCCTGGTTGTAGAAGAGGTAAGGATTTTGAAACACCATCTCATGAACTTTGAGCATGTTGCCAGAAGGGACCAGTCCTTGAAGAAAAGCATCATGCATGGAAGGAAAGAGGGTCAGCTCAGGAAAGGAAGACCCTTGATGAGATAGATTGACACAGTGACTGTGGCAATGAGGTCAGGTGTATCAGAGATGATGATATTGGCTTAAGACACAGCAAGTTTCAGAGCCATTGTTCATAGGGTTGCTACAAGTCATAGTCAACTTGATGGCACATAGCAACCACAACTACCACCACCACCAATGGATTAGTTATCATGACTTGAAAAATGTTTAATTTAAAAATAATTCAACCTGTGGTTACAAAGAGCAACCCCAAAAAGAACATATAATACTATAGGATCCATTACCATTTGATTTTTTATGAAAACCAGATTTAGCATAGTAATTTTTGAAATTTCTTATTGTGAAAGATAATACTGATATTTAAAAGTACATACAACATATATGTTGTTGTTGTTGATTGCCATTGAGTTGCGGTCGACTCATAGCGATTCTATGAACAGACCTAATGCCTTTCCATAACTATCATTGTTTCTTCAAGTTTGTAAAGTTTCCAGAGGCATATGGTTTAGGAAGTGGATGCCACTGTAGCTTCCAAACCTGTTTTGCAACTGGGAGCTCCACCAAACACTGTCCACATGGGAAACCATTATACAACATATATAGATAATAGATAATCAAATATCCCAATAACCTCCCCCAAGTAAGAAAATTTTAAAAAGGACATTATTAGAAACTAGGATAAAAAACACCCCTTCCTACATTCACATACACGATGGCCTTTCTCAATTACAACCTTTTCTCAGCAATACCTTCAAGCTAGACTTGTGATAATTTTTTTTTCTTTCATCAGTCTCACATCCTATATGTGCATTCCTAAATATTTTGGCTTTGCTTCTTTTTGAACTTTGTATAAAAGTGTCCCTCTGCATGTATTAATTTATGCTGTGGTTCTCTTGCTTATTATGTGTAAAATTCACTTATGTTGCTATGTCTGCAGTTTTTTGCTTTCATTACTGAACAGGATCAAATATATGTTCTTTTATGCATATTTTGCATTTATTTTTACATTCCATTATATAGAAACATTTGGATTATTTCCAGTTCGGGCCTGTTACAAAGTTTCAAAAACTATTTGCATTTTATAATGTGGTATCTTTT
>NW_006399793.1:15305305-15320534 GCF_000299155.1 Elephantulus edwardii | reverse complement strand
TAGGGAATGGTTTATACACAGGATTAGTTGATGATGACCAAGGATGAGAAGAGAGGGATAGAATAAAAAATTAATAAATACATAAGCTGGGTGAAGGGAAAGGCAATATACACCATATTTTTCAGATGTTATAATTTAATTATGTCAATCTATTTTAATTGTTTTTCGTCAAACATTCTTCTAAGTGGTATAGCACTGGCCTGTTCATTTGCTGTACAGAGGTAACTTGTGATTGCTGTGATGCTAAACACTGTGACACTGATGTGTCAAATGCAATAATGGTTACCCATGGTGGACAGTGTTTGGTGGAGCTCCCCGATTGAAACAACCGTGGAAGCAGGAGTGGCCTCCACTTCTGAAATAGTTTGCCTCAGGAAACCCTATGTTCCTGGAGAAAGGATGCAAGTTATACAAGTGCTCAGGTCTTTCATTCATTGGGTCCCTATGGCGTAGATAGAGTCTAGAACTCGACAGCACTTAACAACAACAACATTGTAATTACAGGTATGTTCAAAGCCATGATATTTTCAGTTATACTTCCTAAGCATCTGAAAGTTAGACAATGAATAAGGATGATTGAAGAAGAATTACTGCCTTTGAATTGTGGTTCAAAGTATTGAATATACCAGTAACTACCAAAAGATGAGCAACTCCATCTTGGAGGAAGTGCAACCAGGGTGCTCTGTAGAGGGAGCATACATGCATAGGGCAAGTTATTAAAAGAAGCCAGTACTTTAGGAAAGTTGTCATTCTGGGAAAGGTGGAGGGTCAACAAAATAAAGGATGATGATCAATGAGATGGATCGACACAGTGAATGGAATAATTGGCTTGAGCACATTAGAGATCATGAGGATGGAGCAGAATAAGGCAGGCTTCCAATCTCTGGTGCATAGGGTCACTACGGGCTATCGTGAACTTGACAGCACCTAGTAATAACAACATTGTAATTCATGTGGTAAAAATGTTTATGAATGATCCAATGAAATTGTAGCTACAATATTATGAAACAATTTATATAAATGATCAAATGAAAAAGCAGTTTGTTAACCGTCTCTCAAATAAACCATTCATTAATTTAAAAAAAGAAATCTGTATATCTTTATGAGCTCTTTTCATAGAACGTTTAGATAAACTGGACCAGATTAAAAACATAGTGATGTATATTAAATTATAATTTTTAAAAGCCTCAGCATAAAAATCTTAGAGTACATGTTTATTTTATTGTCATTAATAATATGAATAATTGAAATATATACTTCATCATTTTCCTCACCTTCACAAAGTTTTCATTTTCAATTTGTTTTATTTAAAATATATTAGCACAGGAGTATACCAGTAACTTGATATGTGAATTATAAAAAAATAATATGCAGATATTCAGAGTGCCCTTTAAGTTTATTTGGTGACTATAAAAAGAGGAAGGGTTCTGTAGAAACTTCCAAGACTGAGTGCTACCAACTACACAAAGGGTAACCACCCCATGCTCCCACACCTCCTTCCACTAATTCCAACAACAATCTCACTGTTCTACTGGGTCAAAAATATGTTATAAGAGCACACACAACTATATTCACAATTATAAGCTTTATTAGGAAAGTCAAAGGCTGTAATTCAAGTTGGTTTCTGGATAGTCACTTAGTCAGCACAGCTACTGAAATGTGCTTGCAGACACCTCAGCCCTTATTATCATGGTTTTAGGTCAGTGTTAACAAGGAACTTAGTCTCACCAATTGTGGCATTCACCCTGAGTTCTCCAATAAACTTGAGCAAAGACTCCTAACTTTGATTACATCATGACAAATAGAGGAAAATATTGAAATTGTCAATGGTTTCCTCTTATTTGGATCCACACTTAACAGTATTGGTACCAGCAATCAGGAGATCAAGAGACATATATCATTGGAAAAGTCTGCTGTCAGGAACCTCTTCAAAGTCCTGATGATGTCAGTGAAGCATTGATGAAGTCCAATATGTCAGTTTGAAGACTAAGGTGTGTCTGATTCAAGCCCTGGTCTTTTTTTTTAATCACCTGCTCTGTAATCTGAGAGCTGGACAATGAATAAGAATGACAGGAATAGACTTGATGACTTTGAGTTGTGGTATTGCAGAAGAGTGCTGACTATCCATGGACTGCCAAAAGAACAAACAATTATGTCTTGGGGAAGGTGCAACTAGAGGGTTTCTCAGAGGCACGGATGGCAAAGCTTTGTCTCACAAGCTTTGAACATGTTGTTAAAGAGAGGCTGTTCCATGAACATGGACATCATGCTTAGAAAGGTGGAGGGTCAGTGAAAGAGAGGAAGACCCTCCATGAGATGGATTGCTACAGTGAATGCAGCATCTGGCTCAAGTGTGTCAGGGGTGATAAGGATGGTGCAAGAGAGGACAAGGTTCAGATCTGTTGTTCATAGGGTCACTATCAGTGGTACTCAACACCACCTAACAACAGCAACAACACCATGTGTCCCAAGGAACTTTGGTTGTTCAGTGATAAGAAGTCAACCCAAAAGGCATGGAGTTTTAATCCACAAGCTGTTTCACAAGAGAAAGATGGTCAGTCTCTTCTTGTGAAATTTACAGCCTGTGAAAGCCCACCAGAGAGTCAGTTATGTGTTGGTTCCAACCGCATGGCAAATAACTACAGCAAGAATGTGTCCCAGAGTGTCTGAATCCATTAATAGCTCCAGGAAGGGAAGACAGGCAGCCTCCTCCTGAGTGATTTTACAGCCTAAGAAACCCAGTGCAAGATCTGCTATGAGTGGGAAACAACAGATGACAATTAGTCTGTTGTTTTTGTTGTTGCATTTGACACAGCACAGAAGAGTAGCAATAGTTTTGATCCTCATTGCAAAGCTGTTATGTTGTTAACCCTATCTGGAAGAACCAAAGAGAGTCAGAAATGTAATTTATGTACAAAGTTAAATACCCTAAGCTTTTTCAGGAAATTTGTGTTATGTTTTTAAGATTTCCTTTTTTTTTTTAACACCTTATCATTGTGCTCACTGGTGTTTTTCAAGTAACTGTTCACATTTCCAGTTGAAAAGTTACTTTAAAAGGATCAGAACATATGTCTCTTTGAACTAGGATTGTCTGTTTTTACCAGCATTTTTCAAAGGACTGATCTTCAAAGGAATCTGGCCATTTGACCTTTAATAATGCTTACTCTATTCCTTAGACTTTGAAAGGCTGTTTAGATTACTTTAAATTATAGGCCTAGAAGTAAGAAGCTACGCTATTAACGCAAAGCATACAGTTCAAATCCACCAGCTATTCCTTGGGGGTGGGGGGAAGTGGACAATCTCTTCCCATTTATTGTGCTATTTGCTGACTCTGAGAACATACTGAAGGGTCAGCTATAAGTAGGTTCTAGCTCGACAGCATAGAACAATAACAAACCACAAAAGATGCATATGTACACATCATGTGTATATTGTTATTGATGTTTATAAGTGTCACCAAGTTGACCATGATTCATAGTGACCCTTCGGAAACAGTTCTAAACCTCGCCCTATCCTGCAACAGCCTCACCATCTCAGATATGATCTAGCCCGTGATTATGGTCACTGTGTCATTCCTTCTCACTGAGGGTCCTCCTCTTGTCCTCTGACCCTGCACCTTTCCCAGCATGATGTATTGCTCCAAGGACTAATCCCTCTTGACAACATGCCCAAAGTAAGTGAGACCACATTTCACCATCCTTGCCTCTGAGGAGTATCCTAGTTGTTTCTCCAACAGACTTTGTTCTTTTGCTTTCAGTACTCTTCCCCAATACCACAATTCAAAGGCATTGATTCTTCTGTTATCTTTCTATAGTGTCTAACTTTCAGATGCATAAGTAATTGGAAAGATGATGGTTTGGATCAGCCACACCTTAGTCTTTATACTGGTATTGTTGCTCTTTAACACGTTGGTAAGGTCATCCCAATGCAGCCCATCTTTTCACCTCTTCACTGCTGTTACCATGGTTATTGGTTGTGAATTGAAGTAAAATTTTTTATGTCATTTATTTATGAATAATATTTTTGCTTGGTGAAATATAAAAGAACTTCAATAACTTGCTGATAAAGGTTGTATACTACAGCTTTACTATGGATTACAACATAAACAAAAATCTTAAGAAGTGGAATAAGCAACATCATGATAAACATAAAAGACTGAAGTTGTCAAGGATTTTATTTTACTTGTACTTACACCCAGTGACCATGGAAACAGCTATCAAAAAATCAAATGATAGATTGTTTTAAATGAAACTAGTACAAAAGACTGCAAAGTGTTAAAGAACCAGTATTTCATTTTGAGAAGTGAGCCTAACTGACTAAAGCCTCGATATTTTTAATTGTCTCATATGCATGCTGGATAATGAATGAAGAAGACTAAGGAAGAATTGATGTTTTTGAAGAATAGTATTGGTGAAGGTATTGAATATATCATAGACTGATGGAAGAACAAATAGATCTGTATTGGATCAGTGCAGCCAGAATACTCTTTAGAAGTGAAGAGGGTGAGGTCTTTAACATACTTTGGAGGGGCATACATGAAGAGGGGCCAACCTAGGAGAATAACATCATGCTTGGGAGGGCAGAGGGCAAAAGAAATAGTGCCTCAATGAAATAGAATGGCATACTGGCTTCAACAGTGGGCTCAAGGATTGGAGAGTGGAGTACGATTGGGCAGGGCTTTGCTCTGTGGCACATAGGGAAACTGAGTCAGAACTGACTCAACAACTCTTACCAACACCATTAAATATTTTTGTGAAGCTTTTTCATGTCCCTAATTCAAACTCATAGCCACCTCCTGTATTACATGGTAGAATCACACTATACAAGTTTCAGTGTTCATGGAAACAGCTCACAAATGCTTTCTGCATGGCACTGATAGATAGATTCAAACCACAATTTTTTTTAAATAAAGTATTTATTTTATACAGGTTTACTTACAAAGGCCATATACCTTGTTTTTCACACTGGATCTTTCCCATTTCCTTTACCCACCCCTCCCTCTACCCATCAAATTGTGTGACCCTATTATTACCCCCATGCTCATCCTCACCCCTCTGTTCCTACCCTACCTCCTTGAATCCTTATATATGTTTTACTAGTTATCTATTTCTACAATAATGTTCTTACACCATATTTGTCTCTAAGGGACTGAGTTAGTTCACTTAGCATAATGCTCTCCAGTCCTTCTCAAATTAGGTAGTTGTTGTTGTTGTTGTTGTTGTTGTTAGGTACCATCCAGTCAAGTATGACTCGTGGCAACTGCATGAACAAAAGAACTGAACCCTGCTTTATCCTGTGCAATCCTCAAACGTCCTAACACTCTCCTTCGCTGCCCCTCCACCCTTCCCAGCATTATGTTCTTCTCCAAGTAATAGCCCCTCCTAGCAACATGCCCAAAGTATGTGAGTGCCTCCAAAGAGCACTCCAGTGGCACCCACTCTCTCCAAGACATATCCATTTGTTTTCTTGACTGTCCATGGGATGTTCAGTGCTCTTCTTCAACACCAGAGCTGAAAGGCATAAATTCTTTTTCTGTCATCCTTATTCATTGTCCTGCTCTCAGATGCATAGCAAGTAATCAGAAAGACTATGGCCTGAATCAGATGCACCTTAGTCCTCAAACTGACATCATTATTCTTCAGTAATTTGGAGAGGTCCCTAACTGCAGATCTTCTCAGTGCAATTTGTCCCCTAATTTCCTGCCTGGTAGTACCAAGGGTTTTAATTGTGGATCCACGTAAGATGAAGCTGTTGACAGTTTCAATCTCCTTTCTATCCATCATGATGTTGCCTATTGGTCTAGTTGTAAGAATCTTTTTTTTTCTTCTTGACTTTGAGATGCAATCCATACCAAATGTTTCAAAGGGCAGCTCAAGAGGACAAAGCAAAGTATTATAATGGAATGTGCAGAGAGCTAGAATTGGAGAATAAAAAGGAAAGAAAATGCTCTGCATTTATCAAGCTGAAAGAACTGAAAAAGAAATGAAATCCTCAAGTCATGATATTGAAGGATGCTATGGGCAATATATTGAATGATCCAGAAAGCATAAGGTGGTCAATAGAAAGAGCCTAGCTTCATTTGCATAGAGTTCTCTCTGATTTGTTCCTTGGCAGTTTTCAGTAAATTTACAGGGAAGCTAGGTTCAGGGCTTCAGTCTTTGAGATGTTTGCCCCCTGCCTTTCTGCCATATGTACTTTTTCTCCATTCCTGGGTGTACCCATCTTGCTATTTCTCTATGTCCTTGGTTTACAACACAGTACTAGAAATAATTTAGTGACACTGAAAATGGTAATGAAGAAGGAAGTAGAAATTGCACTGAGTGCATTGGCAAAAAAATAAGGCTGCAGGAATTGATGTGCTACCAATTGACTTGTTTCAGTTAACAGATGCAGCTTTGGATGCCCTTGCCAGTCTATTCCAGGAAATTTGGAGGACAGCTGTCTGGCCAACATATGGGAAGATGGGAAGAGAGGTCCATATTTGTTCTAATTCCCAAGAAGGGTGATCCAACTGAATCTGGAAACTATTGAACAATATCATTAAGATCACATGCAAGCAAAATACTGCTGAAGATTATTGAAAAATGGCTAGAACAATACATAGATAATTAACTGTCAGAAGTTCAAGCAGGATTTAAAGAGGCCATGGGACCAGGCATATCATTGCTGAAATCAGATGGATCCTGGCAGGACGTAAGGAATATCAGTATTGGTACTTTATTGACTATCCAAAGGCTTTTGACTATGTGAATTGTAAAAAGTTGTGGCTGGCATTGAGAAGAAAAGAGAGCTGTGCTCAGGTGGAACCTATACCTGGACTAGGAGGCTGTTGTGTGAACAGAGCAGGGGAACATTGCATGGTTTTAAAATTGAGAAGGAGTTGTATTCTTTAATTGCATCAGGGTTATATTCTCTCTTCATACATACTAAAACTGTATGCTGAACAAATGATCCAAGAAGTTGGACTCTATAAAGAGGAGTTTGGCATCAGGATTGGAGGGAGACTCACCAATAAACTTATCATTCCAGGTTAGGTAGTGATTTTCAAAATCAAAGCTTCTGCATGCTGCATAGTATTCCATTGTGTGACTGTACCATAATTTCCCAATCCATTCAATTGTGGTTAGGTATTTGGGCTGTTTCCATGTTCTTGTTATTGTGAATAATGCTGCTATGAACATTGGTCTACAAATCTCCATTTGTGCCTCAGTTCTCATTTTTTTTAGCTATATCCAAGTAGTAGAATAATAGCTGGGTCATAGGGAATTTCTTTGTTCAACTACTTTGAGGAAACACCAACTTGCCTTTTAGGGTGGCTGTACCATTGTACAATCCCACCAACAATATATGAGTTTCTATCTCCACATCCTCTCCAACATTTATTACTTACTGTCCTGTTAAACTTTGCCACTGCTACTAGAGTGAGATGGTGTCTCATTGTCGTTTTGATTTGCATCTCTCTTATTGCCAATTATTTTGAGCATTTCTTCATGGCCTGGTAGTCATCTGAGTATCTTCCTCTGTGAAAAGTCTTTCCATGTCTTTTGCCCATTTTGTAATTGTGTTATCAGCTTTTTTCTTGTGGAGGCCCTTCAAACCACAAATCTTAAGGTTGATAGTGGGATGCAAACTATTGTGCTACTGCAGCTTTTCTTTCTCACCAAAAAGGGATATAGAATATTAGATCTAAATGTTGTAATACTTGGGTAATACACTTTAATTTCCAAGAACTCTAATGCCTTTTTAAAAAGGAACTTCAGAATTGTTATTATAATCTTGCTAGTATTTTGACTGTACTAAAAGTTGTACCACTTACGGTGGTAAATTACTTTTAACTCTTCTCCCTTTTGCTGACCATGTTTGAGTACCTGTGCCTCTCCTAGGATCATCCTCCGGGTGTTTTCACAATCAGGAATTTCACAGGCATTCTTTGCAATGTTCTCCTTTTTGATTCATACAGTCTCTGGAGTCACATCATCTGACTTCATCTCACTGCCATTTCTAAATGCATATTTTTCTCAACTTTCCTGTTGCTTTATGCTTCCCAGTCTACGGTTAAAAATTGTGCCTGCAATTTAAAATCCTGTAGTGAAGAGCAACTGAATGTTCTTAGAGATCTTTTTTTTGCCTGAGGAAAACCCAGCTGTTAAATATTAAATTGGCAGCTTGGATCCTTGGTGAATAGTCCTTTTGGTATTCTAACAGATCAAATAGCTAGACTTTAAACATGTTTCACTTCTCTGTAGGGTATTTTTCATTTCATCCTGCCCCCGCCCCCACCCACTTTCCCCCCTTTCCAGACATCCCTTGCCTGTATTCTCTCTGTCACTGTTCTGCAGGTTCATGTTGTACTATGAGTAGGAGTCGACGACCTGGCATCTTAGAACATTAGATTTTAAAATGTTGATTTGGGATTTAGGATTATCTTCATTTGGTGCTCTCTTTTCTTTTACCTTCTAATCAAAATATCTGGACTTAAATATTGTTAGAGAATCTCATGCCGTGTTGTTGTTAGGTGCTGTTCACTCCTGGCTCCCTATGTACAACAGAAGGAAACCCTTTCCAATACTGTGCCAACTTCACAATCTCTACTGTGCTCAATCAAGCCCATTGTTCCAGTCACTGTTATTAGTTTATCTTCTTAAGGTTTTTCCTAACTTTGCCAAATGTTTACTTTTACAACATGGTATCTTTTTTTCCAAGGACTGGATCTCCTAATAACATGCCTAAAGTATATGAGACAAAGTTTCATCATCTATGATTTTTTTTTAAAAAAGCACGCAACCTGCATTTCCTCCAAGGCAAATTTGTCTATTCTTTTGCAATCCATGGTATATTCAATATTCATTGCCACCACCACATTTCAAAGGCATCAGTTCTTCTTTGGTCTTCTGTATTCATTGTCTAACTTTCAGATACACAGAATGCAATTGAAAATACCATGACTTTGATCAAGTGCATTTTAGTCTTATCTCTTGCTCTTTAACATTTAAAGAAGTCCTTAAGAGCAGAATTGGCCAATGCCACATGTCTTCTAAAATCTTGATTGCTGCTACCCTATGTGTTGACTGTGGATCCAAGTAAAATGAAATTAGTAACAACTTCAGTCTTTTCCTCTATCATAATAGTACCTATTGTTCTAGTAGTGAGGATTTTTTTATTCCCTTGACATTAAGATGTGATCCATTGACTTTTGTAGTCTTTGACTTTCTGCAGTTAAGTGCTTTAATTCTTCAGTTTCTGTAAGCAAGGTTGTCTTATCTGCATGGTGAAGGTAGTTGATGAGACTTACTCCAATCCCAATGCCACTTTGTTCTTCTTATAGTCCACTTTTCCCAATTATTTACTCATCATACATATTGCATCTGTGTGGTGAAAAGACACACAATCCTGAGTCAAAACTTTCTTTATTTTAAACTAGATACAATCCCTTAAGGCCTTATTCCCACCCCCCTCCCCCAGTGCTTTCAGTGCAAATTGAACTTCATTCTTCATTACCATTGACTCTTATTTATATGGTATTTCCTGAAATTTTTCCAATGTCAACTAATTCTTTTTTGCTATTGCATTGCGAAAATAGACTCTGAGGAAACTTTCCATAATGCTGAAGAATGATAGTGTCAATTTGAAGACTAAAAAGCACCTGATTCTGGCTATGGTCTTCTCAGTCACCTGCTATGCATCCAAGAGCTGGACAGTGAAGAAAGATGACAGAAGAAGAATTGATGCCTTTGAGTTATAGTGCTGGAGAAGGGTATTGAATATCCCATGGACTGTCAAAACTACAGCCAGAGTACTCCTTAGAGGCAAAAATGGCAAAACTTCCTATTTCTTATTTGAATATGTAGTTAGGCAAGGATATTCCTTAGAAAAGGACATCATTCCTGGAAAGATGGAGGGTCAGCAAAGGAGAGGAAGATCCCCAACAAGATGGATTGGCACAGTGACTTCAGCAACACACACTCTAGTGTGTCAGAGATGATGAGGATGGTACAGAATAGGCAGCGTTCCAGTGGCTGTCCTTAGGGTTGTTATGAGTCCTACTCCAGTCCATGGCAATTAACAACAACATCCCCTTAGGAAGCTCTGATGGCCTACTGATAAAAACTTTCGCTGCAATCTCAAAGGCATATAGTTTGAATCCACGAGCTGCTCCTTGGAAGAAGGAAGGGAAATCTGGTCTCATGTGATTTACTGCTTCTGAGAAGGTGCTAGGGAGTCAGCTCGAACTCGATGGCACACAACAACAAAAAGTATTCCCTTAAGTTCCATCCAAATGACTGTTTATTGGTCTATATCTTGCATGAGAATGATTCCGTATTTCAGGATTTCCATTCTTCTCAGTGTTATCCATACTTTATTGGGATCCACACAGTTGAGTGACTTTGCGTACTCAATAAAATGAAAAGGAATGTCCTTCTGTTGTTTGCTCTCAGTCAAAATCATTTGAAATCAGCAATGATAAGCATTGGTCTCTTCTGAATCCAGCCTGAATTTCTGGTCATTCTCTCTCAATGTACTGCTCTAGCCATCTTTGGCTTGCATGTAATATTAATTTTACCTTTATGTACTATTAATGATGTTGTTGTTGTTGTGAGTTGTATGCGACTCATAGCGACCCTATACAACAGCCCTAAACCCTGCTCTATCCTGTGCCAATCGCATTGCCTCTGACACACTCATCCCGGTTACCCCAGTCACTGAATCAATCCACCTCATATAGGGTCTTCCCCTCCTGCGCTGTCCCTCCACCCTCCCAAGCATGATGTCCCTCCCCAAGGACCTGTCTCTCCTTACAACATATCCAAAGTATATCAGATGAAGCCCCAGAATCCTTGCCTCCAAGGAATAGCCTTGTTTAGCCCTCTCCAGGATGAATCTGTTTTCTTGGCAGTCCGTGGTACATTCAATACTCTTCTCAAGCACCACAGTTCAAAGGCATCAATTCTCCTTCTATCCTCCCTAGTCATTGTCCAACTCTCTGATGCATAACAAGTGATTGCAAAAACCATGGCCTGTATCAGGCGGACCTTAGTCTCCAGAGAGACACCGTTGCTCTTGAGTACTTTAGAGAGGTCCCTAACAGCAGACTTTCCCATTGTAATATGTTTTTTTAATTTCCTGGCTGCTGGTGCCAAGAGTGTTGACCCCAAAAAATAGATCCAACAGAATGTGGACATTTAAAAAATATCATTAATGTTACATTAATTTTACTTTTATGTAATATTAATGATATTTTTTAAATGCCCACATTCTGTTGAATCCCTTTTTTTCTATGGCACAAATATGGATCTCATCTAGTCAGTTGGCCTGGTAGCTATCCTCCAAGTTTCTTGTCATTGAAAAGGAAACATGTCTACAAACACATCTGCTTTTAGAAACACCTCAATTTCTATTCCATCAATTCCTGGGGTCTTATTTTTTTTTTTTTGCCAGGGTCTTCAGTGCTGCTTATGCTTCCTTCAGTACCATTGGTTCTTATAATATGCAACTTTCTGAAATAGTTTACTGTTTTTTGACTGTTTCTTTTTTGGGGGTTGTACCACATTTTCACTTTCACTATAAAAAATCTGAAGGAGGCCTGGCAGTGTTGTGCTCAAGCATCAGAAACCACTAGGTGCTCTGTTGTGGGGGCGGAGGTCATCTCCTCTCATAAAGGTTTACAGCCTCTGAAACCTGATGGAGAGTCTCTATGAGTCAGAGCCAATTGGACGGCAATGGGCCTTGGGCTTGGGTATCCAATGGAAACCATCTTACCAACTAACTGCCACAACTTCTGCATGTCAGTAATGTTTTTGCTGCTCAAGAGGCTTGCTTACTGTTCTTCCTTCAAATGTTACAATCTTACAGCACCTTACAGTTTTAAGACCAAAGTAAAGGGAAAGCAATCATCATCTACTTTTTTATTGTATTACTTTGTCTTATTCACTGTTGCACCTTTTCTTCCTCCTACCTCTCACTCTGCACACCTCCCAATGCACCCCTTGCTCCAGATTCATCATCTAGTTTAAAAGGCATTCAGATTTCCCTCAATGAAGTGTTAAGTAAGGAATCCATGCAGAGGTGCTTCTGAACTAAACCCAATCGCAAGCAGAGCTTTTTCAAATTTTTCCACTGAAATAATCCCTTAAAGGAGAGGGGCCTGAAAAAGTTTCCAACATTCTCATCCAAGTTGTGATATAAGAAGCTTGGAGCAAGCACAGGTTTCTTTGAAATCTTAAGTTTTGCCTTTAAGTCATTGTATACTACAATTGATTTGATATCAAAATAAAGACTAAATTATTTGCCACTAGGTGAAATTATAGCATGTACAGTGTTTATATTTTGGTTTGCTGTTTGTTTTTGTTTTTGTTTTCTCCTCAGACACCTTATTTGGCTCAGTATTACCAAAAGACAAACAAAAACCTTACTGCTGTCAATGCAAACTTGTAGGAACCCTATAGGACAGACTAGAACTGACTCCTATTTTCTCAGACTATAAATCTACATGCATGAAATTCTGGTGGTCTATTGGCAAAGAGCTGTGCTGTCAAACTGGAGGCACCTGGTTCAAATCTTTCAGCTGTTTCATGGGAGAAAGATGGACAATCTCTTCTGTTGTGGCTATATTGCCTCTGAAAATCTGCTGGAGGGTCAGCTATGGATGGATTGTGTCTCAAAGATACATAATAACAACAGCAAATCAAGGTGAGCACATATCACATCTTTCTCCTGTGGAACGGCCAGTGGGTTTGAACTGCAGTCTTTTTGGGTAGGTGAAACCAGGCTGCTTCTTGGAGGCAAGGATTCTGAAGCTTCATCTAACATACTTTGGGCATGTTGCAAGGAGGGATCAGTCCTTGGAGAGGGACATCATGTTTGGGAGGGTGGGGGGACAGCTCAGGAGAGTAAGGCCCTCAATGAGATGGATTACTTCAGTAACTGAGGTGAGTCAGAGGCACATTGGCAAAGGATAGAGGAGAGTTTAGGGCTGTTGTACATAGGGTCACTATAAGTTGCGAGCAACTCGATGGCACATTAACAACAACCAACGCATTACACCACCATAGCTCCTGTTCACTAACATAGAAACTAAAATTATAAGGAGAATGTATCAAACTTTTAAAAAAGTCAGATCACTATTTTTTTCCCTGGGGAAGTTTGGCAACAAACGACGTCTTGTTGAACTCGTTAGTGAGGAGCTACCTTTTTTAAGTGAGCAGAAACAAAAGTATGATTAGCAATTGGTATTGGAATGTTTGCTATGTCTGAAAAACATTCTGTTTTTACTGGTCATTGTGTTTTCACTCTTCTGAATCTTGAGAAAAAGCCAAGATTTTATCTATGGCAAAAGGGTGGAACACTCAGAAAAGTACAACCAGAATTCCCAAGTGCAGCACAAGGACCCTAACAATAAAATGAAAATGAAGCAGACAGAAAAGGCAGAGCTTATCTTGCTTTGTTTTTCTGTAAGCATTTTAATGCTCACTAGCTAGCACCAGGATAGGACAGAGTTTGGGTCTATTATTCATAGAGTGGCTATGATTCCTACTGGACAGCACTTAGCAACAACAACAACAGCAACAGCAAGCACCTTGAAATGGGACAGTGTTACATTCTTAAGCAACTGAAAATGAAACACTGTTAGCACCTATGCATTTTATTAACTGGCTGTGGCTTTTTCTAAATAACTCACTCCTATTGCATTAATTATGATTATACCAATTTTAGGCAAATGTTCCTATCATAATCTCCAAGATTTCTATTGCAAGAGATAAAGCTGATTTAAATGTGAGACAGTTCTAAATAGAAATGCCATAGGGAGAGGCCCCCTAGGCTGTTCAAGCTGGTCTCACATGATGGCAATGCCTCGGTCAAGTCACAATATCCAAGGCTTTATTTTTCGGATCTGCAAGCCCAGAAAATTTATTTTTGTCAGAGTGCCTAGAGTTGAACACCCTCAGGGACTAGGCTTGTACTAGCTCAGTGCACCAGGGACCAGCGTATAAACCAGAATACCAATTTGCTCGTTTATAATGAGAAGCATAGCTATCAAAGGGAGTAGAAACCTATGATGTGTGGCCAACATTTTCGGTCCTTTATAAGAAAGTCTTCGTGGGAAGCCTGAGAATATTCTTTTTAGCTAAAATAAAAGTTCTTTTAACCATGTGGGATACAAGTCATATTGATCTCAAGGATGTATTGTATATGTAAACACTTTAATCAGAGTAAAGACAATGCATTGACATAGATGTATTTTTCTCAAAGCACATTACATTAAACCAGTTTAAACCTTGATTAATTTTCTAAATACTTTTCTCTTCTGATTGGCAGGTTCAGCGATTACAGAGAATGACCTTTTAAAGTGATCACATTAGTCATGAGTATTCGTGTTCACAAAACTACCTTCAAATTAAACAGGAAAAGATTGCAGCTGTCTTCCTCAAAGTTGCAGGCAAAAGAGACTCGCTAGAAAGGTAAAGCCTTGGGATTAGCAGAGCAACTGCCTACCGACTATGCCACCAGAACTCCCTGGGGCTTCAAAGAAACCTTGTAACCCTATGAGCAGGTATACAAGTACTTGTATAATTATGTGTTGTATGTTGATTTGTGCCACGCCTCCACCACAATATTTGTAAACTTGGCTAGCTATACTTCTTGTTGTTATGTACCATCACTCATAGCTGTACTGGAGAAGATTGTCTATCATTCGCCCATAGAACAGCTGGTGAATTCGAACCACATGCCTTTGGTTTGGCAGCGCAACTCTTTAACACTAAGCCACCACAGCTCCCCTGTAATTCCAACTATTATGTAATTATCTTCCATCTCATGATCTGATGTAATTAACCAGTGATGTGGATCTGAACCTCTATGGTGTTAATGAGTCATGGCTGTTGTTATGTGTCCACTCACCCACTACTTATTGCAATAGTTCTGAACTCTGTCCTATCCTGAGCCAGTCTCACTGACTAACACACCCAACCCCATTGTCCGAGTTACTTTGCCAGTTTATTGCATCTGGGGGTTTCCTATCCTGTGCTGTCCCTCCACCCTTCATGCTTGATGTCCTTCTCAAAGGACTGGTCCATCCTGGCCAACTGCCCAAAGTATGTGAGACAGAGCTTCAAAATTCTTGCCTCCACATCTCACTCCCTGATTTTAAATCCTACTACACTGCCATGGTGGTTAAGACAGCATGGTACTGGTACAATGACAGACACATAGATCAATGGAATAGAATTGAGAA
>NW_006399793.1:15302043-15303995 GCF_000299155.1 Elephantulus edwardii | reverse complement strand
GGGGGGGGGATTGTATACCAATGAAGGAATTTTACTTTTCAAAGAGAAGAGCGAACTGGGGGTGGGGGAGTGGGCGGAGAGAAAAGTGCAACAGTGAATAAATGGAAATCCAAAATCTCTGTAAATGTTCATTAAAACTAATAATAATAATTTAAAAAAGTTCTTGCCTCCAAAGAGAAACTTGCTTTTACCCTCTTGAAGACAGACCTATTTGTTTTCTTTGCTGTCTATGGTATATTTAATATTCTTCTCCAGCACCACAACTTAAAGGCATAGGTTCTTTTTCTGTCATCCTTAGATATTGCCCAGCTCTTTGATACACAACAAGTAATTACAAAGACCAAGGCCTGGATAAGGTGCACCTTAGTGTATAGACTGACATCATTGCTTTTTAGCACTTTGGAGAGAACCCTGACAACAGACTTTCCCAGTGCAATTCATCTTTTGGTTTCCTGACTGCTGGTGCCAATAGTGTTGATTGTGGAGCCAAGCAAGCTGAAATTGTTAACAAACTCAATCTCTTGAGGTGCTGCCAATTGGCCTAATTGTATAAATTTTTGACTTCTTGATGTTGATCTTAAATCTATGTTGAAGACTCTAATCCTTAACACTCTGCAGCAAAGACTTCAGGTCCTCCTCAGTTTTGGCAAGCAAGATTGTGTAATCTACATAAAGTAGCTTGGTTTTTGTATTATTATTTTATAATGATTTATTTACAAAGTTCAAATACATTGTTTTTCACACCAGATCCTTCCCATTTCCTTCAACTCCCCCATCAAATTGAGCAACCCTATGATTAACACCGCACCCCACCCCCTCACACATCTTCTCCCCTCTGCTCCTCCCACCTTCCCTTGGCTCCTCATACTCATTCTGCAGTAATGGTTTTATACAGTATTTGTCCTTGTGGGACTAAGTTAGTTCACTTATCATAATGCTCTCCAGTCTCTCCCAAATTAGGTAGTAATTTACAAAATCATTGCTCCTGCGTGCTGCATAGTATTCCATTGTATGAATGTACCACAAATTCTCAGTCCATTAATTTGTGGTTGGACAGCTGGGCTGTTTCCATGTTCTTAAGATAGTGAATAACCCTCTTATGAACATTAGTGTAAAGTCTCAATTTGAACCTAAGTTCTCATTTTCTTGGAGTATATTTCAAGTAATGGAATAGTTGGGTCATATGGAATTTCTATGCTCAGCTTTTTGAGAAAGCACCAAACTGCCTTCCAGAGTGGCTGTACATTTTACAATCCCACAAAAAATGTATGAGTTCCTATCTAGCCACACCCTCTCCAACATTTATTACCTGCTGTCCTATTAAACTTTGCCACTGATACTTGAAAAAGATGGTATCTTATTGTGGTTTTGATTTTCATCTCTCTTATTGCCAGGTATTTTGAGCATTTCTTCATGTGTCTGTTGGCCATTTGAGTATCTTCCTCTGTGAAAACTCTTTCCATGTCTTCTGTGAAAGCCCAGAAGTATTCCATACACTTTCGTTATGAGATTCTTGTCTAAGATGGTATTGCCAATTGTTTGTTCCTAGTCGGTAGTTTTTATTTTGTTTTCCCCCCCACCCTGTTGGAATAAGTTTTTGATACACACAGGAATTTAATCTTTAAAAGATACCATTTCATCAATTTTATCCTCTTCGGTTGGTGCATTTCTGAGTGTATTTTGCAGTATCTTTATATTGTAGACTAGACCTTCCAAGCTTGATCCCAATTTGTCTCATAAATGTTATAGTTTGGGGCTTTACACTCGGATCTTTGATCCACCTTGAGTTGATTTTTGTGTATGGTGTGAGATGTAGATCCTGTTTCAGCTTTCTATAGTTAGCAATCCTGTTTTGCCAGCACCATTTATTGAAGAGGTTGTCATTTTCCCATTTGATAGACTTTATTTTCTTGTCTAATATCAGGAAAATTGATGCTTTTGAGCTGTGGTGC
>NW_006399793.1:15292681-15299988 GCF_000299155.1 Elephantulus edwardii | reverse complement strand
AGTCGCAAACGACTCGACGGCACATAACAACAACAATATCAGTTGACCATAGATAGCTGGGTCGATTTCTGGATTCTCAATTCTGTTCCATTGGTCTGCATTCCTGTCCTTGTACAAGTACCAGGCTGTTTTGGTTACCACTTCTGTGTAGTAGGTTTTGACATCAGGGAGTGCTAGGCCTCCCACTTCATTTTTGTTTCTCAGAAGTATTTTGCTTATTTGGAGTTTCTTGTCTCTCCAAATAAACTTGGCAATTTCTCTTTTGATCTCCTAAAAAAATGAATTTGGTATCTGGATTGGGATTGCATTGAACATGTAGATTGCTTTTGGTAGGATTGTCATTTTCACAATATTGAGTCTTCCTATCCTTTGAACAGGGCACATTTTCCCATTTCTTTAGGTCTTTTATTGTGTCATGAAGAAATGCTCTGTGGTTTTCTTTGTACAGGTCTTTTGTGTCTCTAGCTAGGTTCACTCCCACATATCAGTTTGTGGCTGGCCATTGTAAATGATATTGCTTTTGCAGTTTTCTTCAACAAATTCTCAGGCCTTCATTTTCAGCAATCAACACTGTGTCATCTACATATCATGAGTTATTAATGAGTCTTCTTCCACACCTGATACTTCAGTATTTTTCATACATCTTTGCTTCTTAGATAATATACACGGTATACTGACTGAATCAGTATGATGAGAAGATATAGCCCTGATATGCACCTTCCTGATTTTAAATGATGCAGTGTGCCTTTGTTCTGTTTGAATGACTGTTTCTTAATCTGTGTTTAGGTTTTAAAAAGAAAAAATATTCAAACCATATTTTTTATATTTTTAAATTATGAACCATATGTCCATTCTCCATTGTCAAATTAATACATAGTTTAGAAATTCCAGCCCATCTAAAGCATCATAGTTTGGCAGAGAACCGAAAATATACTTCATATACTAGGAGAATGATGTCTCTTGCCTCTAGATCTTCATGGCTGTTCATTTGCCTAATCAATATTTTTTTATCTTCTTCCCAAAGGATATGAGGGTCTTCAGATACTTGAGATCGAATACCACTTTCACCAAGTTACCTGAAATTTCTCCCTCATATGTTAACTATCTCTCTTTTCTAATTACCAAATTTAGTCATTATTCTTTTTCAGGTCCGCATTTGTTTAGCGTTACCTATTATATTATCTTACACATACAAAAATCCCTTCTCCTAAAATCTCTTCTTACATTTATCCTTTCTTTGGAATGTCTTTATTCCTAACATCCTTGTTTACTAGTGTTTTCACAGCTAGTTATTGCTAGGTGCTATCAGGTCGTTTCTAAGTCATAGTGAGCCTGTGTGCAGCTGAACAAAACACTTCCTGATCCTGGGTCAAGAGCACAGTAACCGTTGTGCTTGAGCTCAATGAAGAACCACTGTATCAATTCATCTTGTAAAGGATTTTCCTCTTTTGTCTGACCCTCTATTTTACCAAGCATGATGTCCTTCTCCAGGGATTTATCCCTCTAGTAACATGCCAAACTAGGTGAGATGAGGTCTCATCAGTCTTACTTCTAAGGAACATTCTGGCTTTACTTCAAAGAAAGATGAATTCATTCTTGTGACAGTGTGTGATATATTTCATATTCTTCACCAACTCTATAATTAAAATTCACCAATTCTTCTTTAGTCTAGCTTATTCATTTCCCAGCTTTCACATGCATATGAGGCAATTAAAAATACTTTGGCTCGGATCAGGGGCACCTTAGGCTGAGTGCCTATTAACTCTCCTGGGTTTAGGGTGTTTTTTTGTTTGGTTGGTTGGTTGGTTGGTTGGTTGGTTTGTGGATTGTTTTGTTTTACCTAAGAAAGAATTTTTTTATTTCACTCTTATTCTTGCAGGATCATTTTATTGACTTACAGAATTCCAAGACTCATCATATTAATGTATTCTTGTTACATATTTTAATTAAAAATGTTTTTGTCTTTAAACATGCTTTAAAATGGCAAGAGAAGACTCTAATTTCCCCCTAGTATAATATACAAGTGATTTGTATTCTACATTGTCCCTGTTAGGAGAGAACTTATCTCTTTAATTAGAAAGCAGAAATGTCAACCAAATAATGGTTATATTTTACATATAAAATTAAAGATACATACACAAACTAAAATGAGCAAGATAAATACTTGAATAGATTTGAATAATATCTTCAGAGTTTTAGTTGAGATAAGGTAAATAAATGAATTGCGCTGTGGAAGTCTGCAGTGAGGGACCCTCTCCAGAGTGCTGAGGAGCAATGATGTCAGTCTAGAGACGAGAGTGCAGTGATCCAGGCCGTGAACTTTGCAGTTATCTGCTATGCATTAAAGAGTTGGGCAATATCTAAGGATCGCAGAAGAAGAATGCTTGCCTTTGAGTTGGGGTGCTGGAGAATAGTATTGAACATACCATGAACCACCAGGAGAACAAATATGACTGTCTTGGAGAGGGTAAAAACAACTTTCTCCTGTGAGGAAAGGATTTTGAAGCTCTGTCTCACATACTTTGGGCACATATCCAGGACGGACCAGACCTTGGAGAAGGACATCATGCTTGGAAGGGTGGAAGGACAATGCAGGAGAGGAAGACCCCAGAAGAGAGGGATTGACATGGTAACTGGGGCAATGGGATTACGCGTGTCTGTCAGTGAGACTGGCTCAGCATAGGACAGGGTTCAAGGCTATTGTACATAAGGTTGCTATGAGCCACAGGCAACTCAATGACACATAAAAACAGCAATGCAAGCAGAAATTATTCTTTGTCATATGTTGTTGTTGTGCACTGTAGAGTCAGAACTGACCCATAGCTATCCCTCCAGTGGGTTTTCAGAGGCAGTTAATTGCACAGGAGGAGATTGCCCATCCTTCTCATGCAGAGCAGCTGGTGGCATGTCTTCAGGATTGCAGTGCAGCTTCTTGCCACTATGCCACCAGAGATCCCCCTTTGTCATATACTGGAAGAATTATTAAAAATTAAGTTGTTTAAATGATGATAGGAATAAGCAGAGAAGAGAGAAGCAGCTTCATTTACCTTTCTGATTTAAAACAAAGAATTCAACTCAGATTTATCTATTGAACATTTCCTGTAAAAAGTAACTGAATCCTCTCTTGATTCAGGGAGGCTAGTGAAATTAAACAGGGCATCAAAGGGACTGTTCCTATTAAACTAAAAGAAGAGTTGAGTTAGAGCTTATTTTTTTTTTTCAAAAGTGGGGAAATGAAGTCCCTGAATGTGCTTCTGGAATCCCTGAACCTTCAAATATTGTAGGTAACATGTTGGCTTCCCTCCTTCTCTCCCTTTGCATTTTCCTTACAGAAATAGAAAAGAGAGGAGGCAGATGATCCTTCTGGAATACTGAAAAAGAAAATCTAGGTCAATTTGAAGGAGGAGAAACTCTAGATCATTTATATTTGAATAGAGAGAATGGAAAAACATTAAAATATATAGTATTCTTGAGGTAGGGTTTTTTACTAACTTGTTGAAATTTCAGTTAATGTTTGTTTGAGTGTGTCTCAATAGTATATTATTGTTGGTACTGTCAAGTGCTATGAGTTCATGACCCATAGTGACCATATGAACAGCAGACCTAAACCCAGCCCTATCCTCTGCCATCCTCACCATACCTGATATATTTGACCCATTAAATGTGAAAGTATATTATACTGAAGCAATAATACACTGTTGCATTACAGTGAAGGTCAAGCTATTCTGTAATCACTCAGATAAATGTATAACACTTCCGCATTCATCCTCAGTTATACAGATGGCACAATCTTGCTTGCTGAAACTGAGGAAGATCCGAAGCCCTTGCTGCAGAAGGTCAAGGACGGCAGTCTTCAATATGGATTGAAGCTCAACATCAAGAAAACAAAGATTCTCACCACTGGGCTGATTGGCAGCACCATGATAGATGGAGACAAGATTGAGGTTGTAAATAGTTACAGCTTGTTCAGCTCCACAATCAATACTCTTGGCACCAGCAGTCAGGAAATCCAAAGACAAATTGCACTCGGAAAATCTGCTCTCAAGAACCTCTCCAGAGTACTGAGAAGCACCGATGTCAGTGTAGAGACAGATGCACCTGATCAAGGCTATAGTCTTCAGAATTACTTGCTATGCTTCAGAGAGCTAGACAATGACTAAGGATAACAGAAGAACTGATGTCTTTGAGTTGTGGTGCTGGACACATCATGGACTGCCAAGAAAGAATAAAGGTCTATCTTGGAGAGGGTGAAACCAAGTTTCTCCTAGGAAACTAGGATTTTGAAGGTCTGTCCTACATACTTTGGGCACGTGGCCAGGAAAGACTAATCCTCAGAGAAGGAGTAGTGCTTGGAAGGGTGGAGGGAGAACGCAGGAGAGGAAGACCCCATATGAAAGTAATTGATACAGGGACTGGGTAATGGGGGTAGGTGTGTCAGAATCAGTAAGACTGGTTCAGGAAAGGGCAGGCTTCAGAGCTGTTGTACATAGAGGCTAAGACTTGCAGGTGACTCAATAGCACATAACAACAACAGCACCACAGCTACTACATTTAAAGCAGGGACTCCATGAGCATCCAATTCATTTTGTGTTATACCAAATGAGTTTAGAAAAATGCTTCATCACCCTTATCACCAGCTTATCTTTATCAAACGTTTAAAGAAAAAATCTTATTTCACATAGCTTTATAGATTTATAAATCTGAAAACTTGATAGAGAACTTACTGTTATGAAACTATTTTTATATATAATTGTAGGCATTAAGAAAATATCTAAAGAATAGATAGAATTCCTTTCGAATGCACTGTTTATATCCCTTGCCATTTTTTGAATGCCATTTATTTATAACTTCATATATAGTGAGGATGTTAGTAATTTGCGAGATTATATATACATATGTAATATATATTTATATAAAACCAATGCTGTTTTATATGTATAATTTTAATTTTCACCCATTATAAGAAGCTGTGCTGCAGTCCTGAAGGCACACAGTCTGGGGCCAGCAGCTATTTCATGGCAGAAAGATGAGCAGTCTCCTTCTGTGTAGTGAAGTGCCTCTGAAAATCCACTGGGCGGTCTGATTCTATGGTACACAACATCATCATGATTTGGTTTAACTGAATATTTGATAGGCTATTTTAATTTTAAAAATGGTTTTTATTTTATTGTTGAGAGCATACAAAGCAAAACATATACAAATACAACAGTTCCTACATGTACAATCCCAAAACATTGATTACAGTCTTCTATTCTTTGAGCTCAAAAAGTTAGATAGGAACTTAGAGGGCAGAGATTTTATGTTAATGGGGAAGGAACAACTCAAGCACTGTTGCACAGCTTAAAGAATAGAAGCTTTTATTTGAAACCAGATGTCTTCAGGGCAGCTTGGACGTCTTCCCTCCGTAGCACTAGTTGTTGATCACTTGCGGTCCCTGAAATGGTTCAGCATTGACTCATTATTTTTGGTACAGTGATTTTGTGTATTCTTTCTATCTTACTTTTAAAAAATTATTATTTTGTATATAATCTTTACTATACATCATGTTTCCATCTTACTTTAAAAAAATTATCAGGATGGGTGTGTCAGAGGCAATGCGATTGGCACAGGATAGAGCAGGGTGTAAGGCTGAGTCGCAAACGACTCGACGGCACATAACAACAACAACAACAACAACATATAATCTTTAATATACATCATGTTTCATACTTGTATTTTGTGTTTTATACAGACATTTATATACTTTATGGATTCTATTTTCTTTTTTTATCCTTGCAGTGGAATACATTACAATATAAATCAATACACATATTTTGTAAGAACTAGAACAGCAAACCGCCTCCCCAATTCTTCACCACTCTGCTTTCACCTCTTTCCACTTTGGGCCCCCCTACTCATTTTACTAGTTATCCTTTTTTGTGTTTGTTTGTTAGTTTAATACTTGTTTATTTACAAAATTTGTATACATTGTTTTTCACACTAAATCTTTCTCATTTGCTTCATCCACCTCTTCCTCCTCCCATCAAATTGTGCAATACTATGATTAACCATCCCTACCCCCGCACCCATCCTCACGCCTCTGCTGCCCACCTCCTGTGCCTTGGATCCTCATACTCATTCTACAATAATATTCATATACAATATTTGTCCTTATGGGACTGAGTTAGTTCACTTAGCATACTGCTCTCCAGTCCTTCACAAGTTAGGTAATAATTCACAAAATCATGCTTCTGCATTTTACATAGTATTTAATTGTGTGAATGTACCATAATTTCTCAATCCATTCAATTGTCGTTTTACATTTGGGCTGTTTCCATGTTCCTGTGATGGTGAATAAGGCTACTATGAACATTGGTGTACAAGTCTCTGTTTGTGCCTCAGTTCTTATAGTCTCCGGGTATATTGCAAGCAGTGAAAAGGCGGGTTATATGGAATTTCTTTGTTCAGCTTTTTGAGGAAGTGCCAAACTGCCTTCCAGAGTGGTTGTACCATTTTACAATCTCACCGATAATGTATAAGAGTTCCTATCTCTCCACATCCTCTCCAGCATACTTACTGTCCTGTTAAACTTTGCTATTTCTATGAGAGTGAGATGGTATCTCATTGTGGTTTTTATTTGCATCTCTATAATTGTCGGAGATTTTGAGCATATCTTCATGTATCTGTTGGCCAATATCTTCCTCAGTGAAAATTATTTTCATGTCTTTTGCCCATTTTGTAATTGGAATATCAGTCTTTTTATTGTAAAGGCCCTGTAGGATTCTGTAAACTTTTGATATTAGACCTTGTCTGAGATAGTATTGCAAAAATGTTTGCTCCCAGTCACTAGATTTTCTATTCAGTCAGTTGGGAAAAGTTTTGATGCACATAGGAATTTAATCTTTAGAAGGTCCCATTCATCAATTTTATCCTGTTCAGATTGTGCATTTCTGGTTATATTTAGCAATCTCTTTATAGCATAACTGTGCCAATAAATCTGGATGACAATCACTTGGCCAAGTGACTGGAAGAGATCTATATTTGTTCCCATTCCAAAGAATGGTGACCCAACTGAGTGTGGAAACTACAGAACAATAACATTGATTTCACATGCAATCAAGATTCTACTGAAGATTATCCAAAAACAACTGGAACAGTACATGAGCAGAGAACTGCCAGACGTCCAGGCTGGGCTTAGAAGGGGTCGTGGTACTAGGGATATTGTAGCCGATGTTAGATGGATCTTAGCTGAAAGCAGAGAATACCAGAAGAATGTCTATCTGTGTTTCATTGATTATGCAAAGGCATTTGACTGTGTGGATCTTAAC
>NW_006399793.1:15283430-15290711 GCF_000299155.1 Elephantulus edwardii | reverse complement strand
TTGAGTATCAGTTGACCTTACATAGCTGGTGTATTTCTGGCTCCTCAACTCCGTCCCCTTGGTCTATGTGCCTGTAATTATAACAGTCCCATGCTCCTTTGGTTATTGCCACTGTGTAATAGGTTTTGAGGTTAGGAAATGCCATTCCACACACTTCATTTTTTATATTCAGGAGTTTTTTGCTTATTCAGGGTCTTTTTCCTCTTAAATAAACTTGACAATTCCCTTTCAATCTCCTTGAAAAATGAATTTGGTATCTGTATTGGGATTGCATTGAACATGTAGATTGCTTTTGGTAGGATTATCATTTTCACAATATTGAGTCTTCCTATCCATGAACAGACACATCTTTCCATTTATTTAGGTATTTTATTGTGTCTTACAGAAATACTCTGTAGTTTTCTTTGTACAGGTCTTTTGTGTCTTTAGTTAGGTTCACTCTCAAATATCTCAGTTTGTTATTGGCTATTGTAAATGGTATTGCTTTCTTGGTTTCCTTCTCTGAGTTCTCTTTGTTACTGTAGAGGTATCCCACTGGTTTTTGGATATTGATCTTATATCCTGCCAGTCTACTAAACTGGTCTACCAGCTCTAACAGGGTTTTTTGGTTGTTGTTGAGTCCTGCAGTAATCTGTGTACACTGGCATATCATCTGCATATAGCAATGGTTTATATCTCTTTGCTGATTGGTAGGCATTTTAAAGAGAAATAAATCAGTGCATGGAAAAACAAAGAACTCATGAAATATTATACAAAATGGGTGAACCTGGAGGACATTATGCTGAGTGAAATATCTCAGTCACAAAAAGACAAATAGTGTATAATGTCACTCTTATAGAACATGACTGATATGGGGGTTGGGGGAAGACTAACAAAAGAGCAGATAAATAACACACATGGCATTGAAACAGATGAGGGAGAGAACTGTATAAAAGGAACATATGAATAGGTATTATTGGAATGACAAGAGTCCAGAATAAGTGTTGCATAGTAAAGTGTCCGGGGGTGGGGGTAGCTGTATAACAAAGAAAGAACTTTGTTTCCCCAAGAAAAAAGCAAACTGGGGTGGGGGAGGGGGCACAGGGAGGAAAATGTGTAATAATGAATGAATAGAAAGTTTTAAAAAAGAATATGTTCAATATCAAATAAAGTGTACATTTTCTAAAAAAAGATAAATAAGTCAGTGCAAAATGCTTCATGATTCTTTGTAGTATTAGTAGCGCTTCTTAAGTAAAGATATATATTTTTAGATAGTAGCATAGGATATATTGAAGAGCAGGAAATATTTTAGTCAGACTGACTGGACTTTTATCTAATTTCCCTCACAGCATCTGTCTGATAGGGAGAAATCACTTACATCTCTTCAACTCTGTAATTTTGAAATCATCAGCATCCCACCCCTCAAATTGGTGCCCAGCAGTGCTCAATGAATGATCTCCATGTTCCAGTCCACACCATGGGTTGTTTCTACAATTGATACTTATCCTTCAATATGAAAACAAGTTCATTTTAGAGAACTAGAACCTCTCAGGTTCTCTGTTAGAAAAGTTTAGACAACATATATATGTATATACATGGATACACATAGATACATATGTGTGCTTATTGTTTTGCTTTTAGCAAAATGATGTTCAAACATAACTTCCTCCTACCAAAATAGTCGACAAAACAGAAGTACTATGTGTTCTTAAGTTTCCCCTGAGAGAATTTTTATAGCATGACAAAAGTACTACTAGTACAGATTTAAAGAGAACAAGGTAATGAACAATCCTTTAGACATTTGAATACACACCATTAATTTTAGTTTAATGTGAGTAACTTAGCATTGTGGTGCTTTAGTCCACCTTGGTACTTTTTCCCACTAACATATTACAGAATTAGAAGTCTAACTTTGCTTTGTTGTCTCCAGTATCTAAAACAAGAAAATAGTCAAGTTTGCTAATGTGGACCGTATGTCATGGTCACTTTCATGAAGTGATGTTATTTTCACCTACAAATATTTTCCACTTACCTTCCTTACAGGAATAAGGGCTATTCCTTGGAGAAGGACATGGTGCTAAGAAGGTTGGAGGGTCGGCAAAGAAGAGGAAGACCCTCAACTAGGTGGATTGACATGGTGACTGCTGTAATGTGAGAAGTGTGAGGACGGTGCATGTTAGAACAGGGTTCAGATCTTTTGAGTCCTATTCAATTCAACAGCAGCCAACAATCACCACCACCACCACCACCCTACTTACACAAATAATTTACTTTTCCCCCCATTTACACTTAAAATAAGGATTTTACATTGATTCACTTCACAAGAATCCTCATACTGTCCACAAGGACACACATTTTCCCCCTGCTGTTATTGGAAGTAGTTTGTTCCCAACTTAACCCTGCTTCTCTTTATTCTTGAAGATTCTCTAGTCCTTTTATTTCAGCTCACTCTTTTTTTTTATTTCTTTTTTTTTCTACCTTTCCTCTCCCTGCAACTTAAATGTAAATCCATAACAACAACAGTACATCTCAAAAGACACTTTTATTTCCTGTGAAATTTTTCTTGAATCATCCCTTCCACATTTCAAAACATATTCTTAAAGACTAAACAATATGATCTCTCAGAATTGCCTTTAGATACTGTTATATTTAAACTCATGAAATAGTTAATATATCATTTAACAAGATTGTACTATTAAAAGTTCTTTAATTCTGAGGATGAAATTAACTATAGTCTTTTATTCATCTTTGGTAGAGATGTATAAATTTGTATGACAATACATTCTTGATAATTTGGAGAGATTAGGAGCACAATAGATCAAGAAGACATAATCTTGGACATAACACACCAAATGATAGACTTGCCAAATACATAAAACAATGGTTAACAGACTCGAGGAAAGAAATAGCACCACAATAGTAATAGGAAATTTCAACACACCACTCTCAATAAACGACAAGTCTACTTAAAAGAAACTCAACAAAGACTCAGAAGAACTAAAGTATACGATTAACCAACTTGAACTTGGAGATATATCAGGGTACTCCACCCAACTAAAACTCAACTAAATTTCTCCTCAAGTGCACATGATGTATCCTCCAGAAAGAACTATATATTAAGATACAAGACAAATCTCAACAAATTTTAAAACACTAAAATAATATACAGTATCCTCTCAGACTGCAATTCAATAAAATTAGGACTTTACAAGAGGATAAAGGATAAATAACACCCACGTAGAAGCCTTGCTTGAGCTCTATTAGGGTGGAGAAGAAATAAAAGTGAAACAAAAAAGTTGTTCTAAACAAATTAAAATGAAAATACAACATACTAAGCCTCTGCACTACAACTAAGGCAGTCCTTGGGGGCAGTTCCTGGCAATGGGCAAACATATAAAAAAATAAGAAATCAACAAAATAAATGACTTAATATCTCCAGCAAATAGAAAAAGGCCACAGCCTCTAGAAGAAAGGAAAGTCTAAGAACAGAGGCTGAAAAGCATAGGAAAGAAAACAGAAAAACAATTGAAAATCGAAAGACCATGACCTGGTTCATTGAAAGGATCAAACAATAGATAAGCCATTGGCAAACTTAACAAACAAAAAGAAAAAGAAGACACAAATAATTCAAATAAGAAATGAAAGAGAATAGAACAAGGAAATACTGCATGGTTCAAAATCAGGGAAAGAGTGTGTCAGGGATGCATCCTGTCCCCGTACCTTTTCAATCTGTATGCAGAACAGATCATTTTTGAGGCAGGGCTTTATGAGGAGGAGTGTGGCATCAAGATTTTAGGAAGACTCATTAACAGCCTACGATATGGAGGTGACACAACCTTGCTTGCTGAAACTGAAGACGACCTGCAGCACTTGCTGCAAAAGGTCATGGACTGTAGTATTCAGTATGGATTGAAGCTCAACATCAAGACACAAAGACTCTCACAACTGGGCCAATTGGCAGCACCATATTAGATGGAGAAGAGATTGAGGTTGTTAACAGTTACAGCTTGCTTGGCTCCACAATCAACACTCTTAACACCAGCAGTCAGGAAATCAAAAGATTAATTGCATTGGGAAAATCTGCTTTCATTGACCTCTCCACAGAGTGCTGAAGAACAATGATGTCAGTCTGTGATACAAAGGTGTACCTAATGCAAGCCATGGTCTTCTCAATTATGTGTTATGGTTCAGAGAGTTGGACAATGACTTAGAATGGCAGAAGAAGAATAGATGATGCTTTCAAGTTGTGGTGCTGGAGAAGAGTCTTAAACATACCATGGACTGCCAAGAAAACAAATAAATATGTCTTAGAGAGGGTGGGATCAAGTCTTTCCTTGCAGGCTAGGATTTTGAAACTCTGCCTCACTTACTTTGAGCATATGGCCAGGAGAGATTGGTCCTTGGAGAAGGACATCATACTCAGAAGGGCAGATGGACAGCACAGGAGAGGGAGATCCAGGATGAGATGGATGGATACAGTAACTGGGGTGATGGGACTTGGTGTGTCAGAGTTAGTGAGACTGGCTCAGGACACGGAAGGGTTCAGAGCTGCTGTACATACGGTCACTATACATCACAAGCAACTCAATGGCACATAACAACAGTAACATACTATGACAGGTTTGGAAGCAGGAATCGTATCCATTTCCTAAGTAACATGCCTCCAGAAATCCTATTAATTTTGATAAATGTCCATAGTTGTAGAGTGGCTTAAAGCCTTTCGTTCGTAGGGTTGCTATGAGACGTACTCAACTCTAAGGCAATCAACAACAACAACAACAACATCACAAAAGAACCAGCCACAAGTAAATTGATGTCAACAAAATATTATGAAAAGCTATACTCTTACAACTGGACCAATAAGCAGTGTAATGATGGATGAAGAGGAGATTGAAATTGTCAACAGCTTCATCTTGCTTGAATCCACAATTAATGCCATTGGTACAAACAGTCAGAAAATAAGGAGACACATTGCACTGGGAAAATCTAGAGTTAGAGACCAAATTACTGAGGAGTAGTGATGTCAGTTTGAGGACTAAGGTGCATCTGATTCAGGCCATAGTCTTTCCAATTCCTACCTATGCATCTGAGACATGGACAATGAATAAGGATGATAGAAAAATAATGTACATTTTTGAGCTGTGGTATTGGAGAAAAGCCTTGAACATTCTATAGATGGCTAAAAGAATGAACAGATATGTCTTGGTGAGGATATAGCTGGAGTGCTCTTTGGAAACAAGAATGATAAGGCTTCTCCTCACATACTTTGGACATGTTGCTAGGAGGTGTTGTTCCTTGGAGAGGGACATGATGTTGGGAAGGGTGGAGGGTTTGTAAAGAAAAGGAAAACCCTCAACCAGGTGGATTGACAAGGTGACTGCTGCAATAGGCTCTTGTGCTTCAGGAAGTGTGAGGATAGCGCAGAACAGGATTGGGTTCAGATCTTTTGTTCATAGGGTCGCTGTGAGTTGTTCTTGACTTGATGGCATCTAACAACAAAAACAACAACATGCTTCAGTAAATTTTAAAACCTAGAGGAAATGGGCAAATTCTTAGAAACGCTCCTCCTACCCAGATTGACACCAACAAATGTAGAATACTTAAACAGATTCATTGCAAAAGAAGAAATTGAGCAGGTTGGGGGGAAAAAGTCTTCTAAAAATGTCTTGGTCCAGATGGCTTCATGGCTGGATTCTACCAAACATTCAGAGAACTATCACCAATTTTAGACTGAATTATTTAAAAGAATAGAAAAAGAAGGAAGAATCCCAGAGTCAAAACCAGATAAGACATTACAAAAAGAGAAAACATTAGATTGATCATCTCTTAGGAAGCTAGATGCAAAAAAATCTGGCCAACCAGATTCAACTCTGTGAGAGAGAGAGAGAGAGAGAGAGAGTTAGTTTGTGTTTTTATAAACAATGTAATTTATTACATTAATAAAGCAAAGAACAAGAATATCATGATCCCATCAAGTGACACAGAAAAGGGTTTTGACAAAATCTAACACCCTTTCATGATTAAAACACTCAACAAAATAGAATAGAAAGGAATTTCCTCAACCTAGTGAAAGTATACATGCAAAACCAACAGCCAACATCATTCTCAGTGGAATAAGACAAAAATACCCTCATTGTGAACAGGAACCAGGTAAGGATGTCCCCTATCATCACTCCTATTCAAGACTGTATTTGAGGTATTTGCTAGGGCAATAAGACAAGAGAAGGAAATAAGAGGCATCCAAATAGGCAAACTGATGGTAGAACTATCACTATATGCAGGCAATATGATAGTGTACAACAAAACCCCTAAAGATTCAACAAAAAACCTGTTAGACCTCGTAGACCAATTTAGAAAATTGGCGGGATATAAGATCAATGTACCAAAATCAGTGAGATTTCTCTACAGTAACCAAAAAAAAATATGGAAAAGTAGGCTGAAAAATCAATGCCATTTACAATAGCTATCCTCAAAATGAAATACTTGGGAATAAACCTAACTAGAGCCACTAAAGATATTTATAAAGAAAATGGAAAAACATGACTAATGAGAGATCTAATTAAATCAACATAGTGAAAATGGCAGTCTTACCAAAAGCAACGTACATATTCCATGCAGTACCAATACAGATACCAGACTATTTTTTCAAATAGATAGGCAATTGGCAGGTTTATTGGAAAGAGACCCCAAATAAGCAAAGCTCTTCTGACAAATAAAAATGAAGTGGAAGGCACAGCACTCTCTGATCTCAAAACCTTCTACAAAACCGTAGTAACCAAAACAACATGGTATTGGTACAATGACAGACACAAAGACCAACGGAATAGAATTGAGAACCCAGAAATTAACCCATTTATCTACAGTCAATTGATATTTGACAAGAAATTAAAAATTATTAAATGGGGAAATGATAACTTCTTCAACAAAATTTACTGGCAAAACTGGACATTTACCTGCAGAAAATTGAAGCAAGATCCACATCTCACACCATACACAAAACCAAACTCAAGTTGGATCAGGGCCCTAGAGGCAAGGTCCAAACCTATATGGAACATAAGAGACAAAACGGGCCCAAACTTAGAAGCTCTAGCCTATGGTATAAATAAGCTTGCAAGTATAGCCAGAAACGTACAACCTGGAAAGGGCAAAATCAACAAATGGGACCTTCTAAAAGTTAAACCCTGTGTGCATCAAAAATTTTCCCAATAGCCCTAAGAGAGATGCAAATTAAAACAACTATGAGATATCATTTCACCCCAGTCAAAATAGCAAAATTTAACAGAACAGCAAGCAACAAATGCT
>NW_006399793.1:15250917-15282450 GCF_000299155.1 Elephantulus edwardii | reverse complement strand
AAACTGGGAGGAGGGTAGAGAGAATAGTGCAACAATGAGTGGAAGCCCAAAATCTCTGTAAATGTTTATGAAAATTAATAAAATATAGAAAAAAAAATTTTCCCAATAGGTGAAAATAAAACCTACAGACTGAAAAAAACTTATGGCAATGACATCTCAGACAAGGGTCTCATAATGAAAGTTTACAGAATATTACAAGGCTTCTCAAAGAGGGGGGCAATACTCAATAACACATTTCACAAAGGAAGATATTCAGAACATATTCGACAGATTCTTGAAGAAATGTTCAAAGTCACTGACAATCAAGAGACACAAGTCAGGGAGGAGTGATAGGGAATGGCAAAGGACACACTGACAAAGAAAATTAATCAGAACTGGCTTTGACAAGCACTGTGGCAATGGGACAATTAAAACAGACTTTCAAGGAGAAAGGGAAAAAAAAGAGGAATGAAATGGGGGGGAGGGTAGAGAAAATAGTGCAACAATGAATGAATGGAAACCCAAAAGCTCTGTAAATGTTCATAAAATTAATAAAATTTAATTTAAAAAAGAGACTGCAAGTCAAAACAATGAGATACTATTTCATCTCAGTAACAGTAACGATAGCAAAGTTTAATGGGACAAAAAGTAATAAGTGTTGGAGAGGCTGTGGACAGTTGGAACTCTTATGCACTGTTCGTGAAAATATAATGGTACAATTATACTGGAAGGCAGTTTGGCATTTCCTGAAAAAGCTTAACATAGAAATCCCATAAGATCCAGCTATTGTACTGCTAGGAATGTTTTTCAAGGAAATTAAAACTGAGACACAAATGTGGATACGTATACTTACTTTCAGTATTATTAACAATAGCAAGAATATGGAAACAGCCCTAATGCCCATCAAAAAACAAATGGACTGAGATATTGTGATAGTTTCACATAATGGAATACTATGCAGCAGTAAGGAGCAAAGCTATTGTAAAATACTACACTAGAAGGGAGAGCCTAGAGAGCATTATGTTAAATGAAATAACTCGAGCTCAAATACTGCATAAGGTTATTACTGTAAAAACAGAAGGATAACTAGTAAGATGTGTATAAATGTCCAAAAGGAGAAGGGGAAACTAGGAAGGGAATGGAAAAAAGGGAAGCTTAGAAATCACTAAGATGGCACAGTTTAGTGGGCAGGTTGAGGGTGCATGTGTGAAAGAATAAGAAAGATTCAATTGTAACTTGAAAAGACTGTAATAATATACATAGATCGCTTCATTATATAAAAGACAATGTCTATGAATGATTGTATGAAACACTATATGAAAGATTGTATAAAACACAATGCATATGCATGAAACATAGTGTAAATTATTGTATGAAACCAATAAAATATTTCAAAAGAATACTGCTAAATAGTGCAACAATGAATGAATGGAAACCCAAAATCTCTGTAAATGTTCATTAAAATTAATAAAATTTAATTTAAAAAAGGGGGAAAGAATACTGCTAAAAAGCTGAGTTGATATTCTTTGCCTTTTAAAGATTGTACTTTATTTAAGATTGTAAGGGGATATTTATATTAGATACTTAAATTAATTCTGAAAGAAAATGTGATCATTCACACAAACTGAATGGCCAAATTTTTTTTCATTTTATTCTAATTGCTCAGCCATGATTTATAGATGAGGAAATAGGCACAAAATGAGAGAGGAGCGTGCTGATTCAGAATCTTCCCCTGTACAGTGCTGCTTATCTTTCAGGTTCTTCCTTTGAGTCCCGCTGGGGCTTCGATCCCCACACAGAAGCTGGTCCGGATTCATGATTTAATGGCTGCCCAACTACCAGTCCCTCATTTCTGCCACTCACTGGGTCCACTGCTCTGGGGTTGGAGTCTTCTGCTCAAAGGTATGGATGTGTAAGAGCTCTTCTGCTAGACAAGAGTTCACCACCTGTGTCTCTGGAGCAGCAGTTTCCCCTAGAGCCCAGAGGTCACCACCCAGGACTCAGAAGCTGGACGTGCAGCAGTTGAGAGTCATGTCCTCCACCACGTGCTCCCTTTGAATCCAGCTCTTGCTGCAGTTTCTCCTAGAGTTGCTTGGCGCTGAGTTCCATCATGGTAGTCCAGAGTAGGAGGCAGCCTGGGTACTGCAGCCCAGCTCAGACTTGACCACTCTGCTTCCACATGAACAGAGAATATTTTATAGTTTGATTATTTTGTATAGGAGTGACAACTTTTTTAAAGCTTCCAGAATATGTCATAAGAGTTGGAAAATTGTATATTGCTGGATTAACTAAGGTGAGTCTTATCCAGACCATGGTCTTTCCAATCATTTGCTGTGCATCTGAGAGTTGGACAATAAATAAGGATGACAGAAGAAGAATTGATGTTTTTGAGCTGTGATGTTGGAGAAGAACACTGAACATCCCACAGACTGCCAAAAGAACTATGTCTTGAGGGTGCAGCCTGAGTGCTTTTTGGAGGCAAAAATGATGAGGCTTCCCTTCACATACTTCAGGCATGTTCCTAGGAAGGGTTATTCTTTGGAGAGGAGCAAGATGCTCAGAAAGGTAGAGAGTGGGTGAAGGAGAGGAAGACCTTTGACCAAGTGGTATGACATAGTGACTGCCACAACGGGCTCTGCTCAGGGTTCAGATCTGTTGTGAAAGGTACTCGACTCTACCACACACCTAACAACAGCAACAGCATAATGTCAGTTGAGTTTAAGTGGATCTTCTCTACCTTTATGAGTGGAAGTGTTTAGTTCTCTTGTAGCAATTCTCAAAGTGTTGTTTGTAGGTCTCTAGTTTCACTGAGATGCTTTTAGGGGTCTGTGAGGTGTAAAAAAAAAGTAGGACTGGTGGGTTAGTAGGTTAAGCATTGGTCTGGTAACCAAGAGATCAATGATCTGGGTACACGAGACACTACTTGGGAGAAAGAAGAGAAATCAAGGAGGATGTCTAAAGAGCAGAAAATTGTACATAGGAACACAGGGCCATGAGTGTCTCTCTGAAAGGGCCAGAGGGAGTGAAAAAAGCGGATAGAGAGCCCACAGCCCAGTCCCATGGAGTCACACTAGCAGCAAGAGGTTAGTTTATTCAGTGCTTACTCACAGATTTTACTCACAGTTGTACCCAAAATGGGGTTTATTAGGGAAATAAGTTGGAGGGCTGGGGAGGCAAAGAATATCACCCAATGAAAATCCAGGTTTTAGCCCAGCAACCCCAAAGTACAATTTCTCAGTTAGTCCAGGCTCCTATTTAAGTTCAGCAGTCAGCTTCCCCCCCCCCGCCCCCCCATCATCCATCAAAAATGGCAAAATGCAAAAACCTTTATCTCAGGTCTCCTCTGCTTATACCTTGCCACAGTTTGTTCACAGCAATGCCACAGTTTCTCCACCACTATTACCCAGACCTCGCCACAAGGGTCTTACTCTCAACAGATTCTTGCTCCAGTCTCCCTCAAGTCTTGATGCTCAGTATGGGAAGCACTCTCTCTCTCTTATCCTAGTCCACAGCTGCTGATAATTTGCAACACCATATGTCTGCAGTTAATGTAGCTGGAGATCAGAGGGGGACAAAATTAATGGTAAAAAAAAAAAACCAACTTCAGGCTAACACCACAGAAGGGCAAAGAAAATGGATGAATGGAAATGAGAACATTATTCACCACAGTGAGGACAGCCACCAATGTAATAAAGTATTTTATGCATGAATTGTTGAATGGTAACTAAAATATAGCCTTTATTTATAAAGATTTGCAACCTTTGAAATACCATGAGGCAGTCCTGCTTTGTCCTATTGGGTCAATATGAGACAAGATTGACTCAAAGGCAGTGGGTAATGAGGTAAAACTGTATTAATAGTAACACAATCAAGTTATTTTGCACACACATTAGCATGAAAATTATGCTGACATTTGTGCTCATGGTACAAAAACAATGACAGGTAAAATGCCTTGTACTTTGGGAAGAATCAGTGACACTAGGACTAGTTGTTGCTTTTAGGTGCTATAGAGTCAGTCCCAACTCATAGTGCCCTCATGTACACCAGGAAAAAAACCTTGCCCAATCCTGTGCTCTCCAAACATTCCCTGCTGTGCTCAAGTCCATTGCTGCAGCCACTGTATCAGTGTATGTTGCCGGGCTAAGAACTGACAGTTTATAAAAATCAATTTTACTTAAGAGCTTCCTGGACAGGGCAGTAAGAAGTATCAATTTTATTAAATATTAACCCTTGGATACACATCATTTCAGAATTTTGCATGGTTAAATAGGAAGTACATATAAAGTGCTCTTGTTTCACATGGAAATATAGGATTGGCCCAAGGAAAAGCACTGTGTAATTATTTGTACTGTGAAATAAAAGCAGGTGCTTTTAAACAAAACTAAAGCAGGTGCATGTCTGGGGGGGGGGAGGTGTATGTGATTTCCTCCAGAAAATGGCTAGTTCGAGGGGGGCATAGGGGTGAGGATAGATAGAGGTGAAACCAAAAGGTTGTACAGTATGGCGGGTGGAGGGAGAGGAGCCAGGAAAGGGGAAGGATCTGGGCAAAAAGACAAGGGTGATGATGGGCAAGGTCCAATGGTGACTGATTTTATGAAAAATGATGCATGAGAATGATTGTATGAAACACAGTGTCAATGAATAATAGTATGAGATACAATATATAGCAAACTTTGTAAGCAAATCAGTATTTTTTTTTAAAAAAAGTAGTAAGTTCACTTGAAAGAAGAACTAAGAAAATTTATTGCCACACTGGAGTTTATGTTTTCTCAAAATGAACAAAGTAAGTGTTATATTTTATAGGAAAACAACTGCGAGTGTTTCTTGTCAAGGACAAACTTATACATTCAAGCAAAAATTGCTTTATTATTGTTATTATTGTTAATTTCTGGTAAATTGCCACACACATCGACTCATGGAGATCATTCTATGCAATGCAGCAAAATGCTGTCCTGTCCAGTCTCATTCATTGTAATCCATTCACAATGGGTTTTTGGATTCAGGGTGGGGTTTTTTCCTTCCTGTGATTTGAGTGAAAGTATATAAAGCATATTGGGTTTTTATCAACTCATTCATTTAAAAAACATTATTTTTGCTTTATAACATTAATAATAAGACAAAGTATTATCATCTCTTTATTGTATGCTGCCTTTCCCTTCTTCCATCTTAATAAGTACCTAACATGTATATTATTTTTTATTTACCTCTCTTTCCTTTACCTTTCTTGGTAATCACCCAAGAATGCTTTTATCTGTGTGCAAAAATTTCTTTAGCTTTTTAGAATAGTGGTCTTACAATATTTGTCCTTTTGTTACTAATTTCATTCAGTGATATATCCTCTAGTTGCATCCATGGTGTGCAGTGTTTTGCAAAATCTGTTGTTTTTTAGTGCTGCATAGTACTCCACTGAGTAACTGTCTCATAACTCCTTTAACCATTGATCTATTTACAAAGACTTGGATTGTTTCCATCTCTTTGCTATTGTAAATAAAGCTTCAATAAACTTGGGTGTCACAAATCTTATTTCTTTAGGATATATAATTAGTAGTGGATTGATGGACCAAAAGACATTTACATTTTCATTTTTTAAGAAAGTGCCAAACTGCTTTCCATAAGGGTTGCACACTTTTACATTCAAATTAACAACAAATGAGAGTTCCAATCTCTCTATACACTCTCAGCATACACTGTTTACTGTCTTAATGAATTTAGCAGTTGTCGCTGGGATGAGATGCTATCTCATTTTTACTTTTATTAGCCATAGGTTTTCATTGCTGATTTTTGAAAGTAGATCACCAGACTTTCTTTTGTCCACTTTTAGTCTAGAAGCACCATTGAAAACTTTTCGGAATCATAGAAACATACAAGCCACTACTGACTGATAGTGGCTTTGCATGAGGTACACAGGCTGGAACTGGAACCTAGATCTTCTTCGTGGAAGGCGAGAATTCTACCACTTAATCACCAACGATAAGAAAAAAATGAGAATGTTTTTAAGCTCCAGCATGCACTTAAAAACAGGAATTGTTTCATGCAGCTCCCCTCAAAAGGCTCGCTTCGGCAGCACATATACTAAAATTGGAACGATACAGAGAAGATTAGCATGGCCCCTGCGCAAGGATGACACGCAAATTCGTGAAGTGTTCCATATTAAAAAAAAAAAAAAGGTTCAGCTTAATTCCTTTCCCTTGAGTACGGACTTGACTATTTCTAAGGAAAAGACTATGACCCTACTGAGATATGTCACATTGAGATTAGGTTGTAAATGTGGTTTCTGTCCTGCGTGTACTCTGTCCTTCTCTCCCTTACTTTTTAATCAGTAGTGGTGGGATAAGTCTGTTACTATTTTCTGAGGTTCCCCACAGGAGAGAGAAGCCATCTGCCATGTCATGAAGCCCCTCCAGCAGCCTGTGGATGGAGAGGCCTGCATGGGGAAGTCAGGTCTGCCAGAAGCCCTGTGAGTGAACTTGGAAGCACATCTTCTGAGCTCTGCCAAAATCTGAATGAACTTGGAAGTGGATCCTCAGTCAGATGAGGCTTGAAATGACTGCAGCCTGGCAGATAGCTTGGCTGCAACCCCATGAGAGACTGAACCAGAACAATCCAACTCAGCCTCTCCTGGATCTCTGACACACAGAAACTGATTATAGATGTTGTTATAAGCTGCTAAATTGGGAATAATTTGTTTACCCAATGGATCACGAGTACAATAGTTTTCTCTAAACTCAGCCTTTTCTGATGAGATCAGTGGTGACATTAACACGACGGGGTTTTTTTGGTCGTTGGTTTGTTGGGGTTTTTTTGTGTGTTTTTTTAATCTTTGCTTATATTTGTCCTGGAGAGGGTGAAGCCAGAATGTTCCCTGGAGTCAAGGATCCTGAAGCTTCGTCTGACATATTTTGGGCATGTTGCAAGGAACGACTGGTCCTTGGAGAGGGACATCATGTTTGGCAGAGGGGAGGGGCCACGAAAGAGAGGAAAACCTTTGATGAAATGGATCGATTCTGTGATTGGAGAGGTGGGAATAAGTGCCTTTGAGATGGGTAGGTTGGCACAGGATAGAAGAGCGTATGGAGCTCTTGTACATAGGGTCGCTATGAGTCACAAGCGACTCAATGGCACATAACAACAATAACAACAACAACAACAACTATATTTGTTTAATGTGTGGAAGGTCTGCATAAATCAGAGAAACTCTTTTTTTCATTTCTGGCCATTGAGTCAGACTCGACCCTCTACTGGGTTTCTGAGGCTGTAAAGTGCAGTGGAGGAAATTGCTTGTCTTTCTCTCATGGAGCCACTAGTGGGTGTGAACTGCCAGAAAGGAAAAGCCTTCGAGTTAGCAGCACAATTCCTAAACACTGTTACCCAAATGACCAATGCAGGAGGTAATAAAATTATGTCATGGTAAAAGATCTTTCCAAAGTACAATATAGCCACTGCCATAAAGTCATTCTTTTTCTATTTTATTTTGTTATTTTGTGTGTGTGTACCGTCAAATCGGATCTAACAGATACAGGAGGAGATTGCCCCTCCTTCTCCAGCAGAGCATCTGGTGGATTCAAACTGTGTTCCTCCGGGATTGCAGTGATATAAAGTCATTCCTAATGAACTACAGGACAGAAACGTACAGGTTTTCCAAGGCTGTAATCTTTCAGGTGGCAGCTTGCCACGTCTTTTCTCTCATAAAGCAGCTGGTGAGCTCCAGCGATTGACTTTCTGGTTAGCAACCAGTGGCTTAACCACAAACCCTTGAAGTCTTGAAAGTTCAAAATAGGCTAGTGAGAGGTTGTTTGGGTTTTTGTTTTGTTTTTTTTTTTAATAGTCTCTATTTTTATTTTCCTTTTATATTGGTGTGCTTACAAAGTTCGTGTACATAGTGCTTCATACAGCCTTGCCCATAATTACCCTATTCTTTCAGGTCCCCACCGAATCCTTTTCAATTCCTTCACCCCCTTCCTCCATTCACCAATTTGTGCAACTCTGTGGTCCCAACCCATCCTCACCCTTCTGCTCCACCCCTAACTTCCTTGAGTCCCCATACATATTTTACTAAATTGATTGGGTGACTGGGGTTATCAGGATGGGTCAGACACAGTGCGAGTGACACAAAACAGAACAGAGTTTAGGGCTGTTGTGCATAGGGTCGCTATGAGTCGCAAGCGACTCGTCGGCACATAACAACAACAACAATCCTTCTATTTTTACAATGGTCTTATGCGGTATTATGAGACACACTTAGTTCACTCAGCAAAATGTTCTCTAGTCTCTCCCAAGTTGTTGTTATGTGCCGTCGAATCACCTGTGACTCATAGTAACCCTATGAACAACAGCTCTGAACCTTGCCCTGTCCTGAGTCAGTCTCACTAACTTCAACACACCTATTCCCATTACTCAGTTACTCTATCAATCCATCTCACCCAAGGTCTTCCTCTCCTGTGCTGCCCTTCTACCCTTCCAAGCATGATGTTCTTCTCCAAGGACCAGTCCCTCCTGGCCACAAGCCCTAAGATACACTACATATAAAATACATATTTTTATTCAACCAAATTTTGAAAAATGAGGAAAATATTAAAGTTGTCAGTGATTTCATTTTACTTGGATTCACATTCAATTCCCATGAAAGAAGCAGTCAAGAAATAAAAGAAATGCTGTACTCAACATATAAGCTACAGAGAACCTCTTTAAAATAGTAAAGAACAAAAATGACACTTTTAAATACAACCAATTACTTTCCTAATAAATCCCATAATCGTTGTTGTTGTTGTTATGTGCTGTCGAGTCGCGTGCGACTCATAGCGACCCTATATACAACAGCCCTAAACTCCGCTCTGTCCTATGCCAATCGCACTGTCTCTGACACTCCCATCCCAATTCTCCCAGTCACTGAATCAATCCACCTCATAGAGGGCCTTCCTCTCCTGCACTGTCCCTCCACCCTCCCAAGCATGATGTCCCTCTCCAAGGACCGGTCTCTCCTCACTACATGTCCAAAGTATGTTAGACGGAGCCTCAGAATCCTTGCCTCCAAGGAGCCACCTGGTTTAACCCTTTCCAGGACAAATCTATTTGTTTTCCTAGCAGTCCATGGTATTCTCAATACTCTTCTCCAGCACCACAGTTCAAAGGCATCAATTCTCCTTCTATCCTCCTTGGTCATTGTCCAACTCTCTGATACATAACAAGTGATTGCGAAGACCATGGCCTGTATCAGACGCACCTTAGCCTCCAGAGAGACACCATTGCTCTTCAGTACTTTGGAGAGGTCCCTAACAGCAGACTTTCCCATGGCAATGCGCCTTTTAATTTCCTGGCTACTGGTGCCAAGACTGTTGACTGTGGAGCCAAGCAAACTAAAGCTGTGTACAATCTCAATCTCTTCACCATCCATCCTGATGCTGCCAATTGGTCCAGTGGTGAGAATTTTTGTCTTCTTGACATTGAGCCTCAATCCATATTGTAGGCTTCAGTCCTTGACACTCTGCAGCAGGCGCCTCAGGTCCTCTTCAATTTCAGCAAGCAGGGTTGTGTCATTCCCGTAATCATTAGTATTGTCTAATTGTGAGTTCCGTGTGATCATGGTAACAAATTAGCAAACCTCGAAACAAAGAGCTATGGTGGTCTAGTGGTAAAAAGCTGTACTGAACCCAAAGGCATGCAGTTTGAATCCACCAGATGCTTCTTGGAGAAGGATAGACAGTTATCCTTCCATGAAATTTATTGTTTCTGAAAGCCTGTTGGAGGGGCAGCCACGTGTCAGTTCCAACTTGACAGCACACAACAAGAAAAAGTAGTAGAGGGAAGTGGGAGGGAAGGTGAGTGTTGGTACTAGAATTGAGAGAAAATAGTGTGCGATATTGTGGGCATGCTGACCTCATAAGAATCAACTTCATTACCCACTAACCTGAGATGGAAAGAGAGAGAGAAGGGAGTAAAAATTAATAACTAGGTAAGTTGAGTTTTGTATTTACAATGATTTATTCATTACAAATACATTTCTTGAAAGACACAAAAGATGGCTTATACGTGGATTTCACCTGATAGGCTGCATAGGAATCAGATTGACTACATTTGTGGAGGAAATCATTGGAGAAGCTCGCTATCAGAAGTCAAAACTAGGCCAGGGGCAGACTGTGGGTTAGATCATATGCAAGTTCAAACTGAGGCCAAAGAAAATTAAAATAAGTCCACAGGAACCAAGATATGATCTGGAATCAATTCCATCTGAATTTCATCATCTTAATAAGTTTGAGGCACTGAACACCAGTGATAGGAGACCAGATGAGTTGTAGGGTATCAAAGATATTATCCAGAAAGAAAGCAAAGGGTCATTACAAGAAGAGGAGAAAGAAAATATTGAAATGGATGTCAGAAGAGACTCTAAAGATTGCACTGGAGCATCAAGAAGCCAAATCTAAAGGAAAACATGTTGAGATTAAAGAGCTGAACAAATATTTCAAAGGAAAGCTTGGGAAGAAAAAGCAAAGTATTATAATGGAATGTGCAAAGAGTTGGAATTGGAGACTAAAAAGGGAAGAACTCTCTCTGCATTTCTCAAGCCAAAAGGACTGCAGAACAAATGTAAGCCTCGTGTTATAATATTGAAAGATGCTATGTGCAATATATTGAATGACCCAGAAAGCATCAAAAGAAGATGGAGTGAATACACAGAATCACTGTACCAGAAGGAATTGATAGATACTGAAAAATTTCAGAAAGTACCGTATGAACAGGAACCAGTGGTAATGAAGGAAAAAGTAGAGCTGCATTGAAGGCATTTGCAAAAAATAAGACCCTCGGAATTAATGGGATACCAACTGACTTGTTTCAATTAGCAGATTCAGCCTTGGATGCCCTTACCAGCCTATGTTAGGAAATGTGGAGGACAGCTGTCTGGCCAATGGATTGGAAAAGGATTGTATTTTTTCTCATTACCAAGAAAGGTGATCCAAGTGAATATGAAAATTATCAAATAAGATCACATGCAAGCAAAATACTGCTGAAGATCATTAAAAACAGCTGGAACAGTACATAGACAAGGAACCGCCAGGAGTTCAAGCAGGATTTAGAAGAGGCTGCAGCACGAGGGATTGCTGATGTCAGATGGATGCTGGCCGAAAGGAAGGGATATCAGAAGAATGCCTATTTGTGCTTTATTTACTGTGCAAAGGCATTTGATTATATGGATCACAACAAGTTGTGGCTGACATTGAGAAGAATGGGAATCCCAGAGCACTTGACTGTGTTCATACAGAACCTATACTTGGATCAGGAAGCTGTTGTGTGAATGGAGCAGGGGAGCACTGCATGGTTTGGAATAGGAAAGGGAGTGTGTCAGGGTTGTATTTTCTTTCCATTCCTGTTCAATCTATATGCAGAACAAATTATCTGAGAAGCTGGACTCTATGAAGGGAAAGGAATGTGGCACCAGGATTGGAGGGAGACACATCAATAACCTGTGCTATGCAGATGACACACCCTTGCTTGCTGAAAGTGAGGCAGACTTGAAGCACTTGATGCAGAAGATAAAGGAATGCAGCCTTTAGTATGGATTGTATCTCAATACAAAGAAAACAAAGATTCTGACCACTGGACCAATAGCCAGTGTCATGATGGATGAAGAGGTGTTTGAATTGTCAACAGCTTCATCTTGCTTGAATCCATAATTAACACCCTTGGTATGAGCAGTCAGGAAATAAGAAGACTTACTGCACTAGGAAAATCTGCAGTTAGGGACCTTTCCAAATCGTAGAGGATTAGTGAGTTTTGAGGGCTAAGGTACATCTGATTCATGTCTTTCTCATTACTAGCTATGCATCCAAGACCTGAACAATGAATAAGGATGACAGAAAAAGAATGTATGTTTTTGAGCTGCGGTGGTGGAGAAGAGCTCTGAACATTCCATGGACAGCCAAGAACGAATAGATATGTCTTGGAAATCGTGCAGTCAGAGTGCTCTTCAAAACAACAATGGTGAGGCTTCTCCTCACATACTTTGGACATGTTGCTAGGAGGTGCTATTCCATGGAGAGGGACATAATGCTGGGAATGGTGGAGGGTCAGCAAAGGAGAGGAAGACCCTCAAGCAAGTGTATTGACATGGTGACTGCTGCAATGGGCTCTTGTGTGTCAGGAAGTATGAGGATGACACAGGGCAAACAGGGTTCAGACCTCTTGTTCATAAAATTTCTATGAATTGTGCTCAACTCAATGGCACCTAACAACAAAAACCAGTTGAGTGAAGGGAAATATGCTTTAAGAGGTTGATTGAACATTATAATGAATTCTATTAAACAATGGTAATGTTATAAAACAAAATGTCTATGACCGGTTGTAGCAAAAGCCAGTATGATTTGGGCCTACCTTCCACAGTTCCTTTCCAGGAGGCATGTTTGTCCCTTTGGGCATGTAACTTTCTAATAAATTTGCCTTTACTATTTTATCCTAAAAAACAACAACAACAACAAAATAAAACAACAAACCAGTATGATTTCTAAGAGATCATTGAAATAGGAATAATTTTTAAAAGAAAAAGTCAACTTTGTGCTGTTAATATTACTGATGGATATTCTTCCCCTCATGATGGAGATCAGAATCTGCCATCCAGTGTGAGCCATACTGTTCTTCCAGTATCAGTGGGGAAATTGTATGTGTACACACACACACACACACACACACACACACACGTTTCAAGAGTTCCATGATTGTCCTGGAATGTTTATTAGAAGGTTGACAGTTCTCGTTCCCCAAGAAGTAACTTGAAAGAATAGACTGATTGTTTGACTTTAAAAAGCAAGTAACAACCCAATGAAACTGATAAAGGGAAAATAAATAATGGAGCTGTGAAGTGGAAAAGGAGATTTTATTGTTGTTCTTGCTGTGTGCTGTCAAGGCAGGATCAACTTATAGCTGACCCTCCAGATGATTTTCAGAGGTAGTAAACTGCATGGGAGGAGATTGTCCATTTTCTACATAGCAGCTAGTGGACTTGAATGACTTGCCTTTGGAGATTCAGAACAGCTTCTTACCACTAGGCCACCAGAGTTCTTCAAAAGAGTAATAGTAGGGTTAATTAAAGATGGAGTGATCAAAGATTATGTTTCTGAAGATAAACCAAAGATTTAGAAATTTGGCCTGGATTTATTAATCCTTATTTGGGTGAAGGGAAAAGAGTCCATTCAAAGGCCATTCTGAATTATCTGCTTGTATTTCTCTTCTACTTGGCATCATATGTGAAGTGGTTTTTGACAACACACACACACTCTTTTCAAAGGGTGCCTTGTTTTCAGATGATTCATTAATTGAGGTATCACTGCAGAATTTGGGATAAATTTCAGCTTAGCCAACAGAACTCTTTTTAGCGTGGTTTCCTTTTCAATCCCCTTACTTTTCCTCCTCTACCTCTAAACACACTCTTCTTCCTCTTAGAGCCCAAGTAATTTCCGAACCTTCTGTAACAAGTTCCCAGAGGCCCATTGTGCTGTAACAAAGCATTCCAGCAGTGAGCAGGTTCTGTCCAGGCGTGCCCTCAAGCGTAGAAGGCTACTTTGTCCCTCATTAATGGCAGAGCAGGAGAAGCATTGCCCAGGCCTCTTGGTTTACTAGACACTAGAATCCAAGCAAGATCATTATGTCAGTCAAACTTGTTGGGTGGATATTCAGCCATGTGTTGAAGAATTTTTTTGGGAAAAGTAAACAAATTTTGTTGTTAAGGGCATATGAGTGTGGGAACCAATTTAGAAGAAAGCCCTACAGACTTTCCTGTGTTCCCTGTCACCAAGGAAGGGGATCCAGTGCTCCATGTTACGTTAAGTTGTGTAGAGGAGTTCTATTTGGATAAGCTCCCCCCAACCCCAACTTCTTCTTTTGTCTTAGACCAGGGGCTTCAAAAAGTAATCATGGACGTTGCAGATGAGTTTAAAGATGAATTCCCTGCAATCCTACAACTGTCACAGTCAACCCAGGTAATAAAATACGTTAAAGTTGAAAGGTAATATAAAAAGCAAGTTGTATTTTTAGTATCCTGTGAATTTTTTTAATGCTTGGTTTTTGTCATTGTCATTTACTTGCTTCAATCAAACTCCTATTTTATGTTCCCTTTCATTTCATTTATCTTACTTATTTTTTTGTCTCCCTTCTCCCTTTCTTCTTACCCCTATTAATACTTGGTTTTGAGATCCGTGCTTAAAACATAAGAAAACATTCGTTTCACTTCAGGTAAACAAATTCCAAACCTTACTCAATGAGAAGGAGCCTGTGGAAAGCAGAAAGAGGAAGTAAATCAGATGAATGAATTAAGCTGAAAGAAAATCGCTGTTATTAGATTAGAAATCTGAAACTCTCTCATAATTACAATCTCAATGGGTTTTACTCAAGACTTGCTTAATGTTAAATGTGAAAAATATCTTGGTAGGCTTTAAACCAAATTTGTCTAATTAAATGAGAGTGAAAATCTCATTAGGAGAAATCTTAACAATATGGTATATGTTTTAATGTGGAAAGGAAATATTATGTTGGTATTGAATTGAAGTACCTACCTAAACTTCTACTCCAAAAAATTCTTACCACTGGACCAATAGATATTATGATCAATGGAGAAAATATTAAAATTGTCAACAGCTTCATCTTACTTTGATCCACAATCAACACACTTGATACCAGCAGTCAGGAGAACTAATTGCACTGGCAAAATCTACAGTCAGAGACCTCTCCAAATTACTGAGGAGCAATGATGTCAGTTTGAGGACTAAGATGCATCCAAATCAGGCTAAAGTCTTTCTGATCATTTGCTATGCAACTTAGAGCTAGACAATAAATAAGGATGGCAAAAAAATTGCTGCGTTTGGGCTGTGGTGTTGGAGTACTGAATATTCCATTGACTGCCAAAAGAATGAACAGATACATCTTAGAGAAAGTACAGCCAGAGTGCTCCTTGGAGGCAAAAATGGAAAAGCTTCATCTCATATTTTGGTCACATTACTAGGAGAGGCTATTGTCTCGAGAGGGATGTCATGCTTGGAAATGTGGAGGGTTGGTGAAAGAAAGGAAGACTTCCAAAAGAAATGGATTGACACAGTGACTGCTGCAATCAGCTAAAGTATATCAGAGATTGTGAGGATGGCACAGGGTAGGACAGGGTTCAGATGTGGTGTTCATAGTGTTGTGAGTGCTCGACTTGATGACAGGTAACAATAACAAATACTCCAAAAATTATTTGAGATAGATGAATAGCATACTGTACATGGAAATATAGAGTTTTAAAGAGACATGTGATCAGGGAAGAGTAACCTCTTATTTAAGAGGTACACATAACTCTTACTAAAAGGTACAGAGTTCATAATGGAAAAGTGTGCTTCAGTCATTCTAACCAGTTGCAATAGTATAGTAAGTTATAATGGTATTATGAACAACACACATATTTAGAAAACAGACTCTTAGGAATGTCTAAGGAACAAAGTAAAAACTTTAATAAACAAAAAAGTATTCTGAGTAGTTCACTAACATTGTTTTCTTTGTTGGCCTATGCTTCTGAGTTCTTAGAAATCCTATTCACAATGGAATCAGATTGCTGTGACCATAAAGATTTTTGTTTAATTAGAAAAAAATTTTATTGGCTTATTTTTCAGAAGTAAATCAGTATGCCTTCTAAAATTGTCTTAGTCTGGAAGTTCTGAAATCTGTTTGGTATCATTGTAACATTTTAATCGCTTGCTCTGAACCCTTCTCTATTTTGATCCAATTTCATTGTTTCTGACACACTTACTCCGTTAACTTAGTCTCTGGCGTCAATCCATCTCATTCAGGATCTTCGTCTCCTGTACTGTCCTTCCAATCTTGCAAACATAATGTCATTCTCCAAGGACATTCTCCAAGGGTCCCTCCTGGTCACATTACCAAAGTATGTGAGATGGAACTTCAGAGTCCTTGCCTCCAAGGAGTAGCTTGGTTTCACCCTGTCCACAGGACAAAACTGTTCTCTTAGCAGTCCATAGTATGTTCAATATTATTCTTCAGCACCACAACTCAAAGGCATCAATTCTTCTTTTATCATCCTTAGTCATTGTCCAGCTCTCTGATGCATAGCAAATAATTGCAAAGGCCATGGCCTAGATCAAGTGTACCTTAGTTTCTAGATTGCTATCATTGCTCTTCAGTACTCTGGAAAGGTCCCTGACAGCAGATTTTCCCCAATGCAATTCTTTTTTTTTTTTTTTATTTCCTGGCTGCTGCTACCAAGAATGTTGATTATGGAACTAAGCAAGGAGAAGCTGTTGACAATCTCAGGCTCCATCTATCATGATATCATGGCCCAGTGGTGAACATCTTTGTTTTCTTGATATTGAGCTTCAATTCATACTGAAGGCTGCACTCCTTGACCTTTTGCAGCAAATGTCTCAGGTCCTCCTCAGTTTCAGCAAGCAAGGTTGTGTCATCCACAGGTTGTTGATGGCTCTTCCTCCAGCCCTGATGCCACACTCTTCCTCATAAAGCCCAGAATCCTAGATGGTCTGTTGTGCATATAGATATGGAGATTGAGTTTATCCTTGGCATATACCTTTCCAGATTTTGAACCATGCAGTGTTAACTTACTCTATGTTGACAACTGCTTCCAGGTCCAAGTATAGGTTTTGCATAAGCACAATCAAGTGTTCTGAGATTCACATTCTTCTCAAAGGTAACCACAATTTGTTGTGATCCACACAGTCAAATGTTTTTTTGGCTTGTTTTTGGTTTGGGAGGTTTTTTTGTGTGTGGTGTTTTGTTTTGTGGGGTCTGAAACACAGATAGACATTTCTCTGATATTCTTTGATTTCAGGTAGGATCCAACTAACATTAGCTATAATATCCCTAGTGCCAAGGCCTCTTCTCAACCCAGGCTTCACATCTGACAATTCTCTGTTTATGTGCTGTTCCAGTCATTTTTGGATACTCTTCAGCAGGATAGAGTTTGGAGACTTTAACATTTATTGGCATAGTAGGTGCACTTAAAGGAACCTTGGTAGCATAGTGGGCTAAGTATTGGACTATTAATGGAAAAGTTGGGAGTTCAAATCCACCAGTCACTTCATGGGAGATAGATGTGACAGTCTATGCCAATAAACATTCAAATCTTCAAACTGTATAACACATTTCTACTCTGTCCAATGTGGTTACTATGAATCAGGAGTGACTCAGTGACACTGAGGGTTTTGGCTTAGGTGGACTTAAAACCAACTGGCTGAGAAGTTAAGTTTCTTATGTGGAAGAAAAGAATTATACCACTGAACTATCGCTTCCCCCAAGAAGTTTTAGAGCCATCATCAGCCATTCATTCAGATAACCAACCCATTGGGCATGCCTGGATGAGGCACATCTTATTCTCTAGACTGACATCATTGCTCTTTAGCATTTTTGGAGTGATCCCTGACAGCAGATTTTCCCAGTGCAATTCATCTTTTGATTTCCTGACTGCTGATGCCAATGATGTTGGCTGTGGAACCAGTAAGCTGAAATTGTTAATAATCACAATCTCTTCTCCATCTTTCATGATGCTGCCAAATGGCCCAGTGTTGAGAATCTCTGTTTTTCTTGATGTTGAGCTTCAATCCTACTGAAGACTGCAGCCCTTGAATTTTTGCAGCAAAAGCTTTAGGTCCTCCTCAATTTCAGCAAGCAGAGTTGTCATCTGCCTAACACAGGTTGTTGATGAGTCTTCCTCCAGTCTTCCTTACAGGGTCCAGCTTCCTGAATAATCTGTTCTACTTAATGTCAATGAAGGAAAGTGTGAAATGCGCACACAAAAATACCCCAAATACTTTGTACATAAATGGAAAAAACTCCACACAAACACAATGTTAGAGAATGATGCTATGAAACACAATGTGAATGAAGGAAAATGAGAAACACAATGTATATGAATTTTGTATGCAAACCAATATAAAATAATTTTTTAAAAAAGTTTGGAGACAGGACACATCCCTGATGCACTTCTTTCTTTTTTTTTCTTTCTTGATTTTTAACTATGCAGTGTTTTCTTGCTCTGTTCTGACAACTACTTCCTGGTATAGTTTTCAGATGAGCACAGTCAGGTATTCTGAGATTCCCATTCTTCTCAAAGTCAGCCACAGTTTGTTGTGATCCACACAGTCAAATGCCTTTGCACAGTCAATGAAACACAGACATTCCTATTGTGCTCTCTGCTTCCAGTCAAGATCCATCTGACATTTCTATGATGTTCCTAGTGCCATGGCCTCTTCTAAACCGAGTTTACATTTCTGGCAGTTCTCTGTTGATGCACTGTTCCAGTGTTTTTTATAATCTTCAGCAGGATTTTGCTTGTGGATAATATTAGTGATGTTGTTTGATCATTTCAACAATCTGTAGGATCACCTTTATCGGAATGAGACTAAATATGGATCTCTTCCCTTCAGTTGGCCAGGCACTTGGTAGTTGTCTTCTAGGTTCTTTGGCACAACTTGATTAACACGTCCAGGGTTGCATCTGTTTGTTGAAATTCATCAATTGGTATTACTTGAAAAGGCCAGTGAAGGCTTCATGGAGGTTGTTGTTGTTGTTGTTGTTGTTACATGTTGTCAAATTGGACCAACTCATAGTTGACCTTCCAGCAAGTTTTGAGAGGCTGTAAACCATAGAGGAGGAGATAGCTCATTTTCCTTTCACATAGCTGCTGGTGGATTCATACTACCAGAGAGGTTATGACCCACCTTTGAGAAGGCAGTAAAGCTCCCTTTTTATTAGGCCACCAGAGAGCCCTATTCAAGTAGTGCTTAGTTTAAAAGATGCATAAAAGAAGGTATAAAAGTTCTAGAGTTAAAATGAAATTTTTAAATTGTATCTTAGACTTCAGTTATCCCCCACTTTGTGTCTTTCTACTCTTTATTATTTTTAATCGTTGGAATCTTTGGAGACTTTTCTTGGCTATGCTCTAGATTATTAAGGGAAGAGATAAGAAAGTGTTCATGCCTGGTCTCATTTAAAAGGGACTAACTGGCTTTGTACTGGCAGTGATAATTTAGAAGACCTCAAGATTAACCTTGAAAAATGAAAGAGATAGTTATTTAAAGGTCATTGCCCCTTGGAAGTTGTGATTTTCTCATACTCTCCAATATTAGAGAAACTAATATTTTAAAAAAAAATTGCAACTTTCTTCACAACTATTTTCATCTTTTCCTGCCCTCTGTATATACACAAACCAAGAAACTTTGGTACAAACAGAACAAGGGGACATTGTACATTATAATAACAACAACAACAACAAATAGTAGGTTATTAACTAGATTAGTTTTTAAATATTCATATTAAGATGGTATAAATAGTATTATTTCAAGGATGATCTCTAGTCCCCAAATATACTTAAACAAATGGTTTCCATATTGGATGTTAGGTGCCATCAAGGTAGATCTGACTGACACAAAATTAGGTAGATATCAAAGAGCAAAACCCTGCCTAATCCTGTGCCATCCTTATAATCTCTGCTTTGTTCAAGCCCAACATGTTTTCACTGTGAAAATCCATCCCTTTTAGAGTCTGTACTTCCTTCTTCTAACTTCTGATTTTCCAATTCAGTGGTGTTATATTTTAAATTGCTCAGTTGTGTGGTTATTGCTTCTCAATGTAGAAATTGTCTTTTCAGTCACTTGCTATGCATCTGCGAGCTGGACAGTGAATAAGGATGACAGAAGACGAATTTATGCCTTCAAGCTGTGGTGTTGGAAAAGAAAATATCCCATGGACTTTCAAAAGAGAAACAGATATGTCTTAGAGAAAGTGCAGCCAGAGTGCTCTTTAGAGGCAGAGATAACAAAGCTTTCTCTCACGGACTCTGGGCATGTTGCTAGGAGAGGTTATTCCTTGGAGAGGGTCATTATGCTTGGAAAGGTGGAGAGTCAGTGAAAGAGAGGAAGACCTTTAACCAAAGGAGCTGACCTTACACAGTGGCTGCAGCAATGCGTGTAAGTGTTTCAGAGGTGATGGATAGGGCACAGGATAGGACAAGATTCAGATCTCTTAGTCATAGTGTCTTTATGAGTCGTGCTTGACTTGATAGCACCTAAAAACAACAACATATTTAGAAACAGACTAACATGCTATCCTGGAGCAAAAGACATTTGAAGAGAGTGGTGGGAGAATTTTAGTATGGGAATATACCCATAGCAATGGTTACTAAAAAGTCCTTCAAAGCTAAATATTTTGAAAGAAATGTTCTTTCTAGGCCCAGGAAAATTAATGTTAGAAGGCTGTCTTGAAGTCACAACTTCTGTGGTCATCGGTTCCTGCCCAGAAAGCCAAGAATTCCCAACCTGTCTATATCTACTAACTTTGATAAAATGAAAGAGATTTAAGGTTTACTCTTAAAACCTGCAAATGACATGGAGAGTTTAAACTATTCAACCTTTAAATTTGAACAAAAAAATAATTGTGTACTATAATTGGGGCACTATAAATGAGTCAAGATGATACCTAATAAAATTAAAGAAACTTTTTGTAGCCAACAAGATCAATTTTGTGGTTTTAATTTTGAAAAGTTATTATAATATTTTTATGTTAATAATAGGAACATGAACCATCTATGTTTGCTTGCCAATCGCTTCCTCCATACACCTACAAGTATTTTCATAAGCATCACTGTACCAACCAAACATAGAAAGTGATCTGTTATTTGTCTAAAATATTTTGTTTTTTATTCTGTTACTGTTTTACTATATACCATTGAATTTAACTATATGATGAAGAAGGTGGCATCAGGTTTGGAGGAAGACTCATCAACAACCGGTGTTATAAAGATAACACAATCTTGCCTTCAGAAACTGAAGAAGACTTGAAGTACTAATCACAGAAGATCAAAGACCTGAGCCTTCAGTCTGAATTACACTTCAATATCTAGAAAATAAAAGTCATCACCACTGGACCAGTAGGCAACATCATGATATATGAAGAAAAGATAAAACTGTTAACTATTTCATTTTACTTGAATCCACAATCGACACCCATGGTAATAGCAGTAAAAAGATCTAAATTTGTGTTGCATTGAGAAAATCTACTATCAAGGGCATCTCCAAAGTGCTAAAGAGGATAGATATCAGTTTAAAGATTGCATGTCTGACCCAAGTCATGGTGTTTTCAGTTTCTTCCTGTGCTTGTGAAAGTTGGGCAATGAATAAAGAAGAGTGGAGAAGAATTACTGCCTTTGGATTGTAGTGTTGGCAAAAAGTACTCAATATACTGTGGATAAAGAACAAACAAATTTATTGAGAGGAAGTGAAACCAGAGTGTTTTTTTTGGAGACAAAGATGGTGAAACTTTGTCTCACATAGTTGGAAATGTTGTCAGCCTGTATTCAGTATTCCCTCAAAAAACACATCATGACAGGGAAAGTAGAGAGTCAGCAGATGAGAGAAACTCCAAATGAAATGGATTGACAAAGTGCCTGCAACAATGGGATTGAGGATGAAAGAGATTGTGAGAATGGTGCAGGATCGGCTGAGGTTGTTCATAGGATCACTGTGTCGAAGCTGACTGCTTGGTACCTAGCAACAACAGTATACTAGTGTAGAAAGAACATAAGGTGGTGTAACACTTGAGTGTTCTCAGTGGTTTCAGGAGCTGCTTCTTGGAAGAAAAGATATCATAATCGGCTCCAAGATAGATTACAGTCTGGGAAATTTGTGGGCAGTTCTACTTAGTTACATTGAGTTCTTAGGAACTGGAATTTGGCTTCATAATTACTAACAACAAAAATAATAACAGATCCTTGCAGAATCCATATAAAAATTTGGATTTAATATACAGATATATGTTGTTGTTGTTACAGACCATTAAGTCACCTGCAACTCACAGCAACCCTATGTATGTATAATAGCTTTGATCACTGCCCAATCCCGAGTCATTCTTACTGACTCCAGACTACCTAATTCCATTGCCCTAGTTACTGTATCAATCCTTTTCATCTGGGGCCTTTCTCTCCTGCGCTGTCTATCCACGCTTCCAAGAATGATGTCCTTTTCCAAGAACCGGTCCCTCCTGGCCACCGGCCCAAAGTAAGTGAGGCGGAGCTTCAAAATTCTAACCTCCAAGGGGAAACTTGGTATCACTCTCTTCAAGACAGACCTATTGAGTTTTTTGGTGGTTCATGTAGATGTACTTTTCTGAATTCTTTGTTTTGTTTTAATGTGGGACAAACATTAACAGAGATGCACAATGATGTCTGGAGAATATCTGTAGTGGTATTACGATTTCTAAATATAGTAAGATCAGGCCTGTGGTTCTAATGTTTTATAATGATTATATTTGAGAAAAAGAAGATTTCTTGTTTTTCTCTTTCTCAAGCATAACAATAGCAGAGCTGTGATTAGAATGTTCTATAATTCCATTTTTTTTTTCTTTTGGTGGATTGTTTCACTAGAAACCTTGTAAAAGTCACAAAATACACAGTACAATTAAATCTTTCTAGGTGGTTTCTAATTTAATTTTAGGTATATTCCTCTGATATTTCTAACATTTAATTTGCTGTATTTTCTGATATTCTTCATTGACTAATTTTGACAAATATTTGCAGAGCACTTTCCTATGTGCTAGAACATATTCTTAGCATTGGAGGAACACCAAGTATCCAAATATAAAATACTGCTATCATAGAACTCTGATGGCCTAGTGACAAGAAGCTGCACTGCAATCCTGAAGGCACACAGTTCGAAGCCACCAGCTGACCCATGGGAGAATGATAGCAATCTCCTTCCATGTCATTAACTGCCTCTGAAAACCTGCTAGAGGGTCATCCATGGATCAGTACACAACCACAACATCCCAGAACTTACTCCTTAGTCAAGTAGAAGAACAGTAAATTTTAAAAAAAATTGAGGAAATTATATGAAGGCATACCTCATTTTCCTGTGGATGGATGGAAAAAAAATTGAAACTGTCAATACCTTTATATTACTTGGGTTCATAATTAACACCCTTGCTTGGTACCAGAAGTCAGAAAATCAGGAGATGTATTTATTGCACTAGGAAACTGCATTTAGGGGCCTCTCCAAATTATTGAGTAGTAATGATGTCAGTTTGAGGACTAAGGTGTGTCTGAATCAGGCCATAGTCTTTATGATCATTTGCTATGCATCTAAGGTCTGGACAATGAATGAAAGAAGAAGAATTGACGCCTTTGATCTGCAGTATTGGAGAAGAGCACTGAACATCCCATGGACACCCAAGAGAACAGATATGTCTTAGAGAGCGTGCAGCCTGAGTGCTCTTTGGAGGCAAGAATGATGAGACCTCACCTCACATACTTTGGCATGTTGCTAGGAGGGGCTAGCTATTTCTTGGAGAAGGACATGATGTTGGGAAGGATAGAGGGTCAGCAAAGGAAAGGAAGACCCTCAACTAGGTGGATTAAGACAGTGACCACCGTAATGGGCTCTAATATGTTAGGAAGTGTGAGGAGGGCACAGGATAGAGCAGGGTTCAGATCTCTCATTCATAGGGTCATTATGAATTGAACCTAAGAACATTTTCTTTGCTTTATTTTATTGCAGTTCACAGATACTATATTTTATCCAAATTTAAGGGTTTTGTGGCAACCCTATGGAACAATCTATTAACATCATTTTTTTTAACCACATGTGCTCAATTTCTATCTCAATGTCATATCTTGGTAATTCTCACGGTCATTTCAATTTTTTTTTCCACAGCGCTATTGCTGTAGTTTATTGACTACATTCTACAGATATACAGGGGAGATAATGCAGGCTCAGTTCCAGACCACAGCAATAAAACAAATATGACAATAAAACAAGTCACATGAATTTCTTGGCCTCCCAATACACATAAAAGTCCTATTTACATTATACTGTAGTGTAGGGGGAAAGCTGGAAGCTCAAGAAAAGGAGACAGAAGTCTTTTATTTCTCTAGTAGAGCTAGTTTAAAAGTAACCTACAAAAGATAAGGGCTGTTTAAAATCATCAAATCATATTAGCGATTTCTTTTTAAAAAGAAAGAAATCTTTTTCTCTATGGAAGGATTGTAACTTCTCCCCCGCTGCCCCCTTAGCATTCCCAGTGCCACAACTGTGTATTCTGAGTGCTCAGATTCAGTTTCTAATATTATTATTCTTAATAGTAATGCACATGCTTTTGGAAATTTATTTCATGGTTTGTGGCAGGGGAAATAAAAATGGGAACATTTTGTTGTGATAAAATAATCCTTTCAGAGGTATCTCAGAAAGCATAAAAGAAAAAAATTTAAAAACCAGGAAGGTAAGCATACTAGTCAAATTGTAACAATCTGAGCTTTAAAAGAAAATAGATGATTATCTTTTCAAATGGGTTCAGTCTGATGGAAAAAGCCATGCATTTATAACACAAAAAATAGACACCATGGCACAACATTTGCTAAAATATTTTGGTGACATACACTTAGAAATCTTAATTAGTGTCATATTTGCTTCACATGAATCATGTGAACCCACAGTAGAGCATTGACTTACAGTCAGATTCTTTTTTTAAGAGAAAAACTTAGAGAGATGATGTAAAAGAAGGAAATAGTTTAGCCAATGAGAGGAGAAATCAAAAGCAATATTTGGACTAATTAATCAAGATTGATTAATGGAAACAGATGAGAAAAATCAGTGAATCCATTACAATGTGTACAGACCACCACAATTTTATAAAGAAATTTGAAGAATAAGGAGAAGGGGAATGCACAATGTTAACTACAAAAATGAAGGGTCCACAAAACAGGAGGAAAAATGTGGGACATCATTCAAAAGCATTAAACAAGCTTACCATTTCCAACTCTTTGCTATTGTGAACAAAGCAGCAATGAATATGGGTGTGCATATATCTGCTTTGATGGCAGTTACGGTTTCTTTAGTGTATATTCCCAATAGTGGAATTGCTGGGGTCAAATGGTATCTCTATTTGCAACTTTCTGAGGAGGCGCCATACCACCTTCCACAGTGGTTGAAAAGTTTTACACTCCCAAAAGCAGTGAATAAGGGACCAGTTTCTCCACAACCTCGCCAGCATTTGTTGCTTGCAAGCCTGAGAACTTTGTAACACTGGCTCTATTTTGAGCCTATTTCATTGTCTATGACACATCTACCCCCATTACCCCAGTCACTGAGTCAATCCATCTCATCCAGGGTCTTTTGTGCTTGGCTGTTCCTCCACCCTTCCAAGCACAATGTCCTTCTCCAAAGAGTGGTCCTTCCTGGCCACATGCCCAAAGTATGTGAGATGGAGCTTCAAAATGCTTGCCTCCTAGGGGAAGCCAGGCTTCACCCTCCCCAGGGCAGATCTGTTCTCTTAGCATCCACAGTATGTTCAGTACTCTTCTCCAGCACCATGACTCAGGACATCAGTTCTCTCTATCATTCTTACTCATTGTCAAGTTTTCTAAGACATAGCAAGTTATTGTGAAGACCATGTTTGGATCAGGTACACCTTAGTCTCTAGACTTATATCATTGCTCTTCAGTACTCTAGAAGTTCCCTGACAGCAGATTTTCTCAATGCAATTTGCCTTATTTCCTGGATGTTGGTACTAAGAGGATTGATTGTGGAGTCTGTTAACTGAAGCTGTTAACAATCTCAATCTCTTCACCATTTATCCTGCCAATTGGACCCTGATGAGAATCTTTGTTTTCTTTATCTTGAGCTTCAGTATATATTGAAGGCTGCAGTCCTTGACCTTCTGCAGCAAAAGTCTCAGGTCCTCCTTAGTTCCAGCAAGCAAGGTTGTGTCATTTCATAACGTGAGTTGTTGATGAGTCTTCTTCCAGTCCTGATGCCACATTCCTCCTCGTAGAGCCCAGCCTCTCAAATTGCCTGTTCCACCTATAGATTGAAAAGATATAGAGATAGGATGCATATGCCTCTCCAGATTTTGAAGGTGTTTCCTTACTCTGTTTTGACAATTGCTTCCAGGTCCAAGTATGTTCTTGTTGTTATTATGTGCCATCGAGTTGCCTGCAACTCATAGCGACCCTATGTACAATAGCCCTAAACCCTGCTCTATCCCTTGCTAATCTTATTGTCTCTGAAACACCTATCCTCATTACCTCAATCACTGAATCAATCCATCTCATTAAGAGTCTTCCTCTCTTGTGCTGTCCCTCCACCCTCCCAAGCATGACGTCCCTCTCCAAGGCCTGATCCTGCCTTGCAACATGTCCAAAGTATATCAGACAAAGCTTCAGTATCCTTGCCTCCAAGAAGCAGCCTGGCTTCACCCTCTCCAGGACGAACTTATTTGTTCTCCTAGCAGGCCATGGTATATTCAGTACCCTTCTCTAACACCACAGCTCAAAGACATCAAGTCTCCTTCTATCATCCCTAGTCATTGTCCAGCTCTCTGATGCATAGCAAGTAATTGCAAAGACCATGGCCTGTATCAGGTGCACCTTAGTCTCCAGACTGACATTGTTACTCTTCAGTTCTTTGGAGAAGTCTCTGACAGCAATCTTTCCCAATGCAGTTCATCTTTTAATTTCCTGGATGCTGGTATCGAGAGTATTGACCATTAGAGCTTTACATAAGCACAGTCAAGTGTTTTGGGATTTCCATTCTTCTCAAAGTTAGCCACACTACATAGTCAATGAAACACAGATAGACCTTTCTCTGGTACTCTCTGCTTTCAGGCAAGATCCAGCTAACATTGTCTATAATGTCCCTAGTGCCACAGCTTCTAAACCCAGAGTGAATATCTGGCAGTTCTCTGCTGATGTTCTGGTCCAGTCATTTTTTTATAATTTCCAGCAGGATCTTGCTTGTGTGTGATATTAATGATATTTGATAATTTCCACACTCTGTCGGGTTATTTCTTTTTGGAATAGGTATAAATATGAATCCCTTCCAGTAAGTTGTCCAGGTGGTTGTCCTCCAGATTTCTTGGCACAGCCTGGTGAGTGCATCCAAGGCAGCATCTGTTTGTTGAAATATGTCAATTGATAGGCAATCAATTCCTTCGGCTTTTTTTGTTTTTGTTTTTGCCAATTCCTTCAGAGGAACTTGAATTTCCTCTTTCATCATCACTGGCTCTTGATCATACACACATTACACACATTATATTCTTTGATGGGGATCAAAACTTATGCACCATATTTAAAGGTCTAAATGAATGTTATGTGTGTGTGTGTTGTTAGGTATCCTCAAATTGGCTCTGACTCATAATGATACATCAAAACAAAACATTGCTTCATTATTACAGCCACCGTGCCATTCACCTCGTTCAAAGTCTTCATCTTTTTACCAAACATTCTATTTTACCAAACATTATGGATTTACTCTAGGAATTGGCTTCTCCAGATAAAAGTAATTTTCTCAGATTATTTGCTCCTTACAGCTTAAATAGGTATAGAGAAATGATACACGTATTTATTTTAAAGCTTGCAATATTCCTTATTTTATCCAAATGACTCCTTTTCTTCTGTGTACAGCCTTCATATGAGCACAATTAAATACTTCAGGATCCTAATTCTCTGCTGTTCTCTATAATGAATTATGACACAAATCATTGTATGTTTTTGCATAGTCAACAGCATACAATTAAACATCTTTCTGCTATGCTCTATTCTCAGCCAAGATCCACATGATGTCTCTTCTTCCATGTCCTCTTCTAACTTTATCTTGAATTTCTGGCAGTTCCTTATCACTTTACTGCTCCAGCTATTTTGGCATAATCTTCAGCAAGGTATTACTTCTATGTGATATTAATTATTTTTTATAATTTTTACATCCTATTTTTTGACATTAATTTGTCCAGAGCTACATCCATTAGTACAACCACTTCAACTGCTATTTTGTAAATTCCTGGAGCTTTGCATTTTGCCAGAGCTCCAAAATCAGCTTGCCCTTCTTCCTTCATTACCATTGGTCATTATCAGATACTAACTCCTAAAATTGTGACGTGTCCATTACCTATCTTTGTACAGTGACTCTACATTCTCTCCTCTTCTTTTGATGCTTCCTGTAACATTATTCTATATTTTCCCCAGAGAACACTTCAGTTTTGAAACTTGTAGCTTGAATTTGTTAGTTCTTTCAGATCGAGAAATGCTGAGTGTGTCTTCCCTTTTGGTTTTCTGATGACAGCTTTTTACATATTTTGTTATAGTACTGTTCTTTGTCTCCTCAATCTGCCCTTTGAAATTTTCAGTTTTCTCACATCATTTCTTGTTTTGTTTTAGATTCTCTCATTTCAAAGATAATTTTCAGAGTCTCTTCTGACATCCATTTGGATTTTTTTCCCTTTTCATTCATGTTATTTTAATAACATTTATGTTCTTCCTTGATGTCATCCTACAAATTTTCTGGTCTTTGGTTATTAGTGTTCATTGTATCTATATGTATCTACATATCTCTCTCTCTTTCTCTCTCTCTCTCTCTCTGTCTCTCTCCCTGTCTCTCTCCCTATCTATATTAGATATAATATCTACATTTAGGTTAACAATAATCAAGTTTATGTTTTTTATCTCATAGACTTATTTTAATTAATTTTAAACTTCCACTTGCATAGAGCAGTTGATGGTCCCCAGGAGTACCTGGTCTTGTTCTGACTGGAAATACTGATGTGCTGTCCATATCTTTAAGCAGAAGTAGTCTGTTTTATTCCTATGTATTCCATGGGGAAAGGGTCACATGTACAGCTGACAATTTCTTTCTTTTTAACTACAATATGTTTGTTTTGAATTGTACTGAAAAGTTGTTAATTGTACAAAATTCTATCATGCAATCTCTGGCCTCAATTCTATCACCAAGGCCATGTTTTCCAGGTTTAATCTTCCTCTTCTGCTTTTAATCTTTGCATTCCAATCACGAATTCACCTTGATTGCATGTTCGATCAATTTCAGACTGTAGAAGTTAGTCACCATCCTCAGTTTCTTCATCTTTAATCTCTAATTTCTCTGTCTTTGGTTATTAGTACAAAATCTGAACAGCAATTGCATTAACATTTTTTTGAATGTGTATGGATATCATCTGATTTCTGATAGCATTATTCTTCAGGATTCATCTGGAAATGTGTCTAGGAATTGGGGTTGAAATCAATACCATCCGTTTTCAATTTCTTATTTCTAATATAGTTGAAGATATGATTATCTGATCTAAAATGGCCAATCCTAGTCCAGTTCAACTCTTTAAAGCCCAAGGTGTCAACCTCTATATACTTAATTTCATTTCAACAATTCCCAAATTTGTTTAATTCAACTTTGTATATTCATCTTACAATTATTAATGGACATTTGTAGTTGTTTCTCATTTTGAGACATGACACAATAGCCATTAAAGGCCCTTTATAGATTGAACGTTTTATTCCATCCATATAGTTAAGGTAGACATTGCTTCCCAGAGGCATCTCTTTCTCAGTTATATTTTATGTGTCTCCAACCAGATGTCCTCATCTTTTGTTACTGTATCAACAATATTCTGCTGCTTTTCACAAAGTTTTCAATGACGTAACAAATTGACAGATAAATAACAGAGATGTACATATCCTTTAAATATGTATAAAACCCAAACCACTGTTCTTCAGTCAGTTCCAACTCATGGTGAGCCTTTTTTAGGTTTCCAAAGCTGTAAATCTTATTTCAGCTGCTGGCCTTTTTTGTTAGTAGCTCAGCATGTTTGCATTGGAAATATAACCCCTGTTGTTATTGTTAGGTGTGCTTGAATTGAATGTTACCCACAGCAACTTTATGAAAAACAGATCTGAGCCCTGTCCTATCCTGTGCCGTTCCTGCCATTTCTGAGATATTCGAGCCCATTGTTATCAGTCACTGTGTCAATCCACCTGCTTGGGAGTCTTCCTCTCCTTCGCCATTGCCCATCTTTATGATACCTCTACTTTATGATTATAATTTGTAATGGAGAAAAAGATCTCACAAATTGTAATCAAATGTAAAACTAACTATTCCAGCTTCTCCATCTTGAGGGAGCTTTGGGAAGGATCAGTTCAGGAAAGCACAAACGTACAAAAGAAAGTGAATCTCCACAGCTAGAAGCTTTGGCTACAGGTCACAATGTGATGCCTTTCCTTGCACAACTAAGGTTGTTCTTAGTTGCTGTTGAGTCAATTCTGGGTAATATCAACCGATTCTACCAGCAGATTATCTTGCTTATTATATTTGCCATGCAACTAACTGTCCTCTAAGGATTGCTTTTAACATGAATTTTGGTACTGTAGCATTGGAGCAGCTCACAAAGGAGTCCTTAACTACATGGTTTTAGCACTTTGAAGCTAACTGACAGGTCAAAAGTTTGAACCCAGCACCTTCTCCTGGGCAGAAAAATGTGACTGTTTGCTTCCACAAGGATGTATAGCCTTCAACATTCTATCTAGCAGTTCTACTCTGTCCTAAAGGGTCCTAAAAGAGTGAATGAATCCATTGGCAATAGTTATAAAAAATATTTCATTAAGCTTTTTGAAAAGTTTACATAGCAAATTCCTATTTAACAACGTTTATAAACATTGTTCTGTGTCTTGTTAACATTCTCATTATTTCTGTTCTAGTTAGTCTCGGGTAGTTAGGTCTGGTGGCCTATTGGCAAGAAACTGTGCTGCAATCCCAGAGGAGCATGGTTTGAATCCACCATATGCCCCGCTGGAGAAGGAGGGGCAATCTCCTCCTGTGCCAGTCAGATCGGATTGGACAGTATATTAGAAGGGGGGGAGGAAGTCATGTTTTTTCTGATTAGTCTCTTTTCTTGATTCCTGCTTCTCTGTCATCCATCCATCTTCCCATCTTTGCTTTAGTTTGAAAGTTTGTTCTCCAACAGATAATTAACCTTTTGTTTTTTTATGTAAAAGGAACAAAGAACCCATGGGTGATATTGTTTAAAAGCAAATATGTTATGTAGTGAAAAATTATCTATGAGGGCAGTTTCAGTTCAATATTTAAAGAGTATCTCAGTTTCAAAATTTTCCAAGCCTTTTCAGGTGCAATACGTCTGGTCTTTGTTTGTTTGTTAAGATAGTGAGGGTTTTGTCCCACAATTTCCCCCATTATAAAAGGTCATCTGTTGTTGCCCTGGTTAGAGCAATATTGGCAGCTGATCACAAGCTATTTCTTCTAGTCTCTCACTATGTGACGCCATGATTCATTCAGGTAGTTGATACTGTCGATTAGTTTCTTCTTTGTGTCTTTGGTTGCTATTTTTCTCTTTTGATCCATTTGAATAGAGATCAATCACCAGGCCACCTGAAAGCCTTTAAAATCTCAGGCATTACTTATTCAACTAGGATATAGAACATAAACTTAATAGAGTGTATTGTGACAATTGACTGATATGCTCCACATAGGAAACCATAGTCCTAACTTGCTGGTTTTATATGGGAGATACCTGTCATATGTTCCCTATGTGCTTTATTATATGCATTAATAGATATAGCTTACACAAACATATATAGATAGCATATAGAAACATATATATAGCATACACAAACAGATATGAATATAAATAGAGACAGAGATGATATAGATATAGACATAGACATAGATAGATATAGATATAGATATAGATATAGATATAGATATAGATATAGATATAGATATAGATATA
>NW_006399793.1:15239858-15250392 GCF_000299155.1 Elephantulus edwardii | reverse complement strand
GGGATGGGTGTATCGGAGATGGTGCAACTGGCACAGAACAGAGCAGAGTTTAGAGCTGTTGTACATAGGGTCACTATGAGTCTCAAACGACTCAACGACACACAACAACAGCAACAACAATATATGCTTAATCCAACATAGATCTAAAAATGCTGCAGAAATACATTCTCCTAGCTACAGAGAATATCTTTTAATTGTCTCCGGTGACAAATGCTGAATAGTAAGAGACATTCTGAACTTTGAAATGGAAACTAGCAATTATAAGCTTAATGTGGGCTAAAAGTTGAGGCATTTACAAGAACTTAATTTGCAGGTTTCTTTGTAGGCAAACTTATTGGGCCCATTATAGGCATAAAATTTAATAATTTTAAAATTAATTTTTCATTTATATACTTAGATTCAACAAATAAATACTTAGACATTCAAAGTTGTTCATATGTGTCATTAATAGTTTATCTTATGTTACACATTAAAACGTCAGAATAGGCTATAAGATTACTGGAATAAATAATGGAAACCACACTTGTCTGCTGCCTGGAATGCAGTATAACCACATTGTAAGCTGCACTTTCTGAGAGAGCAAAAAAAAAGGACCACACATTATCTGTTTTGTTTTCACTCTTAAGGATTTTTTTTTCTGTCAGAAAATAGAAAAAGATTTCAGAAATTTTAGGAGTAAAAGTTACTTAAGCTTGTTGACTGGTATACAAAATGTTGTTTAACTATAAACATATGTTGTACATATACAATGTGTATTGTTTATATATAGGAACACCTCATAATTTTCACTTCTGAAAGGATGTTGATATGTAATGTGGAATCAAAAGAAACTTATAGCTGACCTTCCAAAGGGTTTTCAGATGTAAATTACATGGAAAGAGAATGCCCATTTTTCTCCAGGGGAACAGCAGGGGGATTTGAACCACTTACTTTTTGGTTGGTGTAGCCCCTATACCATCAGAGCTCCCTTTGAAAGTACACTCAGGAAACTATTTACTATGTGCTTTATTTACAGTATAATATTTACTTGGTTAATTTGTAGTTGTTGCTGCTGTTATGTGTTGTCTAGTGGCTTGCAACTCATAGCAGCCCTATGTTCAACAGCTCCAAGCCTGCCCTATCCTTTGTCAACCTTATTGTCTCTAACACATGTACTTCCATTATCCCAGGAATGGAATCAATCAATCTCTTCAAGGGTCTTCCTTTCTTGTGCTGTCTCTTCACCCTTCCAAGCATGATGTCCCTTTCCAAGGTCTGGAACATGCCCAAAGTATGTCAGATGGAGCTTCAGAACACTAACCTCTAAGGAGCAGCCTGGTTTCACCCTTTCTAGGACAAACTTGTTTGTTCTTCTGACAGTCCATGGTATATTCAATATTCTTCTCCAGCACCACAGCTCAGAGACATCAATTCTCCTTCTAATATCCCTAGTAACTGTCCAGCTTTCTAATGCATAGCAAGTAATTGCAAAGACTATGGGCTGGGTCAGGCACACCTTGGTCTCCACACGGACATAACTGCTTTTCAGTACTCTGGAATGGTCCCTTAGAGCAGACATTCCCAATGCAATATGTCTTTTAATTTCCTGGCTGCTGGTACCAAGAGTGTTTATTATGGAGCCAAGCAAACTAAAGCTGTTAACAATCTCAATCTCTTCACCTCATATCATGAGGCTGCTAATCGGACCAGTGGTGAGAATCTTTGTTTTCTTGATGTTGAGCTTTAACCCATATTGAAAAGTACAGTCCTTGACCTTCTGCTACAAATGCCTCAGATACTCCTCAGTTACAGCAAGCAAGGCTGTGTCATCTGCGTGGTGCAGATTGTTGATGATCTTCCTCTATTCCTGATGCCACATTCCTGCTCATAGATCCCAGCTTCCTGGATGATCTGTTCTGCATATAGATTGAAAAGTTATGGAGATAGGATGCATTCCTGGTGTACACTCTTCCCTATTTTGAACCATGCAGTGTTTTCTTGCTCTGTTCTGATGACTGCCTCCTGGTCCAAGTATAGGTTTTGCATAAAGACAAACAAGTGTTCTGGGATTCCCATTCTTCTTGAAATTGTTGTTGTTGTTGTCGTTATGTGCCGTCGAGTCGCCTGCGACTCATAGCGACCCTATGTACAACAGCCCTAAACTCCGCTCTGTCCTGTGCCAATCGCACTGTCTCTGACACTCCCATCCCAATTATCCCAGTCACTGAATCAATCCACCTCATCGAGGGCCTTCCTCTCCTGCGCCGTCCCTCCACCCTCCCAAGCATGATGGCCCTCTCCAAGGACCGGTCTCTCCTCACTACATGTCCAAAGTAAGTTAGACTGAGCCTCAGAATCCTTGCCTCCAAGGAGCCACCCGGTTTAACCCTTTCCAGGACAAATCTATTTGTTTTCCTAGCAGTCCATGGTATTCTCAGTACTCTTCTCCAGCACCACAGCTCAGAGGCATCAATTCTCCTTCTATTCTCCTTGGTCATTGTCCAGCTTTCTGATTCATAGCAGGTGATTGCGAAGACTATGGGCTGTGTCAGGCGCACCTTGGTCTCCAGAGGGACATCACTGCTTTTCAGTACTTTGGAGTGGTCCCTTAGAGCAGACTTTCCCATTGCAATGCGCCTTTTAATTTCCTGGCTGCTGGTGCCAAGAGTGTTTATTATGGAGCCAAGCAAACTAAAGCTGTTAACAATCTCAATCTCTTCACCTCATATCATGAGGCTGCTAATCGGTCCAGTGGTGAGAATCTTTGTCTTCTTGACATTGAGCCTCAATCCATATTGTAGGCTGCAGTCCTTGACACTCTGCAGCAGGTGCTTCAGGTCCTCCTCAGTTTCAGCAAGCAGAGTTGTGTCATCCACATAACGCAGATTGTTGATAAATCGTCCACCAATCCTGAACCCACATTTCTCCTCATAGAGCCCAGTCTCCCAGATAATCTGTTCTGCATATAGGTTGAAAAGGTATGGAGATAGGATGCATCCCTGGCGTACACCCTTCCCAATTTTGAACCATGCAGTGTTCCCTTGCTCTGTTCTGACGACTGCCTCCTGGTCCAAGTAGAAGTTTCACATTAGAATGATCAAGTGTTCTGGGATTCCCATTCTTCTCAGAGTCAGCCACAGTTTGTTATGATCTACACAGTCAAATGCCTTTGCATAGTCAATGAAACACAGATAGACATTCCTTTGGTATTCCCTGCTTTCAGCCAAGATCCATCTAACATCAGCTACAATATCTCTAGTACCACGACCCCTTCTGAAACCAGCCTGGACTTCTGGTAGTTCTCTGTTGATGTGCTGTTCCAGTCGTTTTTGGATAATTTTCAGTAAAATCTTGCTTGCATGTGAAATCAGTGAAATTGTTCTGTAGTTTCCACATTCGGTTGGGTCGCCTTTCTTTGGGATAGGAACAAATATCGATCTCTTCCAGTCAGTTGGCCAAGTGGTCGTTCTCCAGATTTCTTGGCACAACTTGGTGAGCACGTCCAGGGCAGCATCTGTTAACTGAAATATATCAATTGGTATACCATCTATTCCTGGCGGCTCGGCTCTGACTGGCTTAAGTTGGGCGCCTCACACGACAGCCACCAGACCCTGCAGACCCCCCCCCTATCTTCCCAGGTAATCGGAGACGCTAGAAGCACGTGACATCCGTTCCGGCAGAAAGGTCAAAACGGAGGCTTCTTGAAATTAGCCACAGTTTATTGTGATCCACACAGTTAAATAACTTTGTTTAGTCAATGAAACACAGATAGACATTCCTCTGGTTCAGCCAAGATCCATCTAACATTAGCTATCATATCCCTAGTACCATGGCCTCTTCTAAACCTAGCTTGCATATCTGGTAGTGCTCTGCTGATATGCTGTTCCAGTCATTTTGGGATAATTTTCAGGAGAATCTTGCTTGCATATGATACTAATGATATTGTTAGATAATTTTTGCACTATCTCGGGTCATCTTTCTTTGAAGTGAAACAAACATGGATCTCTTCTAGTCACTTGGCCAGGTGGTTTTCCTCCAGTTTCTTGGCACAACTTGTTAAGTGCATCCAGGGCAGCATCTATTTGTTGAAAAAATGTCAATTGGCATGCTGTCACTTCCTGGGGCTTTGTTTTTTGCCAATTTCTTTAGAGCAGCTTGAACTTTTTCCTTCATCAGCACAAGCTCTTGCTTATACATTGTTTCATGAAATTCATCTGTGTCAGTCAATTCATTTTGGTACAATGACTCTGTATACTCCTTATATCTTCTTTTTAATGCTTCCTGGATGATTTAATGTTCTGCTCAAAACATCCTTAAGTATTGCAACTCAAGGCTTGAATTAGTTCTTCAGTTCCTTCAGCTTAAAAAATGCCTTGTGAGTTCAGCCCTTTTGATTTTCTAGCTCTTTGCACATTTCATTATAATACGTTGCTGTGTCTTCTTGTGCTGCCCTTGAAATCTTCTGTTCAGCTCAATCTCTGGATCTCTTCCCTTTGCTTTGGATTCTCAGTGTTCTAGTGCAACATTGAAATATCAAATATTCAAATCCTCACCTAACCTTCATCTAAGTCTTTTTTTCTCCTCTACCTTTCTAATGACCTTTTACATTCTTCATGAATGATATTCTTAATATTCTCACACAGATCATCTGATCTTTGCTCATTAGTATTCAATACCTCAAACCTGTTTGAGATGGTTAATTTGGCTTTCTAGAGCTCCCTCAAAAATAAATGCAAAAATATGTAAATCTAGGTGCAAAAATGTAAAATTTCTTTCTTTTCACTAGTAATTTCAAGATGGATTGAAGCTCAACATTAAGAAAACAAAGAGTCTCCCGACTGAGCCAACTGATAGCTTCATGAGAGACATAGAAGAGATTGAGATCAACAACGTCAGCTTGCCTGGTTTTCCAATCAACACTCTTGACACGAGCAGTCAGGAAATCAAAAGATGAACTGTATTAGGAAAGGCTGCTGTCAGGAACCTCACTAGAAAAATGAACAGCAATGTCAGTCTAGAGACTGAAGTGTGCCTGATACATACTATGGTCTTTGCAGTTCCTTCTATTCCTCAGAGAGCTGGACCATAACTAAGGATGATAGAATCTGGATTGTGGCCTTTGAGTTTTTGTGCTGAAGAAGAGTGTTGACTTCCAGGAGAACAAACAGGTCTGTCTTAGGGAGAGTGAAACCAAGTTCTCCTCGTAGTTTGAAGCTCTGTCTCACATTACTTCTGGCATGTGGCCAGGAGGGTCCAGTCATTGGAGAAGGACATCCTGCTTGGAAGGGTGGAGGGACAGCGCCGGAAAAGAAGATCAAAAATGAGTTTAATTGACTCATTGACTGAAGCAATAGGCTTAGGTCTGTTGGAGTTGGTGATATTGGCTCAAGATAGGCCAAGGTACAGAACTAATGTATATAGAGGGTCGTTATGACTCACAGACAATTCAATGGCACAAAACAACAATGATAATTGCACCTGTAGCTATTTATCCTAAATAAAAAGTTACTCACCTACTGATTCAAGTACCTGAGAGATGTCAATTATGTTGCACTTGGAGAGGAGGGAATTTAATTACTGGCTATTGAGTGTTTGAACAATATAAGGTTACATGTAACTCTGAATGTCTTTGTCTGAAGTAGATTTTAATATACTAGAGAACCACATGTCAGTTCTTTTTAAAAAGTTTTTTCTATTTCCTAGAAAAAAGAACGCATCCGAAAAAACTCCAAGATCAAAATGTCTAATGTTTTAGCCAAGGTCAATAGAGGAACAGTCATTCAAGGATTACACAGCATATCCCGATCCTCTCAATCAGTGGCCAAACTTCTGCAGCCTCAGCTTGCCTGCAGGCTTTTAGAGTTACGGGACATATCTGGTCGTTTGCTGAGGGAAATCAATGCCCCTAAGCGTCCCCTATATAACAAACAGGTGGGTGGATTTTGTTTTTGTGTAACATTTAGACTCTATTTTAAGAATATTTGAACTGGCAAGATTTGGGAAATAAAAATGGGGCCTATTGTGGTTTTCCTACCTGTAAAACAGATAAGAAATGAATGGTTTGCTTTTTTATTCAATATAGTATATTCTCTGGTTTAATGAAATGTGAAAGGATAAATAATGGATTTTCCCCCCTACTTTATAAGATTATTAGATGGATTTATATGATATTAAGTTAGGGAGCTTTGGTGGTGTAATCGGTAGAGAGCTGCACTGCTAACCTAAAAGCAGCCAGTTCAAATCCATCATCAGCTCATGAGAGAAAAATAGACAATGTCCTTATTGTAATTTACAGACTCTGGACACACACATGATGGCCAACATCAGTTAGCTCCAAACTCTAGAACACCAAACACTGGGGAAACTCCTCAAGCTCTGGCGGCCTAATCCCTGGGAACTATTATTGATACTCCAAAGACAGCCTTTCTGGTGGTTCAGCTGTTCCGCAGGGCAAAAATATCCAGTCTCCTCCCTTTCAATTTATAACCCCAGAAAACTTACTGGAGAGTCAGCTTTGAGTCAATTCAGACTCAGTGGAAATGAATATGTTAGATATTTATATGTAAATTTGCATTTTTAGATATATTCTATATAATGGTAAAATGTTTTATGTATTATAATTTATATTGAATTGTCAATCTTAGATAATAAATTTTTATTTATTTACATTTATATTCATATTCATTTGTTAATTTATAGTTTTAGATCTTTTTATTATTAATATTTTTATCCTTCATATACATTGTGTTTCATGCATGTATACTGTGTTCTATATGGTCCTTCATTTGCATTATATTTAGTTCATTTTTTTTTACATTTTTATTTTATTTTATTATTTTTCTGTGAGTGTACCGTCAAATCAGATCTGACTGGTACAGGAGGAGATTGTCCCTCCTTCCCCGGCAGAGCATCTGGTGGATTTGAACCATGCGCCTCTGGGATTGTAGTTGCAGCTCCTTGCCACTAGGCCACCAGAGCTCCCCTTAGTTCATTTTTATTGTAGAGTTTTTCCCTCCCTTACAATCATCCCTCCAGCAACTACTTTCATGAAAGTGTATCAGCCAGCAACTTCGTGCCTTATGCTCTAATATCTCCCTTCTAGATAACCAGTTACTGATTTGCCTGTATCTATCAAACCCACTCTGAGAGCACAAGCACATCCCTTTTGCTGAAGGAATCTCTGTTTACACTTGGAAATTTTGAGCATCTGCATCCATAAGCAAAGACCAGTCCAGAGAAAACTATTAGAACTGGCATGGAACAGACATATGTACACCTATGATCATAGCAGTGCTATTAACAATAGCAAGAAAATGGAAACAGCACAAATTCCCATGAACAAATGATTGGATTGTGATATTGTGGTACATACACACAATAGGGTTTCTGGAGGCAAGCTATTATGGAAGTGGATGCCACTCCTGGAAACCCTATGAACCTGGAGAAAGGATGAAAGTCATGCAAGTATTGAGGACTTTTGTTCATACGGTCACTATGAGTCGCCTATGACTCGACAGCACTTAACAATAACAATAACACACACAATAAGATACTATGCAGCACTAATGAGTTGTAGCAATCAGCCCTAGTTCAAAGCATGGATCATCTTCTCTTTATCTGGTTGATTTGATCAACTCATCCCTAGCTCTCTGTGGCTAGGTTTAAATGGGTATCAGCTGCAAGCTCAGGAGTTCTTAGTTCGAGTCTCCTAACTTAGCCCTAGCCCCAACATGGGATCAAATTGAGTCAACAGACCAGGGGTCTTCATGACTCCCTGCCTCTCGAGCCAATAACCCTTCCCCACTCATCCATGCATCTGTGCATGAGAGGTGAACAGCACTGAAGGAAGACGTCCAAGCCTGATTCTCCATTGTTATATTCCTCTCACTTCCACTCCTGTGAATCTAGATGATTGCTACGAATGAGCATATTCCAACCTCAAGTCTTGGAGGTGGGGTCTGATGGATGCCAACTTTATGTATCCTGCCTCAGAAGCCAAACAGCTTGTTCCAGGTTTTAAAAACCAGTCTCATTCTTTTCTTTTTTTTCTTCTTTCCTTTTCTGTTTGCCCTTATTTCAAATGTGAATCTTTTCAGTCAAAAGTTCAATGTGAGTTCACAAATCCATTAAATGCAAATCTCCTCAGAGTACTGAGTGGAACTCAATCTTTCTCATTGACCAAGCCCCAACTTCCACTACAAGTTTCTTTCTTTAACAAGCATATCTCTAGGGCAGATCTTCTCTTTCAGTACTCCAAATTGAGACTTGACCAGAGGTGGAATTATATATTTTAAATCTACAAAATCCAGTATTCATTTACTTGAACAGCACATCAGCAGAGAACTGCCTGAAGTGCAGGCTGCATTTAGAAGAGGCCGTGGAATTAGGGATATTATAGCTAATGTCAGATGGATCTTGGGTGAAAGCAGAGAATACCAGAGTAGTGTCTATCTGTGTTTCATTGACTATGCAAATCCAGTTGACTGTGTGGATCTCAACAAACCGTGGCTGAATCTGAGAATAGAAATTCCAGAACACTTGATTGTGCTATGTGAAACCTATACTTGGGCCAGGGGGCAGACATCAGAGCAGATCAAGGAAAACACTGCATGGTTCAAAATCTGGAAGGGTGTGTATCAAGGATGTGTCTTGATACCTCCGTATCTTTTCAATCTGTATACGGAACACATTATCTGGGAGGCTGGGCTCTATGAGGAAGAATGTGGTATCAGGATTGGAGGTAGACTTATCAACAATCTGCATTATGCAGATGACACAGCCCTACTTGCTGAAACTGAGGAGGACCTGAAGCGCTTGCTGCAGAAGGTCAAAGACTGCAGCCTTCAATATGGATTGAAGTTCAACATCAAGAAAACAAAGATTCTCACCACTGGACTGATTGGCAGCATCACGATAAATAATGAATCTATTGAGATTGTTGACAGCTTCAGTTTGCTTGGCTCTACAATCAACACTCTTGGTACCAGCAGCCAGGAAACTAGAACACTAATCTGGAATGTCTGCTGTCAGAGACCTCTCCAAAGTACTGAAGAACAATGATATCAGTTTGGATACTAAGGTGCACCTGATACAAGCCATGGTCTTTGCTATTACTTGCTATGCATCAGAGAGCTGGACAAATACTTGAGATGATAGGAGAATTGATGCCTTTGAGCTTCAGTGCTGGAGAATAATATTGAATATACCATGGGCTTCTAGGAGAACAAACAGGTTCATCCTGGAGAGGGTGAAGCCAGAATGCTCCGTGAAGGCAAGGATTCTGCAGCTCTGTCTGTCATACTTTGGACCTGTTGCAAGGTGGGATCAGTCCTTGGAGAGGGACATCATGCTTGGGAGGGTGGAGGGGCTGCATAGGAGAAGAATACCCTAGATCAGATGGATTGATTTAGTCACTGGGGTAACTGGGATAGTTGTGTCAGAGACAATAAGATTGGTACAGGATAGAGCAGGGTCTAGGGTTGTTGTACACAGAGTCACTATGAATCACAAATTATAAATTGACTTATACATAATCACCCTTACATACTGCCCTTTATTTATGTATGTACATTTTGCCCCACACAATCCCTCACACACATAGTGTTGCTGTGTACCGTATAGTCTGAACTGACATACAGATGACACCAGCGGGAAGAGAACATCCATCCTTCTCCCTCAGAGAACCTGATGGCCTCACACTGTGTGCCTTTGGGATTGCAGGACAGCTTCTTACCACTGGGCCATCAGTACTTCACATACACACCACAGTATTCCATACAATTAACTACCACCACCTATGCATGTCTTTTATCACACTGTCACCAAAAGACCCCAATGATCCTCTCCCCATTCTTGTCTACCCCTCTTTAACCTGCACCATCCCTTTCATAATATCTCTTTCCATCTTTTCCATTCTTCCCTCCTTTTTTTATCTTATAGTTGATTTACCTTGTATTTTGTTCATATACACTGTGTTCTACAGAATCTTCCATCCTCACTGCACTTCATAGAAACATTCTTATGCACTGGATTTCAGAAAATCACCGTTGAGCTTTGTCTACTATTACAACATCTCTTCCAGTCCCCATTAATTTTTTTCCTATTCCTTAATTCCCCCTCAAACCCAGTCTTCCACTAAACTCCTCTGTGCTAGTGATTTCTTTCCTTTTCCCTCATCCCCTTTCCCCTTCTTCTTTTGGACATTTAAAAACATCTTGCAAGTTATACTTCTAATTTTACAATAACGTTCCTATGCAATATTTGTCCTTATGAGACTGAGCTAGTTCACCCAATATAATTTTTTCTAGAGTTTCTTGTTTTACATAGTATTTTACAAATCACTAATCATTATTGGTGCATAGTATTCTATTTTGTGAACATACCACAATTTTGCAATCCATTCTTTTGTTCATGGGCATTTTCTTGCTATTGTGAATAGCACTGCTATGATCATGTTGTTGTTGTTATGTGCCGTCGAGTTGCCTGCGACTCATAGCGACCCTATGTACAACAGCCCTAAACTCCGCTCTGTCCTGTGCCAATCGCACTGTCTCCG
>NW_006399793.1:15218411-15238118 GCF_000299155.1 Elephantulus edwardii | reverse complement strand
CCTGGATGATACCCTTGATATCCTCCCACAACTCATCTGGCCTTCGCTCATTAGTGTTCAAAGCCTCAAACCTTATCTCTATTCCTATGCCAGTTAACATTCCTTGGAGTATATTCATAAAATTGCAATAATTAGATCTTATGGGATATCTTTGCTCAGCTTTTTGAGGACATTCCAAAGTGCCTTCCAGAATGACTGTACCATTTTATAATCCCACCAGTATTACATGAGAGATCCAAATTTTCCACATCCCCTCTAACATTTGTTTCTTGCTGTCCTGTTAAATTTTGCTATTGCTACTGGGGTGAGTTAGTATCTCATTGTGGTTTTAATTTGCATCTCTTCGATTGTCAGTGATTTTGAGAATTTCTTCATGTGTCTGTTAGCCATCAGAATACCTTCTTCTGTGAAGTCTTTTCATGTCTTTTGCCCATTTTGTTATTGGGTTGTCAATCTTTTTCTTGTGGATACCCAAGCATCTCAGTTTGCCATTGCCTACTGTAAATGGGAGCAGATCCCTCAATCATGCTAGGAAGGGTGGAGGGACAACACAGGAGAAGACGACCCTGGATGAGACAGATTGATACAGTAACTAGGGAAACAGAGTTAGGTGTGTCAGAATCAGTAAGACTGGCTCAGGACAGGTCAGGCTAGAGAGCTGCTATACAAAGGGTTGCTATGGGTCCCAGGCAACTCGATGGCACACAACAACAACAACAACAACAAAAACAATTGTAAATGTTTTTGCTTTTTTAGTATCCATTGCCATGTTTCCTTTGTTGCTGTAGAGAAATCCAAGTAACTTTTCTATATTAATCTTGTATCTTGCCACTTTATTAAATTGATCTACTAGATTTAACAGGGTTTGGTTTTCTTTTTGTTGTTGAGTCTTTGGGATTCTTTGTGTACAATATCATATCTTCTGAAGATAATGACAGTTTTGCCAGCTCTTTGCCAATTTAGATGCCTCTCATTTTCTTCCCTTGTCTTATGGCCCTAACCAATACTTCTAATTGGTCCCCATATGCAAGGGGATGCCTTTAGCTTTTCTCTATTGAGAATAATATTGGCTCTTGGTTTTGCATACATAATTTTCCTTATATTGAGGAAATTCCCTTCTATTCCTTTCTGATGAGTGTTTTAATCAGGAAAGAGTGTTGGATTTTGTCAAAGGCCTTTTCTGCATTAATTGATAGGATCACGTGGCTCTTGTTCTTTGCTTTGTTAATGTGATTAATTATGTTTATTGTTTTTCTTATGTTGAACCATTCTTGTATACTTCTTATGAATCACACATGGTCATAATAAATTATTTTTTGATGTGCTGTTGGATTCTATTGATGAGAATTTTGTTAGGGATTTTAGCATCTATATTCATGAGATATATTGGTCTGTAGTTTTCTTCTTTGGTAATACCTTTGTCTGATTTTGGTATTAGAGTTATGCTTGCTTCATACAATGACTCTATGATTGTTCGTACCTTATCTATTTTTAATAATAATTTAAGTATAATTGGTGATAGTTGTTCTTTGAATGTTTGGTAGAATTCAGCCATGAAGCCATCTGGGCCAGGATTATTTTTTTTGGGGGGGGGTCGTTTTTGGTGGGTATTTTTTTTTGCTTACTCCATTTCTTCTTTTTTGATGGGTCTATTCAAGTATTTTACATCTGTCTGTGTCAATCTGGGTATAGTGTGAGTTTCAAGGAATTTGTGAATACACTCCAGGTTTCCAAATTTATCAGAGTATATTATAATGAAATGTACAAGGAGCTGGATCAAAAGGGCCAAACTCGCTCAGCATTTCTTAAGCTCAAGGAACTGAAGAACAAATTCAAACCTCGAGTTGCTATAATCAAGGATGCTTTCGGCAAAATAGTAAATGATCCAGGAAGTATTAAAAGGAGATGGAAAGAATATACTGAGTCACTGTATCGAAAGGAATTGGAAGACACAGAAGAATTTCATGAAACAACATATGAGCAAGAGCCTATGGTGATGAAAGAAGAAGTTCAGGTTGCTTTGAAGGAAATGGCAAAAAAATAAGTCTCCAGGAATAGATGGTATACCAATTGACATATTTCAGCCTCCAGATGTTGCCCTGGATGTCCTCACCAGGTTGTGCCAAGAAATCTGAAGAACCACCACCTGGTCAACTGACTAGAAGAGATCTGTATTTGTTCCCATCCCAAAGAACGGTGACCCAACAGTGTGTGGAAACTATAGAACAATATCATTGATTTTACATGCAAGCAAGAGTCTACTGAAGATTATCCAAAAACAACTGGAAAAGCACATCAGTAGAGATCTGCCAGTAGTCCAGCTGGGTTTAGAAGGGATCGTAGTACTAGGGATACTGTAGCTACTGTTAGATGGATCTTGGCTGAAAGCAGGGAGTACCAGAGGAATGTCTATCTGTGTTTCATTGATTATGCAAAGGCATTTGACTGTGTGGATTATAATAAACTGTGGCTGACTCAGAAAATGGGAATCCCAGAACACTTGATAATTCTAATGCAAAACCTATACTTGGACCAAGAGGCAGTCATTAGAACAGAGCAAGGAAACACTGCATGGTTCAAAATTGGGAAGGGCGTACGCCAGGGATGTGTCCTGTCTTCATACCTTATCAACCTGTATGCAGAACAGATCATCCAGGAGGCTAGGCTCTATGAGGAGAAATGCGGCATCAGGACTGGTGGAAGATCTATCAACAATCTGCGTTATGCAGATGACACAGCCCTGCTTGTTGAAACTGAGGAGGACCTGAAGAACTTGCTGCAGAGAGTCAAGGACTGCAGCCTTCAATATGGACTGAGGCTCAATGTCAAGAAGACAAAGATTCTCACCACTGGACCAATTGGCAGCATCAGGATGGATGGTGAAGAGATTGAGATTGTTCTTAGCTTTAGTCTGCTTGGCTCCACAATCAACATTCTTGGCACCAGGAGGCAGGAAATTAAAAGACATATTGCAATGGGGAAATCTGCTGTCAGGGACCTCTCTAAAGTACTGAAGCAGGTGTCTCTCTGAAGACTAAGCTGCGTTTGATACAGGCCATGGTCTTTGCAATTACTTGCTATACATCGGAGAGTTGGACAATGACTAGGGAGGATAGAAGGAGAATTCATGCCTTTGAGCTTTGGTGTTGGAAAAGAGTATTGAGGGTACCATGGACTGTTAAGAAAACAAACACATTCCTCCTGGAGAGGGTAAAAGCGGGCGGCTCCTTGGAGGCAAGGATTCTGAGGCTTCATCTGACATGACTTTGGACATGTTTTAAGAGGAGACCAGTCCTTGGAGGACATCATGCTTGGGAGGGTGGAGGGCAGGTGCAGGAGAGGAAGGCCCTCTATGAGGTGGATTGATTCAGTGACTGGGGAAATCGGGATGAGTGTATCAGAGACAGTGAGATTGGCACAGGATAGAGCTGAGTTTACGGCTGTTGTACATAGGGTGGCTATGAGGTGCAAGTGACTCAAAGGCACATAACAACAACAACGTAGCTTTTCATAATATTTTTATTATCAATTTCATTCTAGATGGTTCTGTTGTGAACCTGTATCATTTCTTACAAGTTATTTGTGTATTCTCTTTCTTTTCTTTTGTAAAATTCACCAGTGATTTATATGTTTTATTGACCCTTTCTAAGAACCAGCTCATGGTCTTGTTGATGGTTTCAGTTGTTTTGCTATTTTTTATCTCATTGAGTTCTTATCTTCTTTCTTCTAGGGGCTGTGGAGTTGGATTGTTGTTCTTTTTCTATTTGATTTAGGTGTTGAGTTAAGTCATTAATTTTGCTTCTTTTCCCCTTTTATTTCTTTCTATGAACTGCCCCTTAGCTATATCTCATACGTCTTTTTGTGTTGTATTTTCATTTGTTTCTAGAAACGTTTTCATTTTTCTGTAATCCAATTGTGTTCTACCAGGGTTTTATTTAGCACCCACATGAGTGATTTATATGCTTTATGCTCTGGGCATTATCTCTAGTGATATAGTTGGTAATGAACTGCACTGCTAATCTAAAGGCAGCCAGTTCAAATCCATCAGCAGCTCACAGGAGAAAGATGGGCCGTCTCTATGCAATTTACAGCCTCTAAACACACTCTTAAGGGTCAACTATGAGTTAGATCCACTCAACAGCAATTAGTCAGGTTTTTTTTAAATATTAAATTGCCAGTGTTCACTCAAAAAAAGAAAAGGAAGGGAAATAATCAACTGGAAAAACTCCTTGAGCTCTTGTGGCCTAATCTCTAGGAATTAGTGCTGTTACTCCAAGGGCCGAGCCTTTCTGTTACTTCAAAATCTGTTCTGAAGGACAAAAATAGGCAATTTAAAGCCTCAGAAAACTTTCTGGAGAGCTAGCTACAAATCAGTTCTGACTAAGTGGAAATGAATATAGTAGATATCAACAGATGCAGCCCTGGACATGCTCACCAGTCGTTTCACAAAATCTGGAGGATAGCTACCTGGCCAACTGACAAATTTATTCCCATTCCAAAAAAAGGTGATACAACAGACTGTGGAATATATCAAACTATATTATTAATTTTACCAGTAAGCAAAATTTTACTGAAGATTATCCAAAAACAACTGAAACAATAAATGGAACTTCCAGGGATACAAGCTGGGTTTAGAAGAGGTCATGACACTAAGGATATCATTACCAATGTCAGATAAATCTTGAGTGAAAGTAGAGATTACCTGAAGAATGTCTATATTTGTGTTTTATTGACTATGATAAGGTATTTGACAGTGTGAATCACAATAAATTGTGGCTAATGTAGGGAAGAATGAGAATCCCAGAACACTTCATTGTGTTCATATAGTTAGAGCAGGAAGCAGTCGTACAAACACTGGATGGTTCAAAATCAAGAAAGGAGTGCATCAGAAGTGTGTCCTTTCTCTGTATCTTTTCATTCGCTATGTGGAACAGATCACTTGGGATGCTAGACTTTATGAAGAAGAAAATGGTATCATGATTGGAGGAAGACTTATCAGTAACCTGTATTTTTCTTGATGACACACTGTGCTCCCCAAAATTGAAGAGGACTTGGGGTGCTTGCTGTTGAAGGCAAAAACTATGTAATCTTCAATATGGATTGCATCTCAACATCAAGAAACAAAGATTCTCACCATTAGCCCAATTGGCAGCATCATACAGATGGAAAAGAGAGTGGGGTTGTTAACAATTATATCTTGTTTGAGTCCACAATCAATATTCATGGCACCAGCAGCCGGGAAATCAAAAGACTAATTGCTTTGGGAAAGTCTGCTGTTAGAGACCTCTCCAGCCTGCTAATGAGCAACATCTGTTTAAAGACTAAGATGTTTCTTATCCAAGCCAAGGTCTTTGAAATTACTTGCTATGCATCTGGGAACAATGACTAAGGATGACAGAAGAATAATTGAGCCTTTGAGTTGTAGTGCTAGAGAAGAATATTGAAAGTATACCATGGACCACCAATAGAACAAACAAGTCTGTCTTAGAGAAAGTGAAACGTATTTGCTCCTTGGAGGCAAGGATTGTGAAGTTTCATATTGCAACTTTGAGAAGGACATCATGCTTGGAAGGGTAGAAGGTCTGCACAGGAGAAGACCCTGGATGAGATAGATTCACACAGTGACTGTGGCAATAGGAGCATGTGTGTCAGAGACAGTGAGATTGGCTCAAGAAAGGGCAGGGTTCAGAGCTATGAGTCATAGTCGACGTGAAGGCACACAACAACAACATATATAAATTTGCATTTTATATATCCTGTATAATTATAAAACATACTGTGTGTTTTATGCATTATAATTTATATTAAATTGTCATTTTAAGATAACATATTTATATTAATTTGTCATATTTACATAGTTTAAAACTAAATATGTAGGTTTACACTTGTAACGAATCTTTTTCCCAATAATCTTCATGTTTCTAAGATAATTTTAATAATTTATCATTGTATTTAACCATGAAACTTTGTGATAGAACCATCAACAATCAGGTGCATTGCAAATGGCATGTTCGACATTGTTTTTATAAAATAGTACGATATTTTGTTAAAATTAAAGACTCAGAAAACATTAAGGACAATTTTTTCCTAAACTTTATGAAATGGATGGAATTCTGAGGTTTTCAATCTGAGCATTCAAAGCTTCCTAAATTTTGGCAACAAAATTTCAAATCTTGTAAAGCTGACTGATCTAAATCTCAATCACTTTTGTTGAAAGAAATGAACACTTAGCTCAAACTTTTAAGTTAAAACCTAGCTCAACTTTAGTTAAGCCACAAAGAAATACACTCCTTTACGTAACTGAACATTCAGAGTTGTTCAAGTTTTAGGCATAGCTGGATACAAATCTTCAAATCATGCTTTCAAAGATGTTGCTTCCCTTTCTCATTATCTCCTCATTTCCACTTTCTCTATGTTGACTCCACACTCATACAAAATTTTCCCTCAGGGTCACAAGATCATTTGTAGCCATTCCCGAGGCTACATCTTTCCAGGTTCAAATCTAGCAGAAAAGAGAGACCTTGATCCAGCATTCCGGCGAAGTGCTGAGGTTCACTCATGGAATTGCTGATGTCTTTGTGCTCATGTGTAGGCCAAGAAATGGAACTCACTGATAGGTGTAGGGTTGGGTTGTCTGCTTCATCTATAGCGAGAGTGAAGCTTCACCCATTAACACATAGTGTGAGAATAGGGAAGGGTAAGTCTGCAAATAAAAATCTGAAAAAGTTAATCATTTAGCAAAATGGATGGTGGATGTCAAAAATCAGGAAATACCTAATACATGGAAATATCTCTTCAATCAAAGACTTTCACATTGTTAGGGTGGGAGGAAAGCTATTTTAACAGTAGTTCTAAAAGACTCCCTTGTAATACCTTATACCTGAGGAAATAAAACATTGTTTGTGTTTGTTAACCAGTGAATTCAATTTTTTGTATTTTTTATTTTAATTGATATTTTAATGAAAGTTTATAGAGAACTTGGTTTCCATTCATTCATTGTTGCACATTTTTCTCCCTACCTACTCCTCCAGTTCGCTTTTCTCTTTGTAAAAAAAAAAAAACCAAACAATGAACAACCTTTCATTGTTGCACAATTTTCTCCCTGTCCCACTCCAGTCCACTTTGCTATGCAGCTCTTATTCTGCACTGTTGTCATGCAAATAATACCCAATCATATATTCCTTTCAAGCAGTTCTTTCCATTAATCTGTTTCAATGCAGTGTACATTATTTAGCCCCTCTTATTTTCCTCCTGACCTTGATGTCAGTCCTGTTTTATAACAGTGGCATTATACAGTATTTGTATTTTATGACTGTAATATTTCACTCAGCATAATGTCCCCCAGGGTCATCCATTTTGTATAATATTTCATGAGTTCTTTGTTTTTCAGTGCTGCAATAGTGTTTCATTGTGTGAATATACCACATCTTCTTTATCCATTCATTTGTTGTTGGGCACATGGGTTGTTTCCATCTCTTTACTATTGTGAACAAAGCAGCAATAAACATAGGTGTGCATATATCTGTTGGGGTGGCAGTTCTGATTTCTTTAGTATACATTCCCAGTAGTGGAATTTCTGGGTCAAATGGTGTTTCTATTTGCAACTTTTTGAGAAAGAGCCTTACAGCCTTCCACAGGGGTTGCACCATTTTACACTCCCACCAACCATGAATAAGGGTTCCAGTTTCTCCACAACCTCACCAGCATTTGTTGTTTGCTGCTCTGTTGAATTTTGCTACTGTTACTGAGGTGAGATGATAGCTCATAGTTGTTTCATCCAGTGAATTGTTTTAAACACTCTAAGTTTTATTCCTGGCTCTCTCTCTCACACACACACCACCACCTGCCAAAACAAAAACTCATTACTGAACAGAATTATCTTAAAAACTCACTAAAATACCTTTTCTTGAATTAGCAAATCCATGATTTTTTAGTAGAAAGTTGGTATAAGAGACATCACTTGAAGAATATTTCCATATTTAGTACAAAATCAAGCTTTAAGACACTGTTCAATATGTATCCAAAGTCTTCCTTTTATTGTCTTGTTCCTAATGGTTAAGTCAGGACTGTGAAAGATTTGTGATATTACCCTACATTTTTACTCCCACAATTACACACATAGGTATGCATAGTCACAAGCATACCCTGACAAGAAACACAAGCCCCTTTCATCAGAGATACAGGTGATTTATTATTTACAGCAAAAGCAGCATCCAGAGCACTATCTTATGTCAGTTTCCTGTGCCTCAGTGATCTTAGGGCAGTGCAGTGAAGATCCAACATTACATGTACACCTCCAGGAAGGTGTGTGCTTCCCTGAACAGAAACCCTGAAATTAGAAGATTCTGTGCCTCCCAAAGTTGCCTATGAAAGGCTGAAAAAGATAGAACCTTTACCCACAAATGTAAGCAGATCTCTTAAAGAGGACAGGAGCAAGGTACCTCTTAAGTTTCTTACCCTTGAGTGTAAGCAAATGTCTCAGGAAGGGAAGGAACCAGTCTTTATCTTCAGTGTCCTGTGACATCTCACCAAAGGCAGAAGCTATCTCTAGTTTCCAAGGAATGATCTATATAGGAATGGGAGAAACAGAAAATTCTTTCCCAACATTCATGAAAATTTAGTGGGAGAAAACAGTGTTTGTCTTTACAGTGTGTGTGTGTTTCCTAGGGAGTTCTGGTCTGTAGAGAGTCGCTGCCAACCTAGCGCATCTCTGGCAGTTCCAATCGGTCAGCAGCTACTCTGCAGAAAGACCTGAAGGGTCAGTGGTGAGTCAGTTACAATTTGATGGCAATAATTTGACATACTGAGTGTTGTCTAAACTTCACCATCTTTGCCTCTACGGAGACTCTAGCTACACTTTTCTGTTTGTTCTTTTGGCAGTTAATAGATAATCAGTGTTTTTATCCAACACCGCAACTCGAAGGCATCAACTCTTCTGCCATACTTATTCATTGTCCAGTTCTCAAAAGTGTAGCAAATTATTGAAAAGACCATGGTCTGAATCAGGTGCACTTCGTCTTCAAAGTGACATCATGTGCTTCAGTATTTTGGAGATGTTTTGACAGTGGGTTCGCCCTATGTAATATGTCTCCTGATCTCCTGACTACTGTTACCAAGTGTGTTGATAATGGACCCAAGAAAGATTTTTATCCTTTCTCCATCTACCTGTTGGCCTATTGGTAAGGACCTTTGTTTTCTTGATGTAAGATACAAACCATATGGAAGGCTGTAGTCCTTGATCTTCTGCAGCAAGTATATCAAGTCCTCCTCACTTTCAGCAGGTTATGTTATCTGTACAACACAGGTTGTGAGGAGTCTTCCTCAAATATTGATGCCATATTATTCTTCATAGTGCTTCACTAATGATTTCCTCAGCACACAGACTGAATAAGTATGGAGAAAGGATACAACCCGGACTCACATTCTTCCTGATTTTAGACCATTGCTCCATTCAGACCAGCTTCTTGGCCTAGGTGTAGATTTCAAATGACCACAGTGAAGGGTTCTGAGATTCCCATTCTCATTGTTAGCTCTAATTTGTTTTGATCCACATAGTCAAATGCCTTTGCATAGTCAATAAAGCACAGACATTCTTCTGGTATTATCCACTTTCAACCAGGATCCATCTGACAACAGCAGTGTCACAGCTGGTGCCACAGCTTCTTCTAAATCCAATTTGAACTTCTGGCAATTCCCTACCAATGTGCTTTTCCAGCCGTGTTTGTATGATTTTCAGCAGTATTTTGCTTGTGTGTGATATTAAAAACATTGTTGGATAATTTCTACATTCTGTTGGATCAACTTTCTTTGGAATGGTAACAAATGAGAATCTCTTCCAGTTGGTTGGCCAGGAAGCTGTCTTCCAAATTTCCTGCCATAGACTGGTGAGCACATCCAGGGATGGATCTATTTGTTGAAATATGTCAATTGGTATCCCCGTCAATTCCTGGGGCCTTATTTTTTGCCAATGTCTTTAATGCAGCTTGAACTTCTTCCTTTATTTCCATTGACGTTTGTTCATATGGCACTTCCTAAAATTTTTCAGTATTAAGCAATTCGTGCTTCAAATATTCCTCACTTTTAGCAACTAAGGTTGTATCAATAATGCAGGTTATTGATGAGTTTCTCTGCAATCCTGACACCACACTCCTCTTCATAGAGTCCAGCTTCTTGGATAATTGGCCCAGCATATAGATTGAACAGGTATGGAGAGAGAATACAACGCAGATGCACTCCCTTCCCAATTCCAAACCATGCAGTACTCCCCTGCTCCGTTCGCACAACAACCTCCTGTTCCAGTTATAGGTTCTTCGTGAGCACAATCAAGTGCTCTGGGATTCCCATTCTTCTCAATGTCAGCCACAACTTGTCATGGTCTACACAGTCAAATGCTTTTGCATAGTCAATAAAGCAAAAGTAGACATTCTTCTAGTATTCCTTACTTTAAGCCAGGTTCCATCTGATATAAGCAATGATAGCCCTGGTGCCACGGCCTTTTCTAAATTCCACTTGAACTTCTGGCAGTTCTCTATCTATATGTTGTTCCAGTCATTTTGAATGCTCTTCATCAGTATTTATCATGTGATATCAATTATATTGTTTGATAATTTCCACGTTCAGTCAAGGTTTGTCCTAGATAGGGTGAAACCATGCTGCTCCTTGGAGTCAAGGATTCTGAAGCCTCATCTGACTCACTTTGGGCATGTTGCAAGGAGGGACCAGTCCTTGAGGAGGGACAGGCAAGAGAGGAAAACCCTGGAAGAGATGGATTGATTAAGTGACTGGGGTAATGGGAAGGTAGGTGCGTCATAGACTATAAGGTTGGCATAGGATAGAGCAGGGTTTAGGGCTGTTGTACATAGGGTCACTATGACTTGCAAGTGACTCGATGACACATAACAACAGCAACATACTTGAACCAGGAAGCAGTTCTCAGAACAGAGTAGGAAAACACAGCACGGTGTAAAATCAGGGATGCATCCTGTTTCCAGATTTTCAATCTTTATGCAGAACAGATCATGCGGGAGGCTGGGGTTTATGAGGAGGAATGTGGCCTTAGAATTGGAGGAAGACTCATCAACAACCTACATTATGCAGATGATACAATTTTGCTTGCTGAAACTGAGGTGGACCTGAAGTGCATACTGCAGAAGGTCAAGGACTATAGTCTTCAATAGAATTGAAGCTCAACATCAAGAAGAAAAAAAAGATTCTCACCACTGGGACAAATGGAAGCACCATGATGGATGGAGAAGTGATCGAGGTTGTCCGACTCCACAGTTAACACTCTCGGTACCAGCAGTCAGGAAATCAAAAGACAAATTGCATTAGGTAAATCTGCTGTCAGGGACCTTTCAAGAGTACTGAGAAGCAACGATGTCAGTCTAGAGACTAAAGTGCACCTGATCTACTCCATGGTCTTTAAAATTACTTGCTATGCATCAGAGAGCTGGATAAGGACTAAGGAGGTTAAAAGAAGAGTTGATGCCTTTGAGTTGTGGTATTGGGAAAGAGTATTGAACATACTATGAACAGCCAAGAGAACAAATGAGTCTTCTTGGAGAGAGTGAAACCAAATTTCTCCTGGGAGGTAAGGATTATGAAGCTCAGCCTCACATAATTTGGGCACATGGCCAGGAGAGACCAGTCCTTGGAGAAGGACATCATGCTTGGAAGGATGAAAGGACAGCGCAGAAAAGGAAGACTCCAGATGAGATGGAGACACAGTAACTGGGGTAATAGGATTTTGTATATCAGAGGACACTGGCTCAGGATAGGGCTGGGTTCAGAGCTATTGTACACAGGGTTGCTGTGAGTTGTGGGCAATTTAATGCCACATCACAACAACAGCCTAATTTAAATTATTATCGCTGGATCAGTAGACAACATCATGATCAATGGAGAGAAAATATGAAATTGTCAATAACTTCATCTTATTTAGGTCTACAATTAACATCCTTGGTACCAACAGGAGATCAGGAGATGTATTGCCCTGGAAAGTCTTCACTATCCAAATTATTGAGGAGCAATGGTATCAGTTTGAAAACTAAGGTGCACTTGATTCAGGCCATACTCTTTTCAATCACTTGTCATGCATCTGAAAGCTGGACAATGAATAAGGATGACAGAAGAGCTGATGCTTTTAAACTATGATGTTGGAGAAGAGTACTGAATATCTCATGGACAGACAAAAGAACAAACATATGTTTTGGAGAAAATGTGGCCAGTATTCTTCTTGGAGGCAAAGATGACAAAGCTTCATCTCCCATACTTTGGACATGTCATTAGGAGGGACTATTCCTTGCAGAAGGGCATCATACTTGAAAAGGTGGAGGGTCGGTGAAAGAGAAGAAGATTCTTAACCAGATGGATTGACATCGTGACTGTCACAATGAGTTCGTTTGTCAGAGATTGTGAGGATAGCACAGGATGTGACAGAGTTCAGATCTGTTGGTCACTGGGTTGCTGTGAGTCATCTCAGCAGCACCTAACAACAACAAAAAGTTATCATTTATGTTGTTGTTATGCTGTCAAGTCAATTCCAACTCACAGAAACCCCATATATTACAAAGTATAACTGCTTTTAAAGGTTTCCTTTCTTCTTTATAATTTCTAAGATAGTATTTCTTTATTCTTTTATTGTTGTTTGAGGGAAAGTTGACAATGTACATTGGTTTTCTGCTTACCTATTCATACACATTTTGTTTTATAATTTTAATTACAATACCCATATTGCATTCACAGTTTCCCCACATCCTTCATTTCATTCTTTTTTCTGTTAATCCTTCAATCCTATTCTTTCCTGCCTTGGGCACAAGCTGCTCTTTTCACCATAGATGGTTGACTATTCTAAGGAGTGAATGCCTTCCTGGTGTTATTGATCACTTCATAGGACTGTCTATTGTTTGGCTAACAGTTGAGGGATAGGCATGGGTTTTTCCTAGTTTTGAAAGATGAATAAAGGCCACAGGTACTTCTCCACCAAAGCGAGATGTATATCACTGTTTTTGAGATTATGTCAATGGACTGTAATGTTCCACAAGAAATGCTGTCAGTGGTCAAGAACCAGCAATCTATTCTTTCAGGTTGGTTGTTTATTATTAAGTTTACAGAGCATTACCCTTTCTTGATTCTACTATACACTTTTAAAACACTTATTCTCAAGTTTTAGAGAACCCTCCAGCAGATTTTCAGAGGCTGCCAATCACACAGGTGAAGACTACCCATCCTTCTTCCAAAGAGAAGCTGATGGATTTGAACTGCCTGCCTTTGGGTTGGCAGTACAACTCCTTACCATACTATACTACCAGAGCTCCCTGTATACATGGATATAATTATTTCATATACTAATATGAATGAAAAAATAAAATCTTCCAAACCTAGGTAGGACTATAGTCCTTTTCACCTGTATGTATCTGCTCATCTTAACTGTTTGCCTACATTTCTGCTTGTAGATTAATGTTTATTATTACTGATCTTAAAGCTTGGGTTTTCTTGCATCACATTTAGGGGCTAAATTCAGGTCTCTTTATGTAATACACACTTGAAGTTTTGATCTCTATTTCACTTGTTCAACAAGTATTTGTTGGAGATCTTATGTGTAAAATATCTACTTTAAGGAAGGAATTAAGAGCTTTCTCACCCTTGCCGCATGGACTATGGGGATGATAGTCAGTAAGCAAACAATATCAACAAAGTTCTCAAGAAAATATAGAAGTCTTTAAAGCATGCTTCCTTTGTGTGTGTGTGCTATTGAGTCAGAACTGACTTATAGCTGACCCATCAGTGGCTTTTCAGAGACAGTAAATCACACAGGCAGCTTGGATAACTGCCTGATGAGGGCAACTAAGGCCGACAGAAGAATGGATGCCTTTGAGTTGCGGAGCGGAGAAGAGTACTGAGTAACCTATGGACTGCCAAAAGAACAAACAAATTTGTCTTGGAGAAAGTGTGACCAGTATGCTCCTTGGAGGCAAGGATGGCAAAACTTTGTCTCATGTATTTTTGCCATGTTGTGAAGAAGAGCCCTTTTGGGGGGAAAGACATCTGCTTGGAAAGGTGAAGGGTCAGCTCAATGGGATGGACTAACAAAGGGACTGTAAGAAGGGACTCAAGTGTATTGGAGACAGTGAAGATGGCACAGGACAAGACCAGTTTCGGAGCCACTGTTCATCAGATTCTTATGAGTTATAGTTGACTCAGTGACACCTAACAACAACAAATTGTACCAAAGCAAATTGCCCATCTTTTCCCCAAGGAGCAGCTGATAGATTCGAGCCATGTGCCTTAGAGATGGCAGGACAACTTCTTATCACTAGGCCAAAAAACTTCCCCTGAAGTATGGTAGGAAAGTATTGAGAAAGGTTATATAAGCCTAGAGTGGTCAGTATAGGCTGTAGTTATGATACAGGACCTGAGACTTGAAAGATGAAGAATTGGCCAGATGATGAAGGACAGGAATAATTCCGGGAAGTTAACACTGCATGTTAAGAGAGTGAGGTGAGAAAGAACATGCTTTGCATGGAGAACCGAGATAGTTCCACATAACTGAAGTGAAACAAATGAGTTCAATCTCAGGCCAGAAATTCCAAGGTCCTAAAGGTTTGAGTTCAGGGAACAAGCTGTCTTTGGGTGATATAAAATAGCTAGAGTAGAGAATTAGAATTGCCAGTGAGAGGGGGGGGAAGAAATAAATATCATATCCCAAATATGAGCAGCTTACTGAAAACAGAAATAGCGGCACGAATAGTGAAGACTGTGGCCCAGAGAGCCAATGATACAACCTGATGTATGATCTGATAGATTGGACTACGAATGGAGTGTGCTCATGCTCCAGGACATGCTGAGAGATAGGAATCATAGCTTTAAGGAGCTACACCAGACACAGGACACTTCTTGTTTTACCATAATAAATAGTGTTCGGCGTACCCAGAATGAATTGGAGACAAATTCCTCCAAGCATTGTCAGACTTCCTGTGCCAAGGTAGGTCTGTGTGGTACGGAGAAGGAAAGAAAGAGAAAGGTGCAATGATTATGCAAGGAATTATTCTATAATGTGGTGGTGGTGTTATGTGCCATTGAGTCATAGTGGCTCTAAGCACAGAAGCTCTGGACCCTTCCCTGTCCTGAGCCAGAAAAAAAAATGCATTTGGATGTGGTGTCTTCCTTAATTATGCCAAAACTCTCAGAAATTATGGGTTGGAAACACTAGCCAGGCACACTACCACCCTCACAAACAGGAGAAGGGAGAACTTTTTCACCCTCATAATCACCAAAGCAATTCAATTCTTAAATTAAGACATTATGCTCATGCGTTAATGTTTACTCATGGCAGACAGTATTTGGTGGTGCTCCCTGATTAAAACAAGCTTGGAAGCAAGAGTGGCATCCACTTTCATAGTAGTTTGCCTCCAGAAACCCTATGAACCTGGAGAGAGGGTGAAAGTCACACAAGTGTTGAGGACTTTTGTTCATAGGGTCGCTGTGAGTCTCCTATGACTTGACGGCACTTAACAACAATAACAACAATGACACAACTGACCTGGATAGATTCTGGGGACTTACTGTGGCTTAAGTACAGTCAGGGCTTTCTTTTTTGTTTTTTAAATTTTTTTTAATAATTTTAATGAACATTTACAGAGATTTTGGATTTCCATTCATTCTTGCTATACTTCTCTCCCCGCCCAGCCCTCCCCCTACTACAGTTCACTCCTCTCTTTGAAAAGTAAAATAAACACTCTCTCCCTGGTATACAATCCCCCCTCACCCCTCCCACTGCCCCAAGTATATTCCATTATGCAACCTTAATTGTGGACTCTTGTGATAGCCATAATACCCTATTATACATCGCTTTTAAATTATTCTCTCCCTCATGTGTTTCAGTGCAGTATACACAATTTATCCCGTTTTTTTTTCAGTCTTACCACAACCCAGTCAGGGCTTTCTTACTGGCCATTTTGTTATTAGAAGTTTTCTTTGCACCTGGTGCTTAGGCTGCTGGGTCAGAACACATTTCAATATCCTCCAGACTGTTCAAAGTTTCCACAGACACTGGGCTAAGGCTGCAGTGCTCTGTTGGTTCCGTGCAGGTCCCCGGGAAGGGGAAACTCTGAGTGGGGACTTGACTGGTGGTTTTCCACATCCCCGGCATCTCCTCAGCTTTGTGGGCTGCCTGGCTGGCTCAGAGGAGCTGAGCTTGCAGCTGCTCTACTGCAGTGACCTAGATTGGGCTTGAATGCTGACTTCAGCCAACACACGTCAGCTCCCAGACAGAGTTGTTGATTTTGGCAGGCCAAGGCCAGGCCATGGGATCAGAAGCTCTTCCTGTGATAACTCATTCCTACAATGGCATGGGAGATAACTGTTTCTGCTTTGCATTGGCACTGTGGCGAGCTGTAGGAAAAGGGAGTTAAACCCTCAGCCTTGGAGATGCCTGGGCCATGGGGTTGATCAAAGTCAACTTGATGCTTCTCATGAAGCAGGTCAGAAACGAATTAAAGTTTCTTTCTCACCTCTACCCCTGTAAGATAAGCTTGAGTTTTGGGTTTAAATTCTAAACCTCGAAAATGTCAAGAACTTCTTAGGTCCTTGATGGACCTGACATGGGCTGTCCTGGGTGGCTGCTATAATTCAGATCTGAGAAGAGAAGATATTGCTTAGTCAACAGAATCCCTGGGCTCTTGCAGATGTGCCTCTTTATATGGGTTAAGAGGCTGGGAAATCTGAGTCCTTCCAGGATTATTTGATTAAGAGCTTGTTCAATGAGAACAATGTTCCACAGGATGTTAGTAACCCTATGGTGTTTTTTTTAAAAAAAAAAAAAAGATATATCAAATAGCTTTTTTTTTTTGACTCTGTAGCCTGGTATTAAAGTACTTTAGGTACCATGAGCATTGTGAATAGCTAACCTGATATATGTCGGATGGTAAGCTCCACTGAATAGTTTCTGACTCACTGTAATCCCATGTACACCAAAACAAAGGGGCTTCCCAGTCCAGCAGTATCCTCAAAATCTTTGCTGTATTTGGTAGCCTGGTTGCCTGGTGGGTAGAGGATTGCACAGCCAATGCAAAGCCAAGCAGTTTGAAGCCACCAGGTGCTCCACAGGGAAAAGATGGACATTCTCTTCCCATGATTTATAGTCTTTGCAAAGCTACAGCTATGAGTCAGTTCTGAGGACAGAAATGAGTTTTGAGTTATTTGCAGTCACCGTATCAATCTATTTCATTGAAAGGCTTCCCTTTTTTGCTGACTCTCTATTTTACCAAATATAACATCCTCCTTCTCTTGGTGCTTCTTGCCAATATGTCTGAAGTATGTAAGTCTCACCTTTCTTGCTTCTAAGGAGTGTTCTGACTGAACTTTTTCCAAGACACAATTAGATATTCTGCGGATAGTCCATGCTCTATTCAATATTCTTCACTAACATTATGGTTCAAGTTTTTCAGTCTTCCTCACTGATCAGCTTTCACATGCATTTGAGGCATTTTGACAATACCATGGCTTGAGTCAGGACCAATTTAGTCCTCAAAGAAACATTTTTGCTTTTTTTTTTTTACATTTTCTACTAGTTTCTTTACAATATTCGAATACATTGTTTTTAAGAACAAATTCTTTCCATTTCCCTCACCCACTACCCATCAAATTGTAGAACCCCATGATTAATCCTCCATCCCCCGGCCCCAGCACATCCACATCCCTCTGCTTCCACCCTCTCCCACCCCTCCTGAATCCATATACTCATTTTACAATGGTTTTATACAACGTTTATCCTTGTGGGAGTGAGTTCACTCAGCATAATGCTTTCCAGTCCCTCCTAACTTAGGTAGTAGTAATTTACAAAGTCATTGCTCCTGCATGCTGCATAGTATTCCATCGTGTGAATGTACCATAATTTCTCAATCCATTTCTTTTCTGGTTGGACATTTGGGCTGTTTCTATGTTCTTGTGATGGTGAGTAATGCTGTTATGAACGTTGGTATACAAATCTCAGTTTGTGTCTCAGTTCTCATTTTCTCAGGGTGTATTCCAAGAAGTGGAATAGCGGGTCATATGGAATTTCTGTGTTCAGCTTTTTGAGGAAGTGCCAAACTGCCTTTCAGAATAGTTGTACCATTTTACAATCCTACCAAAAAGTGTTTAAGAGTTTCTTTCTCGCCACATCTTCTCTAACATTTATTACTTGCTGTCCTGTTAACTTAGCCACTGTTATTGGAGTGAGATGGTACCTCATTATGGTTTTGATTTGCATCTGTCTTATTGTCAGTGCTCTGGAGAATTTCTTCATGTGTCTGCCATTTGAATATCTTCTTCTGTGAAAATTCTTTCCATGTCTTTTGCCTATTTTGTAATTAGATTATCAGCCTTTTTCTTGTGAAGGCCCAGGAGTATTCTGTAAACCTTTGTTGTAAGACTCTTGTCTGAGATGGTATTACCAAATGTTTGTTCTCAGTCTGTAGATTTTCTTTTCACCCTGTGGGAAAAATTTTTTGATGTACACATGGATTTAATCTTTAGAAGGTCCCATGCATCAATTTTACCCTCTTTAGATTGTGAATTTCTGCTTGTATTTGGCGGTCTCTTCATACCTTGGACTAGCATGTCTAAGCTTTATCCTAGTTTGTCTCTTATGAACGTTAGGTTTTGGGCTTTACTCCCAGTGCCCTGTTCATGGATAGGAAGACTCAATATTGTGAAAATGACAATCCTACCAAAAGCAATCTACATGTTCAATGCAATCCTAATCCAGATACCAAATTGACTTTCCAAGGAGATTCAAAGGGAAATTATCAAATTTATTTGGAGAGGCAAGAGACCCCGAATAAACAAAACGCTTCTGAGAAACAAAAACGGGGTTGGAGGCCTAGCACTCCCTGACCTCAAAACCTACTACACAGCAGTAGTAACCAAAACAGCATGGTACTGCTACAATGGCAGGCACATAAACCAATGGAATAGAATTGAGAACCCAGAAATCGACCCAGCTATCTACGGTCAACTGATATTCAACAAGGAAATCAATGGTATCAAATGGAGAAATGACAACCTCTTCAACAAATGGTGCTGGTAAAACTGGACTTCCACCTGCAGAAAGCTGAAACAGGATCCACATCTCACACCATACACAAAAATCAACTCAAGGCCATCTTTGTCTTTTGATCATTTAAAAGGTGTATTTTGCAGCCAATTGTCCAATTTAATTTCTTGATTGCTGCAGCCATTACACTGATTATAAACCTAAGTAAATTAAATCCTTGACAACATCAATCTTTTCTCCATTTACTATGATTTTTCCTTTTGGTCTGTATGTGTGGATTTTGGTTTTATTTATGTTGAGGCATAAGCAGTACTGAAGACTGTAGTATTTTGGCTCCCTTAGTAAGTATTTCAAGTCCTGTCCATTTTCAGCACGTTATCTCCACTTCTGTTTATCAAAGAGCCTTCCTCTAATCTGGATTCGTATTCTTCTTCATATAGTCCAGTTTCTATGATAACTATCTACATAACTAGCAACGATGTTGTTGTTGATGTTAGGTGTCTTCTAGTTGGCTCTAACTCATGGCAACACAACTACAACAGAATCAAACACTATCCCTCACAATCTCTGCTACACTTGAACCCATGGCTGCAGCCTCTGGGTCAGGGCTCTCCATCTCATTGAAAGCATTCTTCTTTTTCACTATTTTTTTAAAAAAATTCTTAATTAAT
>NW_006399793.1:15205278-15215780 GCF_000299155.1 Elephantulus edwardii | reverse complement strand
CTTTTCTTCCTGCCCCTCTTCCCCCCAGGACGCTCCTCTCTTAGAAAAGCAAAAAAAAAAAAAAAAAGCCTTCATTGGTGTACAATCCCTCTGCTGCCTCCCACCCACCCCGAATACACTCCACTATGCAACCTTCATTCTGGACTCTTGTGATAACCATAATACCCTATCATATATCACTTTAAAACTCTTCTCTCCCTCATCTGTTTCAATGCAGTATACATAATTTAACCAGTTTTTCTGTCTTACCCCAACCCTGATGTCAGTCCCATTTTACAACAGTGGCACTATGCAGTATTTGTGTTTCTGTGACCAAGATATTTTACTCAGCATAATGTCCTTCAGGGTCACCCGTTTTTAATAATATTGCAAGAGTTCATTGTTTTTCAATGCAGCATAGTATTCCATTGTGTGAATATACCACAGCTTCTCTAACTATTCATTTGCTGAGGAGAGAGTCAATATACTTCTCCAAGACCACAATTCAAAGGTGTCAGTTCTTCTTTGGTTTTTGTTATCCATAATTTCTCAAGCTTACAGAAAACTTTTTTTTTCTTTCTGGAGCTATCTATCAATAGCAGTTGATGTTACTTGAAACAACTGTTTGGAACATACCAAATTAGAATTTTCCCTATTTCTTTCCTTATACTCCTTATCAAGGTGGTTTTGGAAAACATGAACTGCTAATTTTCCAACCTTCAGCTCATAAGTAAGTGGATTTTTATTTTCTAAACTACTGTGTTGCTGTTTGTTGTGTGCTGTCGAGTTGGAAGTGACTCCAAGGTGACCCTCAGAAACTGTAAATAGCATGGGAGAAGGTTCCCCATTTTTCTCATTTACTTCATTGTCAATGAGAATAAAATGAGCACATGCTCTTCTTTTATAAATGAGGCAATTAAAATATACGGCAGCAGTAAAACTATCATGATTTAAAGTTGAAATGTTTATATTGTTCCTATATCCATCTATTTTACATGTTACTCTTTCCAAGTTAAAAAAAATTAAAATATCGACATAATATTGATCTCAAAATACTTTTAACTAAAATAGGCAAATAGAATGAAATCAATACAACAAGGTGATAACAAAAAATTTTTAATAGGTCAAGACAATCTAACAAAGCTTCCCATTTACCAAATTTCTTCTGTTTGTTTGTTCCAGCTGTTACTATAAAAATGAAGCACAGTGGCTTCTAATATGAAAAACATGTATTGCAAGTCAGTCATAAAATCAGAAAATGACTACTTGCCAGTACCACATACATTTCTGCAGGCATAGTTTGCTACAGAAAAAACAAAAACAAAAACACAGATATTTTAAATACTGAATATATGAAAATAGGAGAACAGTGACCCTTAGGCACTGTATATTAAATAACATAAAAAGTATTTAGAAATGTTGCTAATTCTGTAAATTGCTGGCAAATAAATTCCAACTAATGGCAACTCCACGTGTGCAAAGTTGAATTCTCTCAAAGAGCTTCCAGGACTGACCTCTACGAAGCAGATTGCCAGAGTTTACTTCCAAGGTACTTCTGAGAAATTTTGAGCCACCAGCCTTTTGGTTAATAGACTAACACTTAACCATTTGTGCACCAAAATAGCATAATGTGTTAAATTCATCATTCATTTAGAAACTAACTGATTTTAAATAAAACCTGAGAAAGAAAGATGCAATTTCTCATGCAGATCCCATTTCATTCTTTGAAAGTACATGCCCTATTAATTATTGAATTGGAATTGTATACACATATGGTCCTTCCCATCAAGCATTCATACCTTCACAAATTTATGAGGTTTTTTCTCTGCTAAGAGTCATGTTTTGTTGTAATATAGCTGCTTTTCTTAATCACTTCTCTCTGCTTGTTCCCTGTTATCCTTATTGAAAAACATACTTACCATTTTACACTTCTTTGCAAAGGGAGCTCTGGTGGCCTAGTGGTAGAGTGGCACGGCCAATCCAAAGGCAAGCAGTTTGAATCTACCAGCTGACCCAAGGAAGAAAGATGGTCAGTCCTCTTCTGTATGATTTACAGCCTCTGAAACCCCACCAGAGTGTCAGCTGTGAGTCAGCTCCAACTGGACAGCACACAATGACATCATTCTACACTCTTCAAGCAAGAGCGGTAGAGCCGCGGCTGTCTCTGCCTTTCCTGGAAACTCCTCCAGAAGTCAGAAACTCTGGGAAATTATCCAGAGTGGTTTATGAAGGGAGTGGGCTGAAGCTGCCACGCCTATCTCTACATCTGGGCTTTGCAGTGGCCTGAAGAAGGGAAAGAAGAAAACAAATAGTCCTTAGGAGACGCACTGCTAACTCAAAGCCTCGGTTTGAATCCTCCAGTCGTTCGGCAGAAGAAAGATGGGCAGTCTCCTCCTGCGTGATTTACAGCCATGCAAATCTGTGGAGTGTCAGTTACAAGTCAGTTCTGACTGATGGCAATGAGCATATGAGTAGATATCAAGATGGAAGCATACTGACATTTTAATAGTCATAAAAATAGCATATGTTCTTTTGACTTAGCTTGGAAAATACAGAAACCAAGAATGAATTTCATATTTTAAAACAGGATCTTTTACTCAGTTTTGTTAGAAGATAAGATGAAGCAATGCAAGTAGCCATTAACATGGAATCTAGCACAAATTACCAAACCACAATGGAAGTTCACTGAAGTTGAGTTGATTCTGTCTCATAGAGACTATATAGAAGAGAAGCGAGTGGCTCCGTAAGATTTCGGAGGCTGCAAATCTTGGCATAGGTAGCTGGCTACATCTTTCTTCTCTGGAGCAACTGATGGGTTCCTTTCATCTCAGCAGCGGAGTACTTAACCACTGCACCATACTGGCTCCTTTGAATGTAATAAGTGCTTTAAATATATTAATTGTACAAAGTTGTATTACCAAAACACAGCAGCTGTTTAAATTTTGGTGCATGCCTACTCCGAGTTTTTTATGTAATGTTAATTGAGTTTATTTTAGTACTAAAAATACTAGACATTGCTTACTTGTTTACTTCTGGTCATAGAGTTAAGAAAAATTAAAAACCTCTCAAACACAAGTATAAAATACAGAGAAGTGTGCAAATTGTTAAGTTCAATGACTTTTCACTTTTAACATATGAAGCATTCAGAAATTCCCTTGAGTTGCCCTTATAGTTACCAATTCCACCTTGCCAGGCTAATCACTCTCCTGAATTCCAACAGCATAGACTAGTTTAGCTTGCTTGGCTCCACAATCAACACTCTTGGCACCAGCAGTCAGGAAATGAAAAGACAAATTGCATCGGGAAAATCTGCTGTCAGGGACCTCTCCAGAGTACTGAGAAGCAACCATGTCAGTCTAGAGACTAAGGTGTGCCTGATCCAGTCCAGGTCATCGCAATTATTTGCTATGCAGAGAGCCAGACAATGACTAAGGATGACAGGAGAAGAATCGATGTCTTTGAGTTGTGATGCTGGAGAAGAGTTTTGAACATACCATGGACCAGCAAGAAAACAAATAGGTTTGTGTTGGAGAGGGTGAAATCAAGTTTCTCCTTGGAGGCTAGGATTTTGAAGCTCTGTGTCACATACCTTGCAAAGACACGTGGCTAGGAGGGACTGGTCCTTGGAGAATGACATCATGCTTAGAAGGGTGGTGGGACAGCACAAGAAAGGAAGGCCAATGAGATGGATTGAAACAGTAAACTGGGGTCATGACAGTAGGTGTGTCAGAGTCAGTGAGATTGGCTCAATAGGAAGGCTTCAGAGCTGTTGTACATAGGGTTGCAGGTGACTCGATGGCACATAAAAACATTAGATTAGTTTATCCTGGTTTTGTATATTTCATAAGTGGGACCATTCTATATTATGTTTTCAATTCTGACCCTTGATCATCCTCATCTTTCAAAAGATACTGTATTAGGACATGCCACATCCCTAAAGGCTCTACTTATGTTCAAGCATTATGTTAGCATTTTGCAAGCAATTTCTTGGCTTCACAGCAAATCTATGATATTGTTGTGTTGTTGTTGTTCTTAGGTGCCATTGAGTTGAATATGACTCACAGAGACCTTATGAACAGCCGACCTGAACCCTGCCCTATCCTGTACCATCCTCATCATCTCAGACATGCTAGAGCCCATTGCTGAAGTCAGAGTGTCAATCCACCTCAGAGGTTTTCCTCTCCTTCACTGACCCTCCATCTTCCCAACATGATGTCCCAATGTTGTTGTTGTTGTTGTTGTTATGTGTTAGTGAGGCAGAACTGGCCCATAGTGGACTCTCCAGTGGGTTTTCAGAAGCACTAAATCACATAGGAGATTACCTATCCTTCCCCTATGAAGGAGCTGGCAGGTGATGGGTTTGAGACACGTGCCATTGGGATTGCAGCACAACTTCTTACCACAAGGCTACCAGAGCTACAATCACTAAAATAACTTGGAATATTAGTTATTATTGTCAATTTATAAATCAGGGAACTGGGGCTTAGAGAGTATAATTAATCTGTCCAAGACTTCGTTGCTTAGGATATCCTTGGGATCACACCTTTACAGCAGCAGCGTATTCCAAGGCACACCTGTGTTCCAAAGCAGCACAATTAGCCCTCAGGTTAACTGGGCCCAGAGCACCATCCGTGGTTGAGCTTCTACATTACTACGAACTAGCTGTACAAATGGGAGCTCTGATGGCATAGTTCTTACAGAGAGTTGTGCTGTTAACCCAGAGGCTACATGACTCTACCAGTGCCCCCTGGGAGAAAGATAGGGCAACCTCCTCTCATTGGGATTTACAGCCTCAGAAACCCAAAGGAGCATTGCTGTAAGTGTGAACAGAGTCCATGGGCAGTGAGAGAGCTGTATAATCATGGCCAAGTTACTTGCTTTTCGATCGTGAAAGAGGAATAATAAGATTTTTTAAGTAATTAAAGGCCAGAATCTGTGTGGCAACCCTGAAGGCACATGGTTCGAACCCACCAGCTGCTACACAGAAGAAAGAAGGGCTTTCTCCTGTGCGATTACCTGCCTCTGAAAACCCAGCTATGGGTTGGTCCCAACTTGATGGTGCACAACAACAACAACGTTTATAAAGTATCCAGAACATGGCCTTTCTTTCTCTCTCATTGTCATTTGAGTCAGCGCCAACTCACAGATGATCCAGTGGGTTTCTGAGGCTGTAAATCACACAGGAGGAGAATGCCCATTTTTCTCTCATGGAGTCAGCAGTGGATTTGAACTGCCAGAGAGGGCCACCTTTAGGTTAACAGCACAACTCCCTACCATCTGTGCCACCAGAGTGCCCTCATTAAGCAAAATGTTATCATATGTTCATCAGAAGCACCTTTTTCCAGATAGCTTAATTCATTGAAATATTCTGTTATCATTGGTTATTAGTCTTTTCATTATTATATATAAGGTTTTAGAAAAGACATTAAGCACTCTTCTTCTTGGGTTGGTGGGCATTTTTACTGTGCAAGCATGATTTTATTAGCCACAGCTGTGACTTCTGGAAGATCACTGCAGCTGTTGAGTGTCTGGACTCTTGAGAGAAGCCTGGCGAGCTGCCACTTCACTGCTGATTGGCAAAGGAATGTTTTACTTCACGTCCTCATTTCATATCCTGTACAAGGCAACTGAGGTGGCCTAAAAAACAGCAAAATTCCGTTCAACTGAGTATAGTGGATCCATATAGTTGAGGCAGGGATACCTCCTATTGTCAGAAACTGGAAATAATTGCAAGACAAATTCATTACTAACGTTAAGACTCTTTCAAAATAAAAGCTGCTGGAAATGCACTGAGCCCTTTCTGAAGCTTAATGAGCATCTACCGTTAATTCTGGCCCAGGGAGTCTCATGATTAACAGTTCCAAGCAGATCATTAATCTCCAGGAAATGCTTAGTATTTTGATTACTGTTTGCTCAAGTGAGGGTGCGAATAATTTGGAAAAGACAGATTACATGAATTTGAACAAAGGCAAGATTGTTTTCTACTAAGTGGAACAGCGCCCCCTTGTGACTATAGCTAGTTGTAAAGTAGTGTAAAACGTTAAAGGCACCAATTTGGGGGAAAAAACTTTTATAAAGTTATCATGGGTATTGACTAGCAAAAGAAAGCCCCTTTTTTGTTAAAGGAGAGGGAAAAGAGTGTGTGTTCGCAGTTGATATAATTTCAATGTAGTTTTTCTTCTTTAGACATAAATATGTATATTCCCTTTTTACAATAAGGATTGAAATTTTGTTTTAACCAGACTCTTTTCTGTTCACAGGTCAAAAGCCATTCTTTCTTTGACATTATTTCCTTTCCAGCAAAGACTGTTTTAATTAGCATAATGTATGCTTCTTATGCAGCACTAATTTATTTGGTAAGTTAAGAAAACTATTAAGATTTAGAAATGAATGTAGAAATTGCACTTACTATAAGGTCCGTTCACAAGCTGAAGTAACTTCCAATTGTTAAAGAAATCATTTTACATTGTAAGTCTCCTTTTCTGATGAATCTAGGTCATCTATCATAAGCCAATTCTTTTATTTGTTAAAAGTTTGCTAGCACTTGACAATAATCTTCGGTTAAAAGTGTTTTAGCTTTCACTTAATTACAGCCCTTGTGTTGTGATTAGCTCAAGTTTACTATGGGTCTATGCCTTTGGGAAATGCAAATATTGGCGTATTCTCAATTACAAGTGCTGTGCATGACAAACGTTTTAAAGATTTTAGAAATTAGAGTTTGTTTTCTTTTAATCCATTTCCATTTATATTATTGTTGTGGGTAGGTGCCATCGAGTCAGCTCCAATTTATGAAACCCTATGTATAAGAGGACAAAACACGACTGGTCTTATGCCATCCTCCTAACTGTCGTCGTATTTTAGCCTGTTGTTATAGCACTGTGCTGTTCTTCAATGATCCTCTATTTTAACAAGATAGATATCCATCTCCAAAGGCCTGGTCTCCCTGTTGACATGTTCAAGCTAAATGAGGTGAAATCTCACTATTCTCACTTGTAAAGAGCATTTGGCCTCTGTTTCCTCAAAAATTGATTAGTTCATTCTCCTCAAACTCCATGGTATATTTTATATTCTTAAAAAAAAAATTCAATGCATTAATTCTTCTTTGGTTTTTCTTTTTCATTTCCCAAGCTTTGCATTTTCATTGATACTTTAAGTTTTCAATTATAACATACATAGGGAAAAAATTTTGAATTTATTATGAAGTCTCTTTATCTATGTACCACCTGGGTTGAGAAGCAAAACATTTGCTCACTAACAATCATTAATGTCCTCAAAAAAGGAAACCACTACTTTAACTTCTAATACTGTTATTGTTGTTGTTAAGCACTGTCATGTTGGAACCAACCGATAGCTGACCCTCTAACAGGTTTTCAGAGACAGTAAATGGCCCATGTTTCTTCCATGGAGAAGATGGTGGATTTGAAATGTGTACCCTTGTGTTAACAGTACAATTCCTTATTGCTAAGCCACTAGTTAGGGCAATGGGAGTTAGTGTGTCAGAATTAGTGAGACTGGATTAAGACAGGGCAGGATTCAGCACATAACAACAATGACGACAACAAAAATGACAATAATAAGCCACCAAAGCTGCCTCTATATGAATTTTATATAAATGAGATTGTACAGTATATATCTTAATTTCTGCATTTTTCGTCCAACATCACAATTTGTTTCCTATAATGGTAGTTTATATTAACATATGATATTCCACTGGTTGAGTATATATTCACTTATTCATTCTACTATCGGTGGGTATTAGCATTATTTCCTCTTTGGAGTTATTATGAATAAGGTTTCTATAACTAAAATTGTACAAATCATCTCATGAAGTTGCTGGGTTTTAAATTAGATATTCATCACTGTTAGATACTACCAAGCAACTCTTCAAAATGGCTTTAACAAATACACTTAGTCCCACAAATTATAAGAGGAACTTTCGTGGCCTAGTGGTAAGAAGCTGTACCACGATCCCAAAGACTCAACCAGCTGCTCCACGGGAGATGAATAGAAAATTTCCTCCATTGTTATTTACTGCCTCAGAAAATCTGCTGGAGGGGGAGCTAAGTTGGTTCTGACTTGATGGCACACAACAACAACAGTTGCTCTGCATTTGCTATTGCCAGTCTTTCCATCTTAGTATCCTTGCTGGTGTGTAGTTGGAAGGATAATATTGTGTACCACTGAGTCTGAACAAACCCATAACATGCCATTGAATTTTCAGAAGCAGTAAGTGACACCTAAGGAAATTGCCCATTTTTCTCCTGCACAGCAGTGGGTGGACTTGAACTGTGTGCTCTTGGGTTTGCAGCCCAATCCCTTACCATTAATCCCCAAAAGCTCCCTTATAACACTCAGCATAAATCTAATTCCTGCCCCCTCCCTGCCCTTTTCACTTCTCTGACACCAAACGTAGCATGCAGTGCTACTTTCTCTGCTTGTGGCCACTCAGGACTAGGTCTGATATATCACAAGTGAAAAGGACACTAGTCTTCCGAACAGCCATCCACGAAGCCTTTCTTTCTCTGACTCTAGCCACCCAGGGTCACATCTCACAGATTAAAAGGACAACATCCTTTAGACTGTCAAATAAGCAAAAGCTGGCAAGTTTGAGATTCCACACAACATCCTAACTTCTGATGTGGTGACAACAAATTGAGCAACCTCCCTTGACTCCTTCAGGATGGCACCAGCCAGCTTAAGATCCTCAACCCCGTCGCTCCCACCACCCATCTAATCCACCCCTATCCCGGGCATCCTTACTTCTGATCTCATGGATCCCAACAGTCCTTTAGAAAGAACATACTGTCCACGTGTTCAGGGATGTCTGTTACCAACCAGGAAGCCCTGGAACTTTCACAGCATTTATTACGAGAGTCTCATTGTGTGGTGCAAATACATGAGGTCTGATGATGTGGTGAAGTGATATTTCTGGTAAGTTCAAACCTTTTCTCTGTGATTGGTCAATATTGTAAGGTGTCATGAGGTATTATGACATGGTGAATCTTTCTGGACTAGATAGCTTCCACCCCAGAGCACTTCACATGCCAAGTGTTTTAGAGATCATCTCTGAGGACCTGAGGGGAAAGACTCAGTTCGTTCTTTGGGTTAATTCAGAACCCCTGTAGTTGTGTTCTTTTAGTGGTTTATTTTCATTTGCTTGATTTTTTATGAGATTGTGCACCTTCTGTCGTTTTTGGACTTTTGGAGATCCTCTTTGCGAATTCCCTTTAAAGTCTCTTTTCACTTGTCTATTTACAGTTATTTTCCTATTAGTGACTTTGTTAATAATCAAAGTGCATGCACTCTTGATTATATGTGGGGAAACTGCCTAGGACATGAAAATGTTTGCTGCATTACAAGGCATACCAGGGGCCAGTGGCTAAAATACTCAGCTGACTACAAGGCCAATGATTCAAACCCATCAGCTGTTCACAGGGAGAAACATACGGCAGTCTGCCTTCATAGCAGCCTTGAAAACCCTATATCACAATTGTTTTTACAGCCTTCAAAACCCTGTATCACAATTCTTTTTACAGCCTTGAAAACTCTGGTGTTATAGGTTTACTTGGAGTCAGAATCTACTTAATGGCAATGAAGAGGGCAAATTATATTAAAAAAACCTCCTAAATTCTCAGTTCTGTTGAGTTGGAACCAATTGATAGCTGACCCTCGAGCAAGTTTTCTGGGGCTGCAAAGTGTACAGAAGGATACTGCCTATCTGGACGTGAACCCCTTGAGAAGTGCCACCTTTGGATTAGCTGCACATGTCCTATTGAGTAGGCCACCAGAGTGCTCTAGGATCATGTTCAAGGAATTTTACCTCCCCCCCCCGCAGTATCTATAATGCATCTTTGATTGGTTTTTATGTATGATATCAGTTAAGGGCACTATTCTTCCCACCCTAATGAATAACCAGCTGACTCATTCCAATTTATTGGAGAAATAACCACCCTTTCCGTATCGTCTTGATATCCCATTGTTATAAATCAAGTGCTTTTATATATGTGTGTCTACTTTTAGACTCTGATTTCTGTTTACTCAATCTATTCCCACTGAACACTGTATAAGTAGTTTTGATATCTCACAAAATAAGTTCTGTTTCCAATCAGTGAACATAGTATAACCAACAGGTTTTTCACATTTTCTTTTTCTTAATTTTTATAGTTTTTCTGTTAGAGGTGTTATACATATGGCTCAGGTTTTTAGTCATATCTAAACATTTAATAATAAAGACTAAATCTACCTAAAATGAAATCTCATTTTAATTTATATGAAATCTAAAATCTCACCAGGTCCATGAGTATCAACTGATTCTAAAACATATAGGAGAAAGAGTCAAAAGTAGAAGCAGAATAAAGTTTAACTACAAAGACAGAAGAGGAAGAAAAGACCAAAATGGATGTCAGAAGAGACTCTGAAGATTACACTGGAGCATAGAGAAGCCAAAGCACAAGGAAGAATTCAAGATACTAAAGAGCTGAACAGAAGATTCCAAAAGGCAGCTCGGAATGACAAAGCAAAAT
>NW_006399793.1:15204560-15205178 GCF_000299155.1 Elephantulus edwardii | reverse complement strand
AAGATTCTACTGAAGATTATCCAAAACCGACTGGAACAGCACATCAGCAGAGAACTGCCAGAAGTCCAGGCTGGGTTTAGAAGGGGTTGTGGTACTAGGGATATTGTAGTTGATGTTATATGGATCTTAGCTGAATGCAGGGAATACAGGAGGAATGTATATCTATGTTTCATTGACTATGCAAAGGCATTTGACTGTATGGACCATAACAAACTGTGGCTGACTCTGAGAAGAATGGGAATCCCAGAACACTTGATCCTTGTAATGAGAAATATATACTTGGACCAAGAGGCAGTCATCAAAACAGAGCAAGGAAATACTGCATGGCTCAAAAAGTAGGGAAGGGCACACCATACCTTTTCAACCTGTATGCAGAACATATTATCCAGGAGGCTGGACTCTATGAGGAGAAATGTGGCCAAGATTGGTGGAAGATCTATCAACAATCTGCGTTATTGCAGATGACACAACCCTGCTTGCTGAAACTGAGGAGGACCTGAGGTGCTTGCTGCAGAGGGTCAAGGACTGCAGGCTCCAATATGGATTGAGGCTCAATGTCAAGAAGATTCTTACCACTGGGCCAATTGGAAGCATCAGGATGGATGGTGAAGAGATTGA
>NW_006399793.1:15193282-15200628 GCF_000299155.1 Elephantulus edwardii | reverse complement strand
GGAGAGGGACATCATGCTTGGGAGGGTGGAGGGACAGCGCAGGAGGGGAAGACCCTCTATGAGATGGATTGATTTGGTGACTGGGGTAATCGGAATGGGTGTGTCAGAGGCAGTGCGACTGGCACAAGATAGAGCAGGGTTTAGGGCTGTTGTACATAGGGTGCTATGAGTCGCAAATGATTCGACAGCACAGAACAACAACAACAACACTTCGATAACTACTTGAAGGAAATAGTAGCATATCCTTATATATAAATTAATAAATAAATACTATGCATAAATTAGTCTTCAGAATTACCAGAAAATTATAATATGGAAATCATAAATAACTTGTTTGACCAAAAATATGAGTACACAGCAGTCAAGATAAAACAAGGTGCCAGGAATTTTTGTTTTCTTATAGAATGGTAGATATCAAGCATGTTGTAGGTTTTAGAGGAACCAGTAGAGTCAGAAGTTAAACAAGCAGGTATTCTTGGTAGAGAAGATACAGGAAAAACCTTAGTTGCTGCTGGGTCAACTTTGCTTCATAGTGACCTTATGAGTTTCAAGGCAGAACTGTGCTCCACAAGGTTTACTATGGCTACTTTTCGGTATATGGATCACTGAGCCTTTCTCTCAAGACATCTATCTCTGTGTGGACTAAAATTAATAGTTAGTGATTGAGCATTTTAACTATTCTCAACATGAATGAAGTCACAAGATAGTTTAAGTTAAAAGCAAAAGTAGAGGAATATTAATCTTGATCACTCATGCTCACCAGAAATAATGCCGAGTTGCACACAACCCTCACTGTATTTGATTGCACTGTTGCAGCTCCTATGCCTGTCCATGTCAGTGAGGGTCTTCCTCTTCTTTGCTGACCTTTTACTTTACTAAGCGTGATATCCTTCTTTAAGAACTGGTCCTCCCTGATAACAAGCCTGAGAAGTCTCACCCTCACTGCTTGGAAGGCGCATTCTGGCTGCTGCACTTCTTTCAAGATACACTGATCATTTTTCTGGAAGTCCACGTTTTATTCAATACGCTTCACCAATGCTATATTTCTTCTTTCGACTTCTTACTAACTATCCAGCTTCAGCACCCATAAAAGGTGACCAAAAATCCATGGTTTGGGTCAGGCTAACATGAAGTGATTAAGGCTAACAAAGTGATTCTGTGTATTCCCTCCATCTTCTTTTGATGCTTCCTGGATCATCCAAGATTTTGCCCATAGTATCTCTAAATTTTGCCAGTTCTCTCAGCTTGAAACATAGCAAGTGAGTTCTTCCTTTCTTATTCTCCTGTGGCTTAGTGGTAAGGAACTGTGCTGTCAAACTAAAGGAATGCAGTTCAAATCTGCCAGTGGCTACACGGAAAAAAGATGGGCAATCTCCTGTGCAATTAACTGCCTCTGAAAACCCGCTGGATAGTCGGCTAGAAGTTAATCCTGACTCAAAGGTACACAGCAACACTTCCCTGGGCACTGATTATGGATTTAAGGAAAAGAAAAATCATCAATCTTTTCTGTGCTTATCAGAACACTGTTTATTAGTCCAGAGAGATGTTGTTATTATATGCTGCCGAGTCGCCTGTGACTCACAGTAACCCTATGTACAACAGCCCTAAACCCTGCTCTATGTCCTGTACCAATCTTGTTGTCTCTGACACACCTATACCCATTATCCCAGTGACTGAATCAATCCATCTCAAGGGTCTTCCTCTCCTGCACTGTCCCTCCACCCTCTCAAGCATGACGTCCCTCTCCAAGGACTGATCCCGCCTTGCAACATGTCTAAAGTATGTCAGACCGATCTTCAGAATCCTTGCCTCCAAGGAGCAGCCTGTCTTCACCCTCTCCAGGATGAACCTGTTTGTTCTCCTAGCAGTCCATGGTATATTCAACACTCTTCTCCAGCACCACAGCTCAAAGGCATCAACTCTCCATCTAACATTCCTAGTCATTGTCCAGCTCTCTAATAGATAGCAAGTAATTGCAAAGACCATGGCCTGTATCAAGCACACCTTAGTCTCCAGACTGACACTGTTGCTCTTTGCACTTTGGAAAGGTCTCAGACAGTACTTTCCCAGTGCAATTCATCTTTTAATGTTCTGGCTGCTGGTACTGAGTGTTGATTGTAGAGCCAAGCAAACTGAAGCTGTCAACAATCTCAGTCTCTTCGGCATCTATCAGGATACTGCCAATCAGCCCAGTGGTGACAATCTTTGTCTTCTTGATATTGAGCCTCAATCCATATTGAAGGCTGCAGTCCTTGACCTTCTGCAGCAAGCACTTCAGATCCTTCTCAGTTTCAGCAGGAATTTTTTTAAAATATTGAGATGTAATCTATACTGAAGCCTATATTCTTTAATCTTTATCAGAAAATGCTTCAAGTCCTTTTTATTTTCAGCAAGTTGTGACATTGACATACTGCAGGCTATTAATGAGTTTCCCTTCAATTTTGATGTCATATTCTTCATATAATCCAGTTTCTTGTATTATCTGCTTAGCATACAGATGGAACATGAGTAATGAATGAATACAACTTAGATTTTTTTACTTAGAATTAGGCATTTCTCAAATTCATTTGACTAGCAGTGCCTTTACAAACCCAGGGTCTTACCATCTCTCTCCTCTATTCCACTGTTGTTTTTTGTCTTTAGAGCTTTTGGCAAATGTTTGACCATCACATCCATATCTATATTCAAAGTAGAAGGGAGGGGAATAAGTAGAGGTAAATAAAACTCATTGCCTTTCTCTAGAAGACAGAAACCCTTTCAACTTTCTCCCCAGCAGACATTCCATTTTATATCCTCTAATACACATGGACTGCCAAGAGAACAAAAAGGTTTGTCCTAGAGAGGATGAAACTAAGTTGTTCTTTTGAGGCAAGGATTTTGAAGCTCCATATCACATCGTTGGACATGTTGCCAGGAGGAACTGGTCCTTGAAGAAGGGCATCATGCTTGGAAGGGTGGAGGGACAGTGCAGGACAGGAAGACCCTGGATGAGACAGACTGACACAGTAACTGGTGTAATGGGATTTAGGAGGCAGAGAGATTTGCTCCTGATAGGGCAGACTTCAGAGCTATCGTGCACAGGGTCACTATGAATTGTGGTTGACTAAATGTCACATAATGACAATACACATTTAAATGCAAGGAACTCAGTGAAAGCATCTAGTATTTTGTTTTGTTTTTTTTTATATTTAGAGCAGAAGAAAACTGAGGCTGTTCAAGCTTAAGGATCTCAATTCCTCTCTCAGTGCTTTCTTTCGGAAAACTTTCAAGTGGTTTATAGTTCACTATATCAAAGGTACACAGTTCAAATCCACCACATGCTCTTCAGGGGAAGGAGTAGCAATCTCCTCCCATGTGATTTACTGATACTGAAACCCACCGGAAGGTCAGCTGAGGGTTGGCTTTCACTCAATGGGAAACAACAACAACATATCCACTCCAGGTATAGCTTCTGTAAAAATAAGCTATTTTCAGTCTCATGTTTCATCAATTTTATTATCCACATTGTTTGCCAACTAGTTAGCTGCCTATCATCCTCATCACTTTGGTAAAGATTTTCTAATTTGAAGGGAGATCTGGTGGCCTAGTGAGTGAGGAGTTGTGCTGCCAACCCAAAGGCAAGTAGTTTGAATCCAGCAGCTGGATTCAAACTGGGAGAAAGACGGGAAGTCTCTTGCCATGCAATTTGTAGCCTCTGAAAACCCACTGAAGGATTAGCTATGAGTTGGTTTTGACTAAATGACACAAAACAATAACAACTAATTTTAAGAGATGTTAGTCTTAGTGATTTACAATATTTGAAATTATTTTCCCCTATCTTTTATTTTGGTATCATTCTCCTTAAAGTATTGGATATTTTTAAGCAAAGTAGATCACAGCTTTTCTTACAAATAGTTTACTAGATTCTTACCAAAATGTTAATGTCTTTCCCAATGTACACACAGAGAGTGATCTAAGGGTCATGAAGAATTAAAAACACCAACAAACTTTAAGATACAGATATGCTTAAGAACAAACTATATCACTCAAAACCTATTTCATTAAGTCAAAAGAAAAATGATGTAAAATATATAGTAAGGTGGGAAAGATGTTAAAACACGTCTTTATCAGAACATTCTAGATTTTATGTTTTTGATTACATTGTAATGTAATAAACTTACAACAAGGAATTGATCTTCTAATGCTTATCATATAAAAGTTCTAGTGTGGAAATGCTTTATTGGAATATGTAGAGTAGCAATTTTATGCTATTTTATTATACATAGAAGAGTTTAAAAGGAAATCTTACTTTTCAAAAATAATGTTTATTGTATAGACAGTCTGTGTTAATGCCATGTTGGAGAAAGTGCAGAAAATACTCCAAGAAGAAGATGCCATCCGGCAAAGGAGACAAGAGACTGAAAGTCTTAGAAAAGCCTGTTCTGAACCTGTGCTTCCTGAGCCTGTGCCTTCTGAAGGTAAAATCACAGCAAAACCTTACAGGTCATTACCAGAGAAGCCAGACAGCACGGCAGCCCACCCCAAGCTTCCTGCTAATAAGCCGAGTAATAAGATCCAGGTTTTACATTCTGTGTTTGACCGATCATCTGAAAAGAATGAGAAAATATGAGCATAAATACTATAGAGGAATGTAAGAGTTGTCTATGACCCATGGTATGTGTCAAAGCTGTGGGTTTAGTTTACATATACTGAACACTCTTTTTTAATAAAAGTAGGGAGCTTCTACTAAAATGTTATTTGCTGTAGTTTTTATATGGTACAAAAATTAAAACTTAACTTGAAGTAGAAATATGTACAAGATAATTTAATGAGCAAAGGAAGTTTCCTTTTGGTGAGCTAGCCTTCCTGCTGAGGTTTAGATTGTGGGCTTTCTTCATAATAAATCATTTTTATTAAAGGCCTAATCTGAGTGTCTTTCCAATTATTTATCCAGGGCAAAAATCTTATGAAATATTATTCTTTCTTTCAGAGATAATAAACTACTATTTTCTATCTACAGGCATTTCTTTTAATTTCTCTCCTTATCATGATTGATTCAGTGACTGGGGTAATCAGGATAGGTGTGTCAGACACAGTGAGATTGGCACAGGGTAGAGCAGGGTTTAGGGCTGTTGTACATAGAATTGCTATGAGTCACAGGAGACTTGAGGGCCCTTAACAACAACATTTATTATGAATAAGAATCTTGATATTACTATAGGTTAAGTCTTATGCTGTTAAATTCAAGGTCAGAGGTTCAAGTTCACTATCTGCTTCACAGGAAAAACCTTCATGAGGTAGGCTCCTCCCATAAAGAGTTACAGCCTTGAAAATAACATGGGGCAGTTCTACTATGGTCACTATGCAGGTCACTATGAATTTAAATTTTACCTTAAAAAAATAATCAAATTAGTCCATGGGAAATCAAGAGGCATGGATGAAATAATAATGGTGCAATGCTAGTAACTGGTGAAGTTGGGTGACGTACACATGGGAGTTCACCGTGCCATTTTGTTGACTTTACATATATTTGAAATATTCTAGAATAAAGCCAGTTAAACTAACAGCTACACTGTGCTCTTTGCAGCTAATTGAAAATGTCTTCTACTATACCTTACTTTTTATTCATTTTTAATATTCCAAATTATTTTCACTCTACTTAAATTGAGCATTCCATAAACATTTAACCTTCAGGTTCTAAATATGTTTTAGAGGACTGGATGAAATGTCTTAAAAGACACATTGCATGCACTAAGCTTATCTGTTATCAAGGATCTCTTTAAAGTGCTAAAGAGCAAGGATGTCAGTTTAAATACTAAGGTGTGCCTGCCTCAAACAATAGCATTTTCAATTGTTTCATATGAATGTGAAAATTAGACAATGAATAAGGAATGAAGAATCAATGTCTTTGAATTATGATATTGACACAGAATATCGAATATGCCATGGACTGCCAAAAGAACAAACAAATCTGTCCTAGAGAAAGTGCATCAAGGTTGCTTCTTACAGGCAAAGATGGTAAAACATTGTCTCACATACTTTGGGCATGTTGTCAAAAGGGTCCTGTCATTGGAAAAAGACACCATGTTGGAAAAGTGGAGGGTCAGCAAAAGAGATAACAATGAGATGGACTGACACCGTGAGTACAACGGTAGACTGGAGCATGGTGGGGAGTGTGAGGATGGTACAGAACAGAGCACAGTTTCAATCTGATGTTCAGAAGAGCACTGTAAGTTGCAGTTGATTAGGTGGCACCTAACAACAACATCCCAGAGATCCTGATGGTAATCTGTAAGCACATGCACATTTCAGCCTTCTGAATTTATAACTATCAGAAATGAGTAATTGTGAATGATTCAGGCCATAGTCTTTGCAGTTACTTGCTGTGTATTGAAAAGCTGGACAATGACTAAGGATGACAAAAGAATGGATGCCTTTGAGCTGTGGTGCTTGCGAAGAGTACTGAACATACATGGACTGCTAGGAAAACAAACAGATTCGTCCTGGAGAGGGTGAAACCAAGCTGCTCCTTGGAAGCAAGGATTTTGAAGCTCTGTCTGACATATTTGGGACATTTTGAAAAAAAGGGACCAGTCTTTGGAGAGGGACATGCTTGGAAGGGTGGAGGGACGGCGCAAGAGGAAGACACTAGATGAGATGGATTGACTTAGTGACTGGGGTAATGGGGTAGATGTGTTAGACAATGAGGTTGGCTCGTGATAGAGAAGGGTTCAGAGCTGTTGTACATAGGATTGACTCGATGGTCACAACAACAGCAATAACAATAATTGAGCCACTGAGAGAGAAAAAAATCATCTTTGGTATTGATGGAAAGATAAAAATATTTTCAAAGCATACATATTTTTTTAAATTTCCATATATTTTTATCATAAAGTCTTAATTACTTTGAATTCCCCAGTGGCATAAAAGTCTGAATCACATTTAAAAGGTTCCTTTGAAAGAGTCACATAAACATTCCCCTTGTCCACCGTTACTGTATGAATCCTCTGCTTTATTCCTTTGGAGCACCACTTCGGTTTTGCTGATGGATCTTTAGGGTCTATAGATTGATGGAGTCCTTCTCCTGTTGCCAGGGTAATTTTGTATTTATGCCAAGGGCAAACAATGCAAGAACGTCCATCAAAATCCTAGGGGGGAAAAAGAATTAATGTTAATAGTTTAATGTTTCAAATGTTCATGCTACTGCATGACCTACTGCAGAAGAACTATGTTAAAGAACAGATTAAAAGGCTTCTTCTTTCTCTCTTCCCATTTACAAATTATTCAGCAAAAGGTGGAACCTACACAAGACACTAAAGATCTGAACAGAAGATTCCAAAAGGCAGCACGGAATGACAAAGCAAAAT
>NW_006399793.1:15189509-15191742 GCF_000299155.1 Elephantulus edwardii | reverse complement strand
TTTAGAGAGGGGCATCATGCTGGGTAGAGTGGAGGGACAACGCAGGAGGGGAAGAGCCTCTATGAGGTGGACTGATTCAGTGACTGGGGTACTTGGGATGGGTTTGTCAGAGGCAATGAGATTGGCACAGGATAGAGCAGGGTTTAGGGCTGTTGTACATAGGATCGCTATGAGTCGCAAACAACTCGACGGCACATAACAACAACAACTCTGAGCACACACAGCAAACAACTCTTTTCAGCTGATTAGAATCCCCATGGTTAGAGTTATGTCAGAAGATGACGTTTGGGAGCTAGCTGTGTTGCTAACAAACATTACCATCACCTTCTTGACTGAAATAGAGCAAAGGCTTTAATGTAAGTGCTTCTAAAGGAACTTGCAGTAACTGCTGGAGGAACTGCAAGATTTAAATAGAAATTCAAGAGCATTTAAATATCAGTTACTAAAGGCACGAACAAATATGGGATTGAAGAACAATTTGCAACCCAAATTAGCCAATTTTCAATTCTGATTATTTTAAATATATTTTTGAAGGTAAAATAGGAAAGAGATTTATTAGAAAGTTATATCCCCAAAGGGAGGAATCTCCGTCCTTGAAGTGTGGAGGGGAGGCAGCGTGCTAGTGCGGAGGCAGCGTGCTAGTGAGGTGAGGCTCTATTTATGGCCTCCTTCTTCCACCTAAGTTGGGCCTCAAGGCTGGAGTCTGGGCCAATGAGACGATGCCACCAGAGAGTTCAAAGGTTAGGGAGTAGTTCTCAATCTGGTCCCCGTTCTCTGATTGTTTTAAGTATTGTAAGCCAGTGCTTCTCAAACTTAAAGGAACACAGACTTATGTGAAGCTTATTAAAATGAAGATGATGATTCCAGTGGAATCAGTGATTTCACATTTCTAGAAAGCTCTCAAGTGATAGACTGATGCTGCTGGTGGATTAAAAAAAAAGAGCTTTCATTATGGACTAAAACTGAAGAAATTCTACCTCATGACGATCCATTATTATGGGTGCATCACTGGGTCTTATGTTTCTCTTCTATACCAAACTTGCAGGAATAGTATGATGCCATAATATCACTGAACTACCATCAAACACTCATATAATTTAAATCAAAGGATGAATTACATTGGGAAAAGCTGCTGTCAAAAACTTCTCTGACATTCTAAGGAGCAATGAAGGAAGTTTAAAGACTAAGGTGCACCTGTTCAAATCCATGGTGTTTTCAATCACTTGCTCTCCATCTCAGAGTTGAATAACGAATAAGGATGATAAAAGAAGACTTTAATCTTTATCATTAACCTTTGAATTGTGATGCTGGAGAAGAATACTGAATGGACTAGCAAGAGAATAAAGAGGTATGTCCTGGAGAAAGTGAAACTGGGGTGCTCCTTTGAGGCAAAGATGGTGAAATGTCATCTCACATACTTTGGGCATATTGTTAGGAGGGCTCAGTCCTTGGAAAAAGACAACATACTCAGTAAGGTGGAGGGTCAGCAAGAGACAGGAAAACCTTCAATAAGATAGACTGACCCAGTGACTGTAACGGTGGGCTCTTCTGCAATGAAGTGGATGGCACAGGACAAGCCAGGATACAGATCTGTTATTTCTGGGTTTGCTATGGGTCATGCTCAACTTGACAACACCTAACAATAACATGTTCATTAACATGAGGATGGGAAGTATAGAAATGGAACTCAAATAAAGAGAGAATGGAGAGATTAGTTTAAGCTTGGACTTTACACCTGTCAGAAAGACATAGACATCATTTCATGAAGTATAAAGAAAGAAAAAAATTAAACAGCGAGCTTTGTAATGTAGCAAGGCTGTTTCTCCATTTCATCTCAATTAGGCTTTAAAGTGTGGTTTAATTTATATAGTGTATGTGTGTTTATTTACATATTTATATGTATGCATCAATGTTATAATGTTGTTGTTCTTGTTAATTACCTTCAAGTCAAGCACAACTCACAAAAGGCCTGAAGCCCATCCACAACTATCGACATTTATCAAAGTTCATAAAGTAATATGTACTCATCATAAAACTTCAAACTTAAAAAATTTAGATGGATCTCAAGCAGATATATGCACACTCATATTTATCGTGGCTTTGTTCACAATAGCAAGGAGCTGGAAGCAACCTAAGTGCCCATCAACAAACAAATGTATAGAGAAGCTGTGGTATATTCACACAATGGAATACTACGCTGCATTGAAAAACAAGGAACTCATGCAATATTATG
>NW_006399793.1:15162153-15188999 GCF_000299155.1 Elephantulus edwardii | reverse complement strand
AAAAATTTAGATGGGTATAGAGTAAAAATTAAACATCATTTTTTAGCAATAACAACAAAAGGATCTCAGAACTAATATTCTACATCTTGCTTTTGATGAAAACTCAAGACTATCTCTGCCATCCCTTACTATACAGGTTTCCCACATGAACTTAATGATACATAATATGTTGTAGCATGACTAGATATGATTTATTTAACCAGTCTGCTATTGATAAAAACACTTAGGTTGCCTCCAATTTTTCATTTTAGTAAATACTGCGGTAACTAACCTCCCATTCAATCATAAACACACAGAGAATTATATCTGAAAGACACGGCAAGCTGCCATCAATATTTACAGCCTCAGTGGAGGGGCTCATGAATTGGAACTGACTCCACAGCAGTGGTTTTGGTTTATTAAGATAAACACTCAAACTATAATTGCAAAAATGCTTGAATATGAATGCGAGCATGTGTAAGTAAATGAATGGGAGGTTTACAAGTCATTTCCTTTATATTGTACAGTTGTGAATTCCTAGAATATTAACTCTTCTATTCAAAGCATTAAAATTTAAATTAAACTTAAATTATTTTTAATTAACACTAGAAGTCCTAATCCACAACATAAACAGTCTTCCCAGTATCCTGGAAAACCTACAACCAGGAGAAGATAACGTAGATGAATGGGATCTTCTAAGACTCAAATCCCTATGCACATCCAAAAACTTCTCCAACAGGGTAAAAAGGGAAGCCACTGACTGGGAAAAAGTATTCAGTAATAACATATCAGATAAGGGACTTATATCCAGAATTTATGAAATAATTGAGCACCACAACAAGATAAAGGTAAATAATCCAATAGAAAAATGGGCACAGGATATGAACAGACACTTCACCAAAGACGACATTCAGATGGCTAACAAGCACATGAAGAAATGCTCAAAATCCCTAGCCCTAAGAGAGATGCAAATTAAAACAACTATGAGATATCATCTCACCCCAGTCAAAACAGCAAAATTTAACAGAACAGCAAGCAATAAATGCTGGCAAGTTGTGGAGAAACTGGAACCCTTATTCACTGTTGGTGGGAGCGTAAAATGGTGCAACCCCTGTGGAAAGCAGTATGGCACTTTCTCAAAAAGTTGCAAATAGAGATACCATTTGACCCAGCAATTCCACTACTGGGAATATACCCTGAAGAGACCATAGCTGACATCCAAGCAGATATACGCACATCTATGTTTATTGCAGCTTTGTTCACAATAGCAAGGAGTTGGAAACAATCTAAGTGCCCATCAACAAACGAATGGCTAGAGAAGCTGTGGTATATTCGCACAATGGAATACTATGCTGCACTGAACAAGGAACTCATGCACTATTATTCAAAATGGTTGACTCTGGAGAACATTATGCTGAGTGAAATATTCCAGTCACAAAAGGACAAATATTGCATGATGCCACTGTTGTAGAATGGGACTAACCTCGGGGTTGGGGAGAGACTGAGTAAGATAGGTTCAATAATGTATACTGCACTGAAACAGAGGAGGGAGAAAACTGTTTAAAAGAGATATATGACTAGGTATTTCTGTCATCACAGAAGTCTAGAGCAAGGGCTACATGGTGGAGGGGACCTGGGGGAGGGTTTGTAAAACAATGAAAGAATCTTTTCTTTTACTTTTCCATAATTTTTGACTCATGTACTTATAACTTGTTAGTTAAATTTGTGTCTTCTAGGTTGCAACACCCCCATGATACATCTTCAAGGATATGAACATGTACGGCTAAGCACAATTAATAACAGTGCATCTAAATTCCAAAATCAATCTCCATAATAGTCTATGTGTTTCCTACTGCCAAAGGGGCCCTTTAGAGTAGTGAGAGAAGATCTTCACCCTGAAACCCACAGCGTCCCTTTTCAGCAGGAAGTAGCTAAGAGAATACGCCATCTCCTTTTCCTTATGAATCAGGGTGAAGTCTCTCTCAGGGAGGAGTGATAGGGAATGGCAAAGGACACACTGACAAAGGAGATTAATCAGAACTGGCTTTGACAAGCACTGTGGCAATTGGACAATTAAAACAGACATTCGGAGGGCGGGGGAAGAAGAACAAACTGGGGAGGAGGATAGAGAGAATGGTGCAGCAATGAAGGAATGAAAACCCAAAATCTCCGTAAATGTTCATTAAAACTAATAAAATTTAATAATAATAATAAAAAAGGAATAATAAAAGGAATTTTTTATGTTATTAAAAATAGACTAAATTTCACATACCTCTATTTCTCCCAAATGTAAAGGTCCTCCTGAATCTGGAAATGAGTATTACATATGGACATTAAAAACTGCTCTTTTATGGTTTTGTGATTAGCAAATAGTTTATAGATGAAAAAGAAAATCTTACGGTAACAGCGAATGTCCATAGCATGATATTCTCCTTTGTGGTAAAAAATGACCACTTCTCGATCATGGACAACGGCTGTCATTCTTGCAGATCTTTTAAAGTCATCTTCTCTGCCAACACACACAGAAGAATACTTCTCCTCCTCAGGATTTTGTACAGAGCTGCTGAGGTCCATGCTAGTTAAACAACAACCATAAAAGAATATTGCAAGTGACCTTCAACAGTAATTACAAGAATCAAGAGAAGTCTGGATTTCTCTGAGTCTAGTAAAGTACTTTTAAGTTGTTGTATAACATAACACAATCATAAATATTGGATATAGTTAGTAAGTATACTGACTTACAGACTGCCAAAGTTAGGAAGGACTCTCCACTCAAACTAGACCAATATTAGGTTCATTTTAGTCCTTAAGATGGAAATTTCAGAACTTTAATACACAGATGCTAAAACTTCACTAGCTTTTTATCAAATTCAATGCTAAACAGCATGCAACTGTTATCTACATCAGTTTCAGCTATCTCTTGAAGGTGGGATTCTTTGATAGTTTTGTCAGTCTTGGGCCCCAGGTCAAAGATTTTCCTGAGTTCTCTCATATCAACCCATTTACTTTTTTCTTTGATAGTTTCTGAATAAAGCTTTATACTTTTTATTGCCAAGAACATATACACTTTTTTTTCTTTGCCACACTTAAATTTTAAATCTATCCTGCTATTTCTAACTTTCCATTAAAGATAGGAACTGTTATTCCTAAGTTTATAGAAATAGTCTTGTTTCTCATTCATGTCTCAAGGTAGAAATTATGATAGTTTTGACAGTCATTTTCAAAGGTCTCACCAAAAATTAAAGGGGGGGGGAAAGGAGAGTTTTTGCCCCCAGGCAAAAATTTATTTTAAATATTTGCATGCAATGTGGTAAAAATTACAGAACACAAACAGACCAGTCACAGAGTTTTGCTTTTTATTACCTAAAAATTATATTACTGGATATCACTGCATGGCTTCAGGGGGAGAGTGGGAATATTCAACAATCCAGATGATGTCTGAGGAAGCCTTAGTGGGTTAGGCATCAGGCCGCTAACTGACAGGTCAAGGGTTTAAATCTACCACCCGCCCTGCAGGAGAAGGATGAGGCAGTGGGCTCCCATACAAACCCTACGGGGAGGGGGGTTCTACTGTGTCTTACACAGTTGCTATGAGTTAGAACCACCTTCATTAGTTGGTTTGATTTTTTTTTTAACAGTGTCCAGCCTCACAACTGCTATAAGATAAGCTAACTTTACAACCGATTCATTTTACAGGAGAGAAAGGTGCTGCACAGTCAGGTGAGATGCTGTGTGAAATTAGGCCGTTCACTTAAAGCACCTGACAAACAACAGCAGGTGTTTGTTTTTGGAAACAGCAGTTAAGATTATCAAGATAGGTTATTAACAATAATTAAAAAGAAAACTTTCAACCATCTTCATATCCCTTTTCTACAAAGATCTCCTTCCTCATTAGAGTTGGTCATTCATTTGATAAATATTTTCTTAACATCTACTTATTCCCAGGTACTTCAGGAGGTAAAGAGGGATAAGGTTTCTGCTCTCATAGAAACTCTATTCTAGTTGGTAAGGTGAAAAAAACAAAACAAACCAGCCAAAGAGCAGAAGACCCTCGAGAAGATGAATTCACATAGTGACTGCAACAATGGGTTGGAGCAGGGAGGGGATGTGAAGATGGTACAGGATAGGGGAGGCTCTGATCTGTTATTCACAGGGTCACTGTGAGTTGAAGGCTGTCAAATTAACAGCAGAAACCAATGGGCAATCTTCTTTCATGCAAACAACTGCCTCTGAAAACCCACTGGAGGATCAGCTACAGGTCAGTTCTGATTTGATGGCCCACAACAACAACATGAACAACCAACGTGTAAAGAGTCATGAAATAAATAAACTAGGTATTTTGGGAAAGCATAAATGGGGACTGACCATTTTGCAAAGAGTAGGCTCTGAAGATTACAGTTAAACTGAAACTCAAAATGCAAATGTGTGGATGTGCTAGGAGCTAGGAAGAGAATTTCAGGCTGTCGGAAGAGCAAATGCAAAAATTTATTAAAAAAACCTGTTACTCTGAGGAAGCGAAGACAGACTGAAGTATAACAAGCGTGGTGAGTAACAGGAGACGAGGCCTCAAGGTAAGCTGCGGCCCAGGTGTTCGGTGATGTGTGTGGGCTTCACTCTAAGAGCAACCAAAGCCTCTGAAGGGTTCATTGAAGAGTGGCGCAGTCTCTTTTTAGAGGTTACCCTGACTATGTAGAGAATTAACTGCAGCAGAACGAGTGTGGAGGTACAGAAATCGGAAAGCTATTGATTGTATTAGCCCACGAGACAGATAATGGAAACTCAGACCTCAATATTAACTAGGATGGAGAAAAACGAGCAACAACAGCAACAGCAGTAACAATATTTATATTGTGCTTACAGGCCAGACAGGGTTTTAAGAGTTTCCATGTTTCTCATTTATTAACCCTTTTGGTTTCCTAATACAGTATAACAAATAAAAAGGTAACTCAATGCCATGAAGTCAACTCTAACACATTGTGACTGAACGACAGAACAAAGTCGCCCTATAGGGTTTTCGAAACTTTGCATCTTCACAGAAGCAGTTTGCCTGTCACCCTCCTTTGGAGGGGTTGGTGGGCTCAAATCACTGATCTTTCGGTTAGCTGCTGAAATGCCTACACTACCCCATCACCGCAGCTCCTGGGCACTACAAAGATGATGCTAAATTTTATAGTGAAGAAACGAACAGAAGGGTGATTAACTAGAATGAAGGAGATACAGAAAGATAAAGATGATTCCCAGATTCTAGGTCTGTGCAATTAGACGAATTGTTGTACCAAGGGCTGTGATGGGAAAGACTGAGAAAGGGACGTGCATCTCCACAGGGACTAGAACTCTAGAGCTTGCTACATGTTGAATCTGAGATGCCTAAGAGATTCCCACGGAGCTATCAAGTTAGAAGTGATATATTTGAATTTGTAGTTGAGAGTCAGAGTGATAGAGAATTGTTTCTGACTTATGGAATCCAACAGAATAACCAAGAATGGGCGTGTATACAGAGAAGAGGGATCGGGCCAATTCTTGAAGTACTAGTAGTAGGTCAACAAGAGGTCGAAAGGGGCAAGCCAAGTAGCGTGCCCAATGTTGTTTGTCAAGTTTCATTCACTCACTATTCTGTTCTCTTGCAAGACCACGTGTCTACAGTTGAGGAAACTGGAGCCCATGCCCATCCCACCCTCCTATGGGAACTAAAGCAATGGCTAGAAACATCAGTTTTCAAGGGTTCAGATGCTCCATCCTAATTATGTGCAAAGAAGACAATGGCTGTGTTTTTCTGAGTTTAGCCATGGTAGATGGGAGTCTAGAAAAAAAATGGCCTCTTTAAGTTCTTCTGGTTTTACTTGATTTGGGCAGCTATCCAAAGCATACAAACATGCTAGTAATTTGCACGGGTCGGACATGCAGCCTTTATCTTACTTGGTGACAGGACAGACAGAAGGGCAACATGATAAGAATGCAAACAGACAAGTTAAAGAGAGGAGGAAATAACCGAAGAAAAAGAAAGGAAATAAATATGGCACTTGGGACACAAATAACTGACAATGCTTAAAGACCCAGAATATACAACGAGCTCCTACTGCTCAATACCACTACCCATCCGTCAGTCCGTGGGACTTCGGCAGCTTGCATGTTGCCACGATGCTGTCAGCTATGCCATCAGTGTTTCAAATGCCAGCAGAACCACTCATTGTGGACAGGTTTTAGCAGAGTTTGCAAAAACAGATTAGGGAGAAAAGCCAGGAAACCGATTTCTAAAAATTCAAATTAAAAACTCTTCGACTCCTTGCCAATGAATTAGAGCCAACTCATCGCTGATGCTCTGGTAGTTTTTCGGGAACTGTAATCACCATTTTTCTCCCTCAGTGTTGCTGGTGGTGGATTTGAAATGTCAAAAAGGCACCCCTTTGGGGTCAGCAGTGTAACTCCCTATAGAGTTATTGCCATCAGAGTTTCCTTTCTAAAAGTCAGCCACTGAAAACTTTATGAAACTCTGTAGAACACTGTCCTTTGACTTGCTTGCTTTGGACACATCATTAGGAGGAACTGATCACTGGAGGAGGACACTGCATTTGGGTAAATGGAGAAAAAGCAACGGAAACACTCGGAGAGATGGATGGCCATGCAGCCATGACAACAGATTTGAACATGCTGCAAGTCCTGAGGTTGGCCCAGGACTAAACCACATTTCATTCTGTAGGACATAAGGTCATTACAAGTAGAAGACCACTCAGCAGCGGCTATTCACCTATCTATATACATCGATACGGAAATCCCAAAAAAAAGACGAGGAAATCTGGAAAGACAATAATCACACAGAAAGATTTGTAACTGCATTAGAAAGAAAACGCAAAAAGGTAAATGCAAAGCCAAGCCACAAATGAGAGCCTATTTTCCATCCACTAATATGGCAAGAAAGTATACCAAGTATTAGTGAGGTTGAGGGACAACTGGTAGTTGTGACAGAAATTGGTGCTACTATACCATAGTGTGGCATTACCCAGAAAAGTTAAACAGATCTACAGCCCTGACCCATCATCCCAATTTAGGTACAGTCCATAGAGAACTGGGAAAAACACCCAAGACTGTAATAACAGCCAAAGATTATGAGCAATTCAAACCTCAGAAGTGAAATAGAGAATCTATATGTTCATGCAATTTACAGCAGTGAAAATGTATGGCCACATCAGGTCAGAGTAACTTCAAGAAAGGTAATTCTAAATGACAAAAAAACTTTTAAAGAAAGAACTGAGTATGTTCTTTCCAATGTAAAACAATATATTCATGAATACACGGACCAGGTAAATTTATAAACAAGCAGGATAACAAACACAAATATATGTCTCAGACATTGTATTTAATTCTTACATTTAATACTTCTTTTTATGTTTAACAGTATTCTGCCTTATATTTATATAGCATATGACCCAAATTCCAAGAAAACGGGGACAAGATGTCATTTTCTATCCTCAGACATTACACCTATCCAAAATTCATGAATGAAATAAGAATTGTATACAATTTTATCTCAAAACGTGGCACTACAATAAGTTACCTTACTTCTTTCCCAAGCAAAACTATAAAAACCTAGTATCAGAGATGTAAGATATAATAAAAATATGTGAGACATAAACTAAAATTGGAAGTTACTTTTGTTTTTTCCTTAAGCCCCAACAAGTGAGAGCCAAGAAAGTCCTCCCTTAAATGTCAGTCTCTTCAACCATATGGTCTTTGCCTCCAACCAAGAAAAATTGTAGGGAACTTAGCAAGGAGCTGATAAGATGAGCAGAGAAAGCTGAAGCTGAAAGATAAAGGTTCCAGAGAACTATGATTATAGCCTTGCCTATTGCTTAGGAAAAGATTATCTCATCCTTTAAATAATCATTCTTTGTATCATAAATGGTACTATTTATTTATGATACATGGTGACCATTATACTCAACACTAATATTATTCTTAATTAAATATTATAAATATGATGGTCCACTCAGAGAATAGTAAGAGAATCAATTACTGTAACTTTGATGCACTATTCATAAACTCCCACATATTTCCTCTATTCTTATGTCTGCTTTAAAATAGTAAAATCTTAGCGGAATAAAAGACAATGAAAATTAACCTATGCATCCACTTTGGGGACCAGATAAAGAAAATTCCCTTCTGTGAAAACAGTCACAGTTCTAAGAAATTTATTTCTTTTGCTCTGTGCTTAAAGTTGGGCCTCTAATGGTGCTAACTTTACATAAAATGATTCATTAGCTAACTAGATTGTCAGTCTCCATCACATCTCTCTTACATATAGGAAATACATTAGGATAGATTTTTAAAACCCATTTTTACTCAGTTACATTTCTATCAGACATGACAAAAGACACATGTTCAAAGTAAAAAGAATAGTATAAATACTTACTTGTTACTCCTCCTGAGCACTGACTAACGTGCTTCTTATTTCACTTGGGGGCTCGATCTGTACATTATCAGGACCTGCTACAGGGTGACACCCTTACTTTTAGCTTCAGAGAAGAAAGAGAAATGGTTTTCTTTTTTTAAAAAACCATGCATTTCATGAAAGCTTATAAAAAATTTTATTTTCATAAAAGTTTATAAAATATTGTGATTTTCATAAAAGTTTACAATGACATTAGTGCTTGCATTTCTTTGGAAGACAGAATAATAATGGATAAAATGCACTACTCTTCAGTGATACCTTCTGCTTGAACATATTATATATATCAGCTCAGCATTCCTCACAAAATTGCTAAGGGGCAAGTATTACACCTGTTTCACAGATAAGATGGATGAAGGTAAAAAAAGTGTCCAGCGTCACAAAGTAGCAAAACCAAAACTGAAATCCAGAGCTTGTAAATCTTAATTAGGTAAATAATAACACGGAAATCCAAACATTTCTTCTAAGTAGCATCTGTGAATTGATAAAAATATGTAGCATGCAAGTAAATAATCGTGAAGGAACAAAAATGTATCTGCAAACATATCTGGCTCACAAAGATCAAATGAGTTTCAGAGTGCAAATATTTATAGAAGATGGTCCATCTCTCTCACTCAGAGTGGTTGGTTGATTTGAACTGTCAAATTATTGGTTAACAACCTGTTACATTACACACTGCACCATGAGGACTCCCCATATTGTATCTATGTTGTTGTTATGTATCATCAAGTTGCCTGTGACTCATAGAGACCCTATGTACAACAGTCTGAACGCTGCCCTATCCTGAGCCAGTCTGACTTCTCCCCATTACCTCAGTTACTATGTCAACCCATCTCACCCAGTCACCCAGGGTCTTCATCTTCTGCACTGTTCCTCTACCCTTCCAAGCATGAATCCCCCAGATGCTCTGTGGGAGAATGATGGGGAAACCTCCCGTGTGATTTATTGCCTCTGAAAACCTGCTGAAGGATCCAGCTATGGGTTACTTCCGACATAACAATATACAATGACAAGAAGGGTGGAGGTGTGTATACATACATGAGAGAGTTAGAAGGTGCACAGACCAACCTGGTGCCAACTTTTCATTTCTGTGCGACAAAAGCTGATGATTTTCTATTCCCTTAAAGATTACATTCCAAGAAACCTTATGAGACAATTCCACTATATTCTATAGGATGGTCTGAATATATACAGCAAAATATATTTCTGTACATGGTAGATGTTTTGTTATTAAGTGCTATCTAGTTGGTTCCAACTCATACCTATCCTAAGGATAATAACATGAAAGGCTACCCAGTGCTTTGCCAGTTTCCCATGATTTGAGCCCATCATTGCAGTAACTGTATTGTCATCTCATTGAGGGTCTGCCTCCTTTTTCACTGACCCTCTACATTGGATGATGTCTTTCTCCAAAGACTGGTCCTTCTTGGTAACAGTCCAAAGTTATCAAATGATCATGGTGATATATATATACGCTGATATATATGTCTCGAATGATTGTTGTAAATGTCGATGCAAGAGAATTATGTCAACAAATGTTTGTTTTTTTTAACATATGTTTAATAATGAGTTACTGTTGTTGTTATGTCCCCCTGGGTCAGAATCAGGGGTTTTCAGAGGCTTTAAATCACATGGGAGACTGTGCCTCTTTCTTCCACAGAGCAGGATTCAAACTACATGCTTCAGAACTTGCAGTATAACTGCTGACCTATACTTGCATAATAATCAAGTCAAGAGGCCATTCAGGTATTTGTAACTTTCTTTATGTGGTATTATAAAGATCAGCTGAGTTTGCCATGTGTTGAAAATTCAGTTCTATCTTACTATGGGACAAGCCGCACAGTCTTGTTGTTGCAGCAGTTATGTAAGAGAGGGTGAGGAATAAATGTTTTCATATTGGTTGGGCATTCAAAGTTAGGTCTCACCTGAAAAACACTAAACTACCGTTAGCTCTTATCTCTAAAGTCAGTCTAGCTTTGATAGCAATCAATGATTTCAAGCTGTACTCACTTTGGTAAAGAAGTCTGCAGGTTTTTTTTTAAAGGTGTCCAAATCAAACCAGTTGTCAGTCAACCTCACATGTGTCAGAACAGACTCTGTTCTACAGCAGTTTTCAATGAGTATGACTATTCCAAATGAGATCACAAGCTTTTCTTCCAAAACGACGACTTCTCAGGGGATGTTCTGAGGCCCATGAGTCACAGACACAGTCTGGGCCTGGCTGCTAAGGTACTAGATTCTCTGAGCTATACATTTCCTGCGACTTAACACGTCCCCCTCAAGGAAGCAGCAGTCAAAGAATTAAACTTACCATATTTGGATAAATTTACTATCAACAACTACTTTAATGTGCTAAAGAGCAAGGATACCAGTTTAAAGACTAAGGTGCACCTGACCATTACAATGTCAGTAGTTTCACATGCATGTGACAACTGGACAATGAATATGGAAGACAAAGAAGAATCAATTTTTTAAATAATTGTGATATTAGCCAAAATTATTTAATATACCATGGATTGCCAAAATACAAACACGGCTGCCTTAGAAGTGAAGTCTGAGTTCTCCTTTGAGGCAATGATGAAACTCCATCTCATATACTTTGAATCAGGAGGGACGAGTCTTTGGAAAAAGACATCATGGTGGGAAAGGTAGAGGGTCAGCAAGGAGAGGATGACCCTCAAGTTCAAGGACTGACATAGAGATTTTAACAACAGGCTTTTAACCACGGCAAAGAATATAAGGAAGGTACAGGATTGGCAAGGTTTCAATCTGCTGTACATGGAAATCTCTATAAATTGGGGTCCACTCGGTAGTACCCAACAATATCTTGGCAGGCCAGGTCTACGTAGAAACTGTGGAATTATTTTATACTTTATGGCAGACAAATTATAGCAAAGTTTCTTAGAAACCCTCCCTTGCTCCCAGGAGATGGCAGTCCTAGGGGCGACCGCGCTGTGTCAAGGCGCAACCATTAACTAAGACTGAACCTCACAGCCCTGAAAGGATGCAGGGCTCATAGGGCCCAGGAGCAAAGGCCACCGCCACCTTCCCCGCCGCCGCCGGAAGCCCAACCCCAGCTGGGCCGCCGCCCGGAAGCGGCACCCCACGAGCTCACCCGGGCCAAGTCACCCAGCCCTTCTAGGGAGACCAGCACTTACTGTCCGCGGTCCCGGGACGCACGGTGCGCGCGGGTTCCACTCGCGGCAACCGCGCGAACCCAAGATCGGGGCCAGAGCGCGCCTCCGGGGGCGGGGCAAAGCCGCCACGTGACCCGAGAGCGCCCGGCGCCCGGAGCAGCCACTGCGTGTCACCACGAGAGGGCGCCTCCTGTGGGTGCTCGCGGGGCAGCGAGGCTCGGGCACAGTGTGGGAACTGACAGCCTCCACCTTGCGTTCCACAGATGTGGATGCTTCAATTTCTTTATTTCACTCTTTGATAATCTCATCACAGTATCTAAATTTTCAAAGTATCCAAGACTCCGAATGAGATGCATTGACACAGTCAGTATGTGGGGTTTTTCGGTTAGGTGTGTTGGAGTCAGTGAGACAGGATCAGGACCAGGGCAGTGTTCAGAGTTGTATGTACATAGATGGGTCGCTATGAGTCGTAGTCCACTCGATGGTACATAGCAATAACAACAACAACAAAAACAACCTTAGAGGAATTTGTCTTACAAAAAATGGTAAGTAAAAGTTTGTCACAATGCATTTCATCCATGCTTTTGTCCTTGGGTATCATCAAGTCCATTCCAACTCATAATGGCCCCATGTGACAAAGCACAACAATCGCGTAGGGTTTTCTTGGCTGTAATATTTTGGGAAACAAGGCTTATTCCCTGTGAGGGGAGAGCCAACTTTTAGGTTAGGAATTGAGCAATAGCTTTTTTTTTTTTTAATTGTGTTCATTTCATATAGGTTGTTTTGGGTTTTTTCTTCTGCTCCCTCCCTCCACCCAAAAAACTCTTTGACCCCATGATTCCCCCTCCCCACCTCCAGCCCTCCTGTTCTCTCCCCTCCCCTCTTTCTACATCCCTACACATCTCACTGTTTATCCTTGTTTTTATAGTCTTATGCAGTATTTGTTCTTATGCACCTGAGTTAATTCTCAACATAATGCTCTCTCGCCTCTCCCATGTTATATTTTTCAGAATCTTTGCTCCTGAGTGCTGCATAGTATTCCATTCTATGAACATATCACCTGTGAATGTACCAGTTTCTCAATCCAGTCCCTTGTTGATGGACATTTGGGCTGCTAGCATTAAGTCTTGAGCCGACAAGGTTCCTTCAATCATGTAACCCTAACTAAACTCACTTGCATTGAGTCAATATACACTCATAGCCACCACTCTCTAGTGTTTCTGAGGCTGTAAATCTTTATTGAAGGAGACTGGTCATCTTTATCTCCTCACTGGTCAGTTGCCACAACTGACATCTTGGGAAGCCTAGCGCAGGTGACTGTTGAACATACCACCAACCACCAGGAGAACAAACAGGTCTGTCCTGGAGAGGGTGAAATGCAACTGCTCCCTGGAGGCAAGGATTTTAAAGCTCTATCTCACATACTTCAGGCATGCGGCCAGAAGGGAACAGTCCTTGGAGAAAGACATCATGCTTGGAAGGGTGGAGGGATAGTGTAAGAGAAGAAGACCCAAGGTGAGATAGATTTACTCAGTGACTGGAAAAATGAGATTAAGTCTGTTGAACATGATGAGATTGGCTCAGGATAGGGCAGGATTCAGAGTTAATATATGCTGGGTTGCTATGAGTCAATATGGATTGAAGCACAACATGAAAACAAAGATTCTCAGCACCAGGCCGATTGACAGCATTGTGAAAGATGGAGAAGAGATTGAAATTGTTGATAAATCCCAATTATCCCAGTCACTGAATCAATCCACCTCATAGAGACCCTTCCCCTCCTTTGCTGTTCCTCCACCCTCCCAAGCATGATGTCCCTCTCCTCCTTACAACATATCCAAAGTATGTCAGACAAAGCCTCAGGATCCTTGCCTCCAAGGAGCAGCCTGGTTTAACCCTTTCCAGGATGAATCTGTTTTCTTAGCAGTCCATGGCACCCTCAATACTCTTCTCCGGCACCACAGCTCAAAGGCTTCAATTCTCCTTCTATTCTCCCTAGTCATTGTCCAACTCTCTGAGGCATAACAATTGATTGCAAAGACCATGGCCTGTTTCAGAAGTACCTTAGTCTCCAGAGAGACACCATCACTCTTCAGTGCTTTGGAGAGGTCCCTAACAGCAGACTGTCCCATGGCAATACGCCTTTTAATTTCCTGGCTACTGGTGCCAAGAGTGTTAACTGTGGAGCCAAGCAAACTAAAGCTGTGAACAATCTAAATCTCTTCACCATCCATCCTGATGCTGCCAACTGACACAGTGGTGAGAATCTTTGTTCTCTTGATGTTGAGCCTCAATCCATATTGAAGGCTGCATTCCCTGACCCTCTGCAGCAAGCGCTTCAGGTCCTCCTCAGTTTCAGCAAGCAGGGTTGTGTCATTGGCATGACACAGATTGTTGATAGACCTTCCACCAATCCTGACTCCACATTTCTCCTCATAGAGCCCAGTCTCCTGAATAATCTGTTCTGTATACAGGTTGAAAAGGTATGGAGATAGGACACATCCCTGGTGTACAACCTTCCCAATTTTGAACCATGCAGTGTTTCCTTGCTCTGTTCTGATGACTGCCTCTTGGTCCAAATATAGGTTTCACATTAGCACGACCAAGTGTTCTGGGATTCCCATTCTTCTCAGAGACAGCCACAGTTTCAGAGACAGCCACAGTTTGTTATGATCCACACAGTCAAACACCTTTGCATAATCCAAGCTATAATCTTTGTTATTATTTCTTATGCATCTGAGAGCTGGACAATAACTAAGGATGACAAAGAAACAACTGATGCCTTTGAGTTATGGAGCTGGAGAATAGTATTGACCATGCCTTGGACAAGAGAACAAACAGGTCTGTTCTAAAGAGGATGAAAACAGGTTGCTTCTTGGAGGCAAGGTTTATGGAGCTCCATCTCACATACTTTGAGCATGTGGCCAGAAGGGACCAGTCCTTGGAAAAGGACGTCACACTAAAAAGGGTGGATGGTCAGTGCAGAAGAGGAAGACCCTGGATGAGATGGGTTGACACAGCGACTCTGGCAGTGGGGGCAGATGTCAGAGACAGCAAGATTGGCTCAAGATTGTTCATAGAGTTGTTGTGAGTTGTAGTGGACCAAATAGCACATAACAACAACAATAGTAGTAAGGAGCTACGCTGCAATCCCAAAGGTATGTGGTTCAAATCCACCAGCTGCTTTGCAGTAAAAGAATGGGCAATCTTCTCCCATAGAATTAACTGCCTCTGAAAACCTGCTGAAGTGTCAGATATGGGTCAGCTCCAACTTAAGAGCACATAACAGCAATCTGATACATTAGGGAGCCCTGGAGGCTTAGTGGTAAGGAGTTGTGCTGCTAACCCAAAGGCAAGTGGTTCAAGTCAATTAGCTGCTTAGTGGGAGAAAGATGGACAACCTTCTCTCATGTGTTTTACTGCCTTTGAAAACCCTCCAGAGGGTCATGGATAAGTCACTTCTGACTTGATGTTACAGAACAACACCTGCTATGTTACACATTTGGAAACATTTCCTAAACAACAAGCCTCTGGAAACCCTGTGAACTTTGATAAATGTTAGATAGTTGTAGAGGGGCTTCAGGCCTTTTGTTCATAGAGTCGCTATGAGTTGTGCTTGACTTGAAGGCAATCAACAACAATAACAACAACAACATAACACATTACTATTAACTCAAGCAAAATGGAAATATATATAATTTTTTCCCTTGATAAGCCTGCATGTGATCCGTCTTTTTCATCTCTCTAAATAGCAACACTGTTTTTGAACCTAAGTGTCATCCCTGACATACTGTTTTGCCTTCCTCCCTCTGTACAGATAAAAGCTAACATAGCAAGCCCAATACTACTGTTCTTAAAAAGGGGCCGCAGGCAAAATTGATCCTTAGCTACTGTCTGTGAACTTGACTAGTCAATAGTTCCTCATAATGATATAAAACTTTTATTAAGTAACTAGTGTGGCTCACTTTGTCTAGTGAGTTTGTGTGATGAACTTTTTGCTGCCTCCCTGCTTTTCTTCTGGGAGTCGGGAAGTTGATATATGTTAGATTGTTGCCAAGGTTAGCTGCCAGTGACATGCTACCCAGTCTTGTGTCCTCTTCATCATCTATTTTGAATTGAACTGTTTTGATCCATAGAGTCTTCGCGGGCTGACTTTCAGAAGTAGATCACCAGGTTTGTCTTCTCAGTCCAGAAGGTGGGCTGAAACTGTTCACCACCATCACAATGCACAGAGCTCCACCTGTGAGGAGTGGCTGCATATAAGGTTCACAGACTGATAATCAAACCAAGATCTCTAAATTGGAAGGTGAAAATGAGCCAGCAATTGCAAAGGTGCCTAAATGGCAGCACCTCAAAAAAACCTTTCGGTGCTGAGTCTCTCTAATGTGCGTCTCTGAGACATATTGCATGTATTTTTATGCATTTCTGTGCAGATATACATATTTATTTTGTTATTGTTGTTGTTGTTATTATGTGCCTTCCAGTAACCTGCATCTCATTACACCCAATACACAACAGCTCTGAACCCTCCCCTATCCTGAGCCAGTCTCTTTGTCTCCAACACACCTATTGCCATTACCCCAGTCACTTTGTCAATCCAGGGGCCACTTCTCCTGCTCTGTTCCTACACTCTTCTAAGCATGATGCCATTTTCCAAGGAATGTTCCTTCCTTGCCACATTCCCAAAGTATGTGAGATAGAGCTTCAAAATCCTTGCCTCCGAGGAGCAGCCTGATTTCTTCCTCTCCAAGATGCACCTGTTTATTCTCTTTGCAGTCCATGTTATGTTGAATATTCTTTTCCAGAACCACAATTCAAAAGCATCTATTCTCCTGTCATTATTAGTCATTGTCAAGCTCTCTGATAGCAAATAATTGCAAAGACCATGGTCTGCATCAGGTGCACCTTAATCTCTAGACTGACATCATTGCTGTTCAACACTCTGGAAAGGTCCCTGATAGCAGATTTTCCCAATGCAACTAGTCTTTTGACTTCCTGACAGCTGATGCCAAGTGTGTTGATTTTGAAACCAAATGAACTGAAATTGCTAATAATCTCAGTCTCTTCTCCATCTATCATGGTGTTGTCAATTGGCCCAGTAGTGAGAATCTTTGTCTTCATGATGTTAATATCTATGATTATAGTAATTGACATTTGTAGCAAATGCCTCAAGTCCTCCTCAGTGTCAGCAAGCAAAGTTGTGTCATCTGCATAACACAGGTTGTTGATGAATCTTCTGGCAAGCTTGATGCCACATTGCCCTCTAAAATAACTTTTTGAAAGGAAATTATCATAAGGAAACCTGCACACTGGACCCTTCCAGACTTGGCTTCTCTCTCGCTCTTTCTGGATGTGTGTGTATGGATATTCTTATGATCTGGCTGTGTAGTCTTCCTACATCACTGTAGTAAAATTTATCCATTAGGACAATTACGTGCTGAGTCTAGTGAATTTTAGGGAGCTCTGATGGCTTAGTGGTAAGGAGTTGTCCTGCCAAGTCAAAGGCAAGAGGTTCAAAGCTACCAGCTTCTCTGTGGGAGAAAGATGGACAATCTCTTCCCATGCAATTTATAGCCTCTGAAAACCTTCTGGAGGGGAAACTATGAGTCAGTTCCAACTTGAAGTATGCAATAACAACAGCAAGTTCTAGTGAATCATCAAATATAAAGATGAAATGCCCTTACATTTTTTCCCTTATTTCTGCTTCTTGCCTGCAGCTGGACTTCTGGAAATCTTTAACTGCTCTTAGCAAATAAGAGCATGTAGATCAAGAATGTAGGTAAGATAGCAACAGACTGTGCCATGAAACTTACCACTCACTCCATTCCACGCACAACTGATACTCAGAAAGAATGCCTACGTTAGGTTCCTTGTAAAACGAATTTTATACAATTCCATCTGAATGTGTCTGCAGATGAGAAAAGTTATTTTTAAATGTTTATAGTCAACTGAAACTTTTTAGGTTATAACAACCTTGTAACTGATTACACAAACTCTGTAATACAGAAAATTGCATGTGTATTTAAAGCATTCTTTGCCCTGTTCACCAGAACATATGGGAGTTTACACTTATGCTTTCTAGTTAGAATTATTCTTGCTAGAATTGCTCAATAGTTTTTGCCTTACTCCGAACAGAGAATTGAATTTTTCTCTACAACATTTATGATGTTAATATTGTGGGATTTGATGGTACATTGTCTACTGTGACCTCTGAAAACTAGAGGATTCTGGCTTTTGTACAAATTCTTCTGTATATACCATCTGGGGCTCTCCATTCTGCAAATTTTCAGGAATCACAGCCAGATAAATAATTTACCCAGTTTGAGATCCACTTATTTGGGTCATACTTTTTCAAAGTTAATTGAAATTCTCTTATTTGTTTTCATATTTGGATTTTTATCTGTGCTCCATAACAAAGTTAAAACAATGACCACTTGTAGGTACTCTCCAATTGATGAGACTATTATGGTTAAAATAAGAAGTTAGATCTCCAGCCAGCAGAATTAATTACATTCAGAAATATTGAAACCGGGTTTTGTATGGTTGTTATGAGAAAATCGCAAAGTATTTTCATAATTTTGTTTGACTTAGGGAGACCAAAGTGTCAGCTTATTCTTAATATCTTTAATTATAGAGCCAAGATTTTTTCCTATGAAAATGCTAGTTAGAAATTAATATTGAAAATTATTATGAGCTGAATATATTTGAAATTATCATTTTGAGAAAATGAATTTCCATCTTCTCCTTTGCCTCCGGTATTTGGAAAATGAAATTTTTATTGAAAAGTTCTTTCCTGGGGAACTTTTGTCTTATGTGCAGATTTTTTTTTTTTTTACTGAGTCTTATCTTTCTCCACGTAAGTTTATTTGTTGCTGTCGTTGTTAAGTGCCATGAAGCTAACTACCACTCATAGAGGCCCTAAGAACAACAGATCTTGAGAGCCTTGCCCAATTGTGAGCCACCTTCATGATCTCTGTCCTTGTTAAGTCCACTGTGGGAGTCACTGTGTCAAAAATCTATCTTATTAAAGGTCTTCCTCACTTTCATTGACCTTTCTCAGCATGATGTCCTTTTCAAAGGACTGATTCTTTCTGAAAATATATCCAAAGTAAGTGAGAGGAAATTTCTTCATCCTTGTGTCTACAGAGCTTTCTGGTTGCACGTCCTCAATGCAGATTTGTTTGTTCTTTTGGTGATCCATGGTATTTATTCAAAATGCTTTCCCAACAAAGGCGTTGGTGATTCTTCTGTAATTTTAATCTACTCTACAACTTTCAGATGCATAGGAAGCAATTGAAAGTATCATGGATTGGATCAGGCATGCCATACTCTTTAAACTGATTTTTTTTAAACTTTATGTTTTTGAAACTTTGGAGAGGTGTCTGATAGCAGTTTTCCCCATTGTGACCCAAGGAATACTTATTTCTTGACTGCTGGTTCCTTGGGTATTAATTATGGATGCAGGTAAAATTACATAGTTGATAACTTTAATCTTTTGTTCATCTATTTTTATGTTGAGTATTGATCCAATGATGGAGATTTTTTTTTTCTTGATGTTCAAGTGCAATCCATATTGAAGGCTGTAGTTTTTTTATCTTCTGCAGCAAGTACCTCAAACCATAATTTTCTGCAAACAACCTTTTTATTATTATTATTTCATTTTACTATTTTGTGTTTGTGTACTGTCAAATTGAATCTGACTGATACAGGAGAAGATTGCCCCTCTTTCTCCAGCTGAGCAGCTGGTAGATTTGAACCACATGCCTCTGGGATTGCAGTGCAACTTCTTTCCACTAGGCCACTGCAAACAACCTTTTGTCATCTGCGTAAAAGATTGTTAAATGAGTCTTCCTCTAATTCTGATGCCACAGTCTTCTTCATGTAGTCTACCCTCTTGAATTATTTTCTCAGCATGCAAACTGAATAGGTATGCAGAAAGTAAACAACCCTGATGCATATCTTTCCTGATTTTAAGCCACGCAATGTTCCAGTTGGTGATCCAACTGAATGTGGAAACTATTGAACAGTATCATTAATATCACACGCAAGCAAAATACTACTTAAGATCCTCAAAAGCATCTAGAACAGTATATAAATAGGGAACTGCCAGAAGGTCAAGTAGGATTTAAAAGAGACTGTGGCACTAGGGATATCTTTGCTGATGTCACTTGGATTCTGGCTGAAAATAAGGAATACCTGAGGATGTGTATTTATGTTTTATTGATTATGCAAAGGCATTATACTATGTGGATCATAACAAGCTGTGGCTGACATTAAGAAAAACGAGAATCCCAGAGCACGTAATTGTGCTTATGCAGAACCTAATCCTGGTCCAGGAGGCTGTGGCACAGAGCAGGGGAATTCTGTATGGTTTAAAATTAAGAAGGGAGTGGGTCAGGATTGTATTTTCTCTCCATAGCTATTCAATCCTTATGCTGAGCAAATTATCTGAGAAGCTGAACTCTATGAAGAGGAGTATGACATCAAGATTGGAGGGAAACTCATCAATAACCTGGTTATGCAGATGACACACCTTGCTTGCTGAAAGTGAGGAGGACTTGAAGCACTTGTTGCAGACCATCAAGGAATGCAGCCTTTGGTATGGATTGCATTTCAACATCAGGAAAACAATGATTCTTACCACTAGACCACTAAGCAACATCATGATGAATGGAGAGGAGACTGAAACTGTCAACAGCTTCATCTTGCTTGAATCCACAATGAACACCAATGGAACCAGCAGTAAGCAAATAAGGGTGTAGATCAAGAACATCATGTACTGGTTCTTGTCTTAATTTTGAGTCACTCATTCTAAGTATTTCTGTGTTGCTGGGTGACTTAGCATTGGCAGTTCTACTCTGGAAGCAAGGGATTCATCTGAAGTTTTGCTAGTCTTCCTACAAGGATGACATTGTAAAGCAGACAACTAAAATCACCATGGCAACCATTATTATCATTATAATGGAATAAAATCTTTGATCAGTGTTGGGAACCATCACAGAAAAAAAAAAATCACAGACAGAAAGACCAATACAATCAGCAGAAAACAAAAGTATCAGTAGAAATTAAGAGAAAACCAGCTCACATTATTTCTCATCATGAGGGGCCTAGAGGAGGAGCTTGATTGGCTAGGATCATGATGTGTCTGATTTGCAGGAACTGATAACAAAGGCAACCCTTAGACAACAGCAATAGCCAAACACCCATCAGGAGGAAATCCACAACTGGCAACTGCTTGTTGAGCCTTTGTTTATTTAGACCATTATTTCTGCTAAGTTGAGGCAATCTTACTTAAAAATTGTCATATGCATTTTAAGAGGCCAATTTCCTCATAGTTTTTTTGTCTTATGGGATATTTTCATCAGCTCAATTTTTTTACTGTCTTTCTGGACTTCAGAGTTTATGCAGTTGATTTCTTTATTTGTATATGTGTGTGTGACTGTCATTGGCTGCTGATGTAAGCTTGTCACTGGTCTAGAAATTTATGTCTGAGTTTTATTTTGTTTTGAAAGCCATGTCTGATGATTTTGGGGTTGCTAAGACCTCAGTTCTTTTTTCTTCCAAAAAAATTTTCTCATTTTGTCTCTTTTATGTTTGGGATTTTTTAAAGCAATTGTAATAGCTATTCTGAGAAAATCTTATATAAATCAGTCTATTAGAAAAGTACACTAACAAAATTACCTTGTTTAGTTTGATTCTACAAAATTTTGTAAAGAGCAAATTTATTTAAATTGCTTTTTCTCTAAAGGATTCTATAAAGCATGCATGCAAAGACAGGATTAAGAAAATAAAATTCTTTTCTTTGAATTATATAATTTAGTTATAATATTTCCCAAATAACTTACTCTGATAAGTTTAATAATAAATGTGCATTTACATAAACTTAGCAGTCAAATATTTCCATGTGTTAATAAGAATGTATTCATTCTAACAATGATTTTCATGTCATATACTAAATCAATTACCAGGAAATTTGAGGAAGACTTATCAACCAACCCACATTATTCAGAAGACATGACCTTGCTTGCTGAAAATGAGGAGGATCTGAAGCAGGCCAAGGACTGTAGTCTTCAGAAATATGAATTGAAGTTCAACATCAAAACCACAAAGAATCTTACCACTGGGCCAATTGCTAGCACTATGGTAGATGGAGAAGAGTGAGATTGTTAACAGTTTCAGCTTCCTTGGTTCCACAATCAACACTCTTGGCACCAGCAGTTAGGAAATCAAAAGATTAATTGCATTAGGAAAATCAACTGTCAAGGACCTCTCCAGAGTACTAAGAAGCAACGATGTCAGTCTAGAGACTATGGTGTGTCTGATCCAGGACATGGTCTTCACAATTACTTCCTTTGTATCAGAACGCTGGAAAATGACTGGATGACAGAAGAATTGATGCCTTTGAGTTGGAGTGCTGGATAAGTATATTGAACATACCATGGACTGCCAAGAGAACAAATAGGTCTGTCCTAGAGAGGGTGAAACCAAATTACTCCTTGGAGGCAGGAATTCTGAATATCTCTCTGACATATTTGGGGTATGTTGCCAGGAGGAACCAGTCCTTGGAAGAAGAACATCATTTTTAGAAAGGTGGAGGGACAGCATAGGATAAGAAGACCCCAGTTGAGATAGATTGACATAATAACTGAGATACTGGAGGTAGCTTTGTTGGGGACAGTGAGATTAGCTCAAGATAGGCAGGTTTCAGAGCCACTGTGCATAGGATCACCATAAATTGCAGGCAATTTGGCAGCACATAACAGCAACAAGAAAAACTAGATCATAAAAGCAAATCTTTTCTAAATCACTTAAGCTAGATGGTATATGAAATGAGTTTTATTTATGAAAAATGTGTGTAGTGTTAGGACTTTTGAAAATGGTGTTTATATCCCTTGTCTTAGCTCCTCTGGGGTCACGAACTCCAATTGCCTCAACTGCAGACACATGGTTCCCCCACTGATCGGCAATCATCATAAGTAGCTGTGAGGCCAACACAAGAGACAGAGCTAACCCAGTAATAGAGAGACTATGGTGAGGTGTAGCCTGAACGAGCCCTAGAGACAGAGTTAAAGGTTTTACTCACTGGATGCTGTTGTTGTTGCTGTTATGTGTCATTGAGTTGCCTGAGACTCATAGCGACCCTATGTACAACAGCCCTAAACCCAGCTCTATCCTGTGCCAATTTCACTGTCTCTGACACAACTACTCCCATTACCCCAGTCACTTAATCAGTCCATCTCATCAAGAGTCTTTCTCTCCTGCCCTGTGCCTCCACCCTCCTAAGAATGATGTCCCTCTTCAATGATTCGTCCCTCCTCAAAACATGTCCAAAGTATGTCAGATGAAGCTTCAGAATCCTTGCCTCCAAGGAACGACCTGATTCCACTCTCTCTAGGATGAATCTTTTCATTCTTTTAGCAGTTCATGGTATAGTCAATACTCTTCTCCAGCACCACAGCTCAAAAGCATCCACTCTCCTTCTGTCCTCCCTAGTCATTGTCCAGCTCTCTGATGCATAGCAAGTGATTGCAAAGACCATGGCCTATATCAGGCGCACCTTAGTCTCCAGTCTGACATTGTTGCTCTTCAGTACTTTGAAGAAGTCTCTGAATGCAGACTTTCCCCAGTGCTTTTAATTTCCTGGCTGCTGCCACCAAGAGTGTCGATTATGGAGCCAAGCAAACTAAAACTGTTAACAATCTCAATCTCTTCACCAGCGATCATGATGCTGTCGATTGGCCCAGTGGTAAGAATATCTTGTTTTCTTGATGTTGAGCTTAAATCCTTATTGAAGGCTGCAGTCCTTGACCTTCTGCAGCAAGTGCTTCAGGTCCACCTCAGTTTCAACAAGTAAGGTTGTGTTATTTGCATAACATAGCTTGTTGATGAGATGAATCTTCCTCCAATTCTGATGCCACATTTCTCCTCATAGAGCCCAGTTTCCTGGAAATAAATATGTTCTGCATACAGATTCAAAAGGTATGGAGATAGGACACATCCCTGGCATACACCCTTCCCAATTTTGAACCATGCAGTGTTTCCTTGCTCTGTTCTGAGGTCTGCTTCCTGGTCCAAGTATAAGTTTCACATAAGCACAATCAAGTGTCTGGGATTTCCATTCTTCTCTGAACTAGCACAATCAATTTGTTATTGTTCACACAGTCAAAGGTCTTTGTATAGTCAACGAAACACAGATAAACATTCCTCTGGTACTCCCTGCTTTCAGCCAATGTCCATCTAACATTTGCTATAATATCCCTAGTACCACAATCCCTTCTAGTTCCTTTTCTTCCCCAAACCTCCACCTTACCAGCATCATGTCCTTCTCTAAAGGAATAGCCACTCCTAGCAACATGTCAAAAGTATGTGAGGCAAAAATCTCATTCCTGCCTCCAAAGAACATTCTGGCTGCACCCTCTCCAGGCCATATCTGTGTGTTCTCTTGGCCATCCATGGGATTTCAGTGCAACATCAAAGGTGTCAATACTTTTTCTGTCATTCTTGTTCACTTCCAGGCCTCACATGTACAGAAAGTAATCAGATACACAGAAATGCTATGGCCTGAATCAGACACACCTTAGTCTTCAAACTGAGATCATTACTCCTCAATCTTTGGAGAGGTCTGTTTCTCTTTATTTCCTGACTGCTGGTACCGAGAGTGTTAATTGTGGATCCAAGCAAGCTGAAGCTGTTGTCAGTTTCAATCTCCTCTCCATCTGTCATGATGCTGACTTTTGGTCCAGTAGTAAGAATTTTTGTTTTCTTGACATTGAGATAAAATCCACACTGAAGTCTGCATTCCTTGGTCTTCTACAAGTATTTCAAGTCCTCCTCACTTTCAGACAGCAAAGTTGTGTCATCTGCATAGCCAGGTTATTGATGAAGCTCCCTCTGATACTGATGCCACACTCCTCCTCATAGAGTCCAGCTTCTCAGATAATTTGCTCAGCATAAAAGTTGAATAGATATGGAGAGAGAACACAACCCTGACACACTCCCTTCCCAGTTCCAAGCTATGCAGTGCTCCCCTGTGCCATTCCTACAACAACTTCCTGGTCCAGGAACTTTGCCATATCCTGAACCAACATCAACATCTCTAACAAAACTTACCCCATTGACACAGTCACTACGTCAATCCATCTCGTCCAGAGGTTTTTTTTCTCTTATGCTGATCCTCTATGCTTTCAAGCATGATGTCCTTCTCCAGGGACTGTTCCCTCCTGGCAACATACTCAAAGTATGTGAGACAGAATTTCAAAATCCTTGCCTCCAAGGACCAACTTCCAGGACAGAACTGTTGGTTCTTTTAGCAGTCCATAGTATTTTCAAGACTCTTCTCTAGCACCACAACTCAAAGGCATTAATTGATTCTTCTGTCATCCTTTGCCATTGTCTAGCTCTTAGATGCATAGAAGCAGTTGAGAAGACCAGGCCTGGACCAGGTGCATCTTAGTCTCTAGACTGACATTGTTGCTTGTTAGCACTCTAGAGAGGTTCTTAAGAGTAGATTTTTCCAATGCAACTCATCTTTAGATTTCTTAACTGCTGGTACCAAGGGTATTGATTATGGATCCAAGCAAAATAAAATAGTTAGTTCCTATCTTTTCTCCATCTATCATCATTTTGTCTAATGGCCCCGTGGTGAGGATCTTCGTTTTTTCAATGCTGAGATGCAATCCATACTGAAGACTGTAACACTTCACCTTCTGCAGCAAACACTTCAAGTCTTCCTCAGTTTTAGTGAGCAAGGTTGTGTCATCTGCATAATGCATATTAGTGATGAGTCTTCCTGCAATACTAATGCCATATTCTCCTTCATAAAATTCCATTTCCTGAATGATCTGTTCAGCATATAGATTGAAAAAGTATAGAGAAAATATACATCCTTAACACACTTCTTTCTTGATTTTGAAGCATGCAAGTGTTCCATGCTCTGGTCTAGACATAAATTTTGCATGAACACAATCAAGTGTTCTGGGATTCCCAGTCCTCTCAATGTTAGCCACAATTTGCTGTAACTAACATAGTCAAAAGCTTTTGCATAGTTTACAAAGCACAAATAGACATTCTTCTGGTACTCTCTGCTTTCAGCCAAGATCCATCTAAAATTAGCAATGATACCGCTAGTGCTATGGCTTCTTCTAAACTCAGCTTGTATTTCTGGCACTTTTCAAATTTGATGAGACATTACTAAAATGAAATGATAAAAGTGTGAATGAAAACATGAACTATTTAATAAAATTTTATTTCAACAGTAATTATGTGGCATATAAGATTAAGAGGCTTTCCAAGATCTTTAAGTAATTTACTGATATTAAATTGAGTTAATATATATCAGGGTTGTTTCTCATTGACCTCTGATCTCCTGACAACTCTGAAACTCCATGGAATGATACAAAAAGAGTTGTTTATATTTTAGTGTATTAACAGTTATATGAAATGTGGTATCAAATCAAGAGAAGTCCCATGTTTCCTTAGGGTTGAAAATGTATATATTTTTTGGTTGTAGAAATTTTTTATTATTAATAGAGAACAATATACTATCAGGTAATAATTTTCTTATTTTTTATTGTTGACTTGGCTACAACTTTCTTCTTTTTGAAAATTTTTATTATTATTATTAATTTTAATGAACATTTACAGAGACTGAATTTCCATTCATTCATTTTTGCACTTTTTCTCCCTGCCCACTCCCCCCCACCCACCAGCTCACTCTTCTCTTTGAAATGTAAAGAATAATTCTTTAATTGTTATGCAGTTCCCAAAGTCTTCAATATACTAGAACATTTGCTAACATTTTAAGGAGAATTTTCAGATAAAGTAAACTTATAGAATATATTGACATTAATTTGTGTTCATTTATTTTATATCTTCAGTGTACTGAAATAATTATAGATGGAATAGACTGTTTCTAGGAATAAATTAATATTATTTTCACGTGGAAAGTAAATAACTGTTCAGATATTTAGACTTAACAGTCTTGATACGATAATGTTGTTGTTGTGTACCATTGAAGTGAAACTCATAGCTGACCTTCAGTAGATTTTCAGAGACTATAAACCAGAAAAGAAAGAGATGGCCCATCTTTCTCCCTTGAAGTTGCTGGGGGATTTAAATTGCCTGCCTTGGTGTTGACAGTGCCATTCCTTACCCACTTTTGTTGTTGTTATGTGTCATTGAGTCGCTTGTGACTCATATCGACCCTATGTACAACAGCCCTAAACTCTGCTCTATCCTGTGCCAATCGCACTGTCTCTGAAGCACCCATCCCGATTACCCCAGTCACT
>NW_006399793.1:15157344-15158808 GCF_000299155.1 Elephantulus edwardii | reverse complement strand
ATGAAAGGGTGTTGGATTTTATCGAAGGCTTTTTCTGCATCAATTGATAGGACCATATGGTTCTTGTTCTTTGCCTTGTTGATGTGTCCAGTGGATTTTCAAAGGTGGTAAATAAATGGCACGGCAGAAGACTTCCAATCTTTCTCCCACAGAGTGACTGGTGAATTCAAACCATGTCCTTTGGGTTGGCAACACAACTACTTACCACTAGATCATTCAAATTCATTGCTGTTATGTTGGAATCACTCATAACTGACCTTCTAGTATGTTTTCAGAGGCTACAAAATGTACAGTAGGAGATTGCCTGTCTTTCTCCCATGTAGTATCTAGGAGATTTGAATGACCTGCCTTTGGATTGGCTGTGCAACCTCTTATCTGCCTAAGCAGACTTCCCTTTAAAAACTCCCTTAACCAGGTCTTTAAAGTAACTGGTACAAATAGCAGATCTTTGTATTTTCCAACCAATTACTGTAAAACCTGACCTTCAAGTTGTCCCACCTCCAGCTTTGCTGGTCTTGCAAATTCCAATCAGATTTTTGTCATTTTAGTCTTTGCTTTTATCTCTGTTTCTCCCCCTTTTTTACACATTCAGGCATGATACCAGTTCTAGCTACTCTGAACCTCAGCAAATCTCTTTGCTATTACTTTAACAGCATTTATCTTCTTACTCATTTATACTTCCTGGTGTCTAATGAAGGGGGTTTGTATACTCTGGTAGCAAACATGAGACCTTTGAAGCTCGTCCACTTCCATGTACTCTCAGGACAAATTCCAGCCAAAAGCCTTCTCATACTGAACTCAACTTCCTCTCATTGAGTTATTAAATATTTATTGTTCGCTTTCTCGTCTGCTTTCATTTCCAGCTTGTCTAAGCTTTGTATTGACTTTCTTTTCTACTTTTGTTTCCATCTTGTTCTAAGCAATTTTATAGGTTGTTACCAAGTGACTGCTTTCTGGTCCAGTATAGGTTTCCTATGAGCATAATCAAGTGGTCTGGCATTCCCATTCTTCTCAAGGTTAACACCAATGTGTTGTGATGCACACAGTCAAATGCCTTTGCATAGTCAATGAAGCACAGATGGACATTTCTATGGTAATCTCCACTTTCAGTCAAGATCCATCTGACATTGGTGATAATGTCCCTAGTGTCATGGCTCTTTTAAACCCAGCTTGTGTTTCTGGTAGTTCTCTGTTGATGTACTGTTCCAGTCATTTTTGGATAATTTTCAGCAGGATTTTGCTTGGGTGTGATATTAGTGATATTGTTTGATAATTTCCATAGCCAATTAGCTCTCTTTTTTTGTAAAAAAAAATTTTTTTTTTAAATGGATCTCTTCCAGTCAGTTGGCCAGGTAGTTGTCCTCCAAGATATCTTGGCAAAACCTGTTGAGCATGTCCAGGGCAGCATCTATTTGTTGAAAAGTGTCATTTGGTATTCTATCAGTTCCTGGGGCCTTGTTTCTT
>NW_006399793.1:15132824-15137314 GCF_000299155.1 Elephantulus edwardii | reverse complement strand
AGGAAAGCAAGGGACTAGGGGGGTAAGGAGCGCAGGGCTTGGACACTATCACCAAGAAGTGGGGGCAGGGCTTGGACACTGCTGGGGGTTTATGCAGCAGCACCCTGTGTGTTGGGGGTCACACAGGTGCGGGCTGCAGGGGGGTCACATAGTGGCGGGTAGTCTTCGCTCCTCTGGGGTCTCACGGTCTTTTCAGTATTGCCTCTTGATCATATGTTGTTTCATGAAAGACTTTTGTGTCAGCCAATTCTTTTTGGTGCAGTGATTCTGTGTACACCTTCCATCTTCTTTAATGCTTCCTGGATCATTCAATATTCTTCCCATAGTATCCTTAAGTATTGCAACTCAAGGCTTGAATTTGTTCTTCAGTTCCCTCAGCTTAAGGTGTGCTGAGTTCTAAACTTGGACCATAAAACAGTCATCTAAACAGAGCAAGGAAACAGTACATGTTTCAAAATCAGGAAAGGTATGCATCATGGAACAAATTATTTGGAAGGCTGGACTTAAAAAGAAGGAATGTGGCATTAGAATTGAAGGAAGACTCATCACCAACCTGCACTATGCTGATGATACAACCTTGCTTGGAGGAGCAGGATGGCCTGTAGTATTTGCTGCAGAAGGTCAAGGACTACAATCTTCTATGTGAATTGAAGCTCAACATCAAGAAAATGATGATTCTTACCACTGGGTCAATTGACAGCACCATGATAGATGGACAAGAGATTGCAGTTGTTAACAATTTCAGCTTGTTTGTTTTCACAATCAACACTCTTGCCATCAGCAATCAGGAAATAAAAAGACAAATTTGCTGTCAGGGACCTCTCTAGGTTACTAAGAGTGATGATGTCAGTCTAGAGACTAAGATGCACCTAATCCAAGCCATGGTCTTCTTAGTTACTCGCTATGCATCTGAGAGCTGGACAATGACTAAGGATGATAGAAGAAGAATTAACGCCTTTGAGTTGTGCTGGAGAAGAGCATTGGACATACCGTGGATTGCCAGTTCTGTCCTGGAGGGAGTGAAACCATGTTTCTCTTTGGAGACAAGGATTTTTAAGCTCTGTCTCATATATTATGGGCAAGTGGCTAGGAGGGACCAGTCCTTGGAAAAGTACATTATGCTTGGAGGGGGGAGGGAAAACCCAGGAGAGGAAGACCCTGGTTGAGATCAGAGACAGTGAGATTGGCTCAGGGTATGATAGAGTTCAGAGCTATTGTGCATACAGTCACTATGAGTGCAGGCAACTCAACAGCACATAACAATAACAATCAAATGAAGTTTGGTCTGACTGTTACCATGAGACCTTCAAGTTTAATAAGCAAAGACTTTGGAAGGACAAACATCTCAGCCTATTATGTTTGAACTTACCTATTTTTCTTTCCTTTTACTTGGATCCTCAATCAACACCTTTGGTAATATAAAGGCCAGTCATTGGGAAAATCTGCTGTATGGGACCTCTCCCAAATGCAAGGATGTCAATTAGAAAACTAAGATCTGTCTGATCCTAGCCATGGTCTCCCCAACTACTTTCTATGCATCTGAAAGTTGGACAACAAATAAAGATTACAGAAGAACCAATGTTTTTTCAGTTGTGTTGTTGGGGAAGAGTACTGAGTGGCTCATGAATAGCCCAAAGAATAAGCAGTACTCTCTTAGAGAAAGTGAATCCAGAATGCTCCTTAGAAGCAATAATGCTGAAACTTCCTATCACATACTTTGGCCACGGTTTTAGGTGGCTTAGTAATAAGGAATCGCACTACCAATAAAATGGTATGTGGCTCAAACCCACCAGATGCTCTGTGGGAGAAATATAGAAAATCTCCTTCTGTGTGATTTACTGCATCTGAAAACCCTCTTGAGGGTCAGCTAAACATCATGCTTGGAAAAGTGGAGGGCCAGTGTAAGAGAGGCAGACACTCAACAAGACAGAGCAATGTAACGACTGTCGCAGGGATCAGCTCCAGTGTTCTTAGAGTCTCTATGAGTCACACACAGGCAACTTGACAACACATAACAATAACATTTTTCTTTAGTAAATCTTCAGTTTTTCTGGCCTGTGTGTTCCATTGCTTCAGTAAGATGAGGAATGCCAGTTCTAAGAACTTAGTAGAATCACCTTCTGAACTTTGCAACATCGAGCACTCCTGTGAACAAATGTATTGGTACTCCCATACCAACCTATTTCTTCACTGAGGCAATCTCAGCTCACTAATGTTTAGGATATTGATCTTATGCATTCTATTCAATTTTGACAATGTCCCATTTTCCTCGATTCATGCTACATTCTACATTTCAGTTATCCTTTTAATCTATTTTATCCAATTATATCTTGGCAGCTGTTTCTCCCTGTATTGAGTCATATCACACTAGCAAAGATTCTTCTTTGGTTGAAAACATTTGTTTTTCCATATTGTTAAGGTAGACATTACTTTGAGGCGGTAACTCTTCTCCAGTTTTGAGCACCTTCCAACCTAAATACCTCATCTTCTGGTACTGTATCAGACAATATTCTATAGTTATTCACAGGATGTCCAAGGACCTGTTACTTAAGAAACAGATAGAGAGGCATGCTTCTTAATCTGTCTTAATCTGGGAGCTCAACTGAAACCAGTCCACCATAGATGATTCTGCTGATATTTGAAATACTGGTGGCACAGCTATCAGCACCGTGGCAGCACGCAAGTACCATATTAAAATGAATTGACAGAGAAGTAATGTGTACCCTGAGCAAATAATCTGAGAAGCTGGACTATGTAAGAAGAATGTGATAATAGGGTCAGAAGAAGAGTCATCAACAGCCTGTGATATGCAGATGACACAAAAGTCTTGCTTGCAGAAAATGAAGAAATATCATCACTTATTGATGAAGCTCGAAGATTATAACTTTCAAGATGGATTACAATTTAGCACAAAGAAAATAAAAATCCTTATAACAAGTCAAATGGCATTGTAATAGATGGAGAGAAGATTGATATAGACTGGGTATTAAATGAGAGTAGGGATTTTTCTTATGTAATCATGCTTTTATGATTAAAACATCCTTGTTCAAGTATTTAGATATGAAATATAATGATGCCTGCAATTATTTTCCATGTTATTCAGCAAAAACATTTCAAAATGCATATATATTAATGCAAATATGACAAAGTATTAACAAATCTTGTATCTCAGTAAAAATATGTGGGTTATTCAATAATATTCTTTCAACTTTTCTGTGTGTTTTATAGTAAAATGTTCAGGGGGACAAAAAAGAAACTTGTTTAACCTAGAGTTCTGAACTTATTTGACTAGAAAATCCTTTTTTTCCTTGTTATTGAAACATCTACTGATTCACAAAGCACACTCTGGGACACATGGCTCCAGGGCAGGCTCTTAGTCATTTCATTTAAATATATACGATAATGATGAGTGCTTAGTGAAGAATAAGAAGCTGTTTTTATAAAGAAAGTAAAATGTACTAAGAAAAAACTCAAGATGTTTGCTAAGTAATCTGTAATGAAATCATTTGAATGTTCATAACATAGTAGTATGATTTCAGAGCCATCAGGAATGCAGGTCACAGCTTGCATATTGATTAAAGATGATCTCACAAAAAATCCCTGCCACTGAGTCCACTCTCTCCCTCTGTTTCTCAGGATTTGAACAGCCAGAGATGATTTGCTACAGACCACGCCAACAGGGTTTTTTTACTGATTGTCTCACTTACCCTCTCATCAAGTCACAGTCACTCATAACTGACTCTTCATTAAATTTCCAAGGCTATAAATCCATGAAAGATTGTCCATCTTTTTCCTGTGGATCTGTTGGTGGATTTGAACCACCAGAGAGGTTTGGAATCTTTAACATGTGTTTGGAACACAATGATTCCAACACTGAGATCTATTGCTTCCCATTTTTATTGCATCCATGCTCCTGCTTACAAGTTTCACCTATCTATTGTTCTGAAACAAACTATGCCAAAACTTTAGTGGCTTATAATGACTGTGATTTATCACTTCTATAATCCTATGGTTTAGGTAGAGTATTCCTATGGCAGTCTCCTCTTGGCTCATTCATGTAGATGCATTTATCTGGGGTAAGTAGCTACTGAGTAAGCCCAGATAGGTTTCTGGGTGATTAGGCCTCACTCTTGATATGATTTTTAATTCTGGGCTGGGCTTCTTAATGGCATGATGGCCATAGTTTTTCTGAGAGGCAAATCTCCACACACAATGCATAAGAGATTAAGAATTGATGCCTTTGAGTTGTGGTTCTGGAGAACAGTGTTGAACACACCGTGGAATGCCAAGAGAATAAATAGATTTATCCTGGAGAGTTTGTGTACATAGGGTTTTCAGAGGCCTGCTATTTCAGAAGTGGATGGCCAATCCTTCTTCCTAGTCTGTCTCAATGTGAATGTTCAGATTTAGAGAAGTATCAGACAGACCAGCAAGTTAAAGGCATATCCCTTATTGAGGAGTTAACTTTAGTGTCAGTGTTGTCCCTGCCT
>NW_006399793.1:15125019-15127743 GCF_000299155.1 Elephantulus edwardii | reverse complement strand
TCAAGTGTTCTGGGATTTCCATTCTTCTCAGAGTCAGCCAGTTCGTTATGATCCACTCAGTCAAATGCCTTTCCATAGTGAATGAAACACAGATATACATTCCTCTGGTATTCCCTGCTTTTAGCTAAGACCCATCTAACATTAGCTACAATATCCCTCATACCAGGATCCCTTCTAAACCCATCCTGGACTTCTGGCAGTTCTCTGCTGATGTACTACTGTTCCAGTCCTTTTTGGATAATCTTCAGTAGAATCTTGCTTGCATGTGAAATCAATGAGATTTTTCTATAGTTTCCACACTCTGCTGAGTCACCCTTCTTTGGAAAGGGAAGAAAGATAGATCTCTTCCAGTCAGCTGGCCAAGTGGTTGTTCTCCAGATTTCTTGGCAGAACTTGGTGAGCATATCCAGGGTATTCTTAGAATGTTCCTATTTCTTTGATAATCTATATAAGCCATTATGCAATAGGCTAAAACAGGACTCTTCCTTTGCACAGTTTTACTTTACTTTGAGGGTGCTTGCTGCTACAAGTAGCAGAAAACCCCACAAAATGTTGTTGTTGTTAGGTGCTGTTGAGTCAAGCATGACTCTTAGCGACCCTATGAACCAGAGAACTGAACCCTGTTTTAATCCCGTGCCATCCTTGCACTTCCTGACACACAAGAGCTCATTACAGCAGTCTCCGTATCAATTCACTTGGTTGAGGGTCTTCTGCTTTTTTGTCGACCTTCCACCCTTCCCAGCATCACGTCCTTCTCCAAGGAATTGCACCTCTTAGCAATATGCCAAAAATATGTGAGGTGGAGATTCATCATGCTTGCCTCCAGTGAACACTCTGGCTGCATCCTTTCTAAGACATAGCTATTCATTCTATGGCCACTCATGAGATGCTCGCTGCTCTTCTCCAACACCACAACTCAAAGGCATCAATTCTTTTCTGTCATCTTTATTCACTGTCCAGTTCTCAGATGCATAGCAAGTAATCAGAAAAACTATAGCCTGAATTAGATGCACCTTGGTTCTCAAACTGACATCATTACTCCTCACTACTTTGAAGAGGTCCCTAACTTCAGATTTTCCCAGTGCAACGTGTCTCTTTATTTCCTGACTGCTGGTATCCAGGGTGTTAATCATGGATCTACGCAAGATGAAGCCGGTGACATTTTCAATCTCCTCTCCATCCGTTATGATGTTGCCTATTGTTCCAGTGGTAAGAATCTTTGTTTCCTTGACATTGAGATGCAGTCCATACCAAAGGCTGCATTCCTTGATCTTCTGCAACAAGGCTTCAAGTCCTTCTCACTTTAAGCAAGCAAGATTTTGTCATCTACATAACACAGGTTATTGGTGAGCCTCCCTCCAATCCTGATGCCACACTGCTCCTCATAGAGTTCAGCTCCTCAGATAATTTGCTCAGCATAAAGATTGAATAAGTATGGAGATGGAATACAACCCTGAGCTCTCCCTTCCCAATTCCAAACCATGCAGTGCTTCCCTGCTCTGTTTGCACAACAGCCTCCTGGTCCAGGTATAGGTTCCACGCCAGCACAATCAAGTGCTCTGGGATTCCCATTCTTCTCAATGTCAGCCACAGTTTGTAATGATCATTTATTTTTATAATAGCTCAATAAGATCAACAAGGATCTAAATTCTTTCCATGACTCCTGTCTGTCCTAGTCACAAAGCTGACTTCGCTCCAATTCTGGTTCATGGTCAAGATGGGCTGCCAGCCATCAGGGTTGTACATGGCCTCAATGGGATAGAGATTAAAGGTGTATATTTTTCTCTCAGAAGAGTTACGAATCTCTTTCCAAGGGACTAATATAACCATTCCCTTCCATTTCACTGGTTTCAATTGTCTGATCTTTCCTGATCAAGATATGATGATGTGGTTAAGTTAAAGTAATCAAGGTTCAATCCTCGAGTGTAAGAAAGATCAATTTCCCTCTAAGGACCTGAGTATTCAGAACAGGCAGAGATACCCACATAAGAATCTGGTTTTATTTTTAAAAAAATTTCTTCCATAACTCAACTGCAATCTAGCAGGGTGTTATTTAGCTTCCACGTGGGTGGTTTTATAAACTTTTATCATTAGTTTCAAGTTTTATGGCATTATGGTTTAAGAAAATACTTTGTATTATTTCAATGTTTTTTAGTTTGTGGAGGCTTGCATTGTGTCCTAATATGATCATTTCTGGAGAATGTACCATGTGCACTTGAGAAGAAAATAAATTGAATTTTAGTTGGGTGCAGTACCATGATTAAATCCACGAGCTTGAGATGCTGATTGAATGGTTTAGGTTTTCTGCATCTTTGTTAAGTTTCTTTTGAGTTGACCTATCTTTTGAAGAGAGTGGCGTATTAGTCTCCTACCACTATTGTGGTGCTGTCTATTTCTTTCAAGTCTATTAACCATTGATTTATTTATTTTGCAGGTCTATAAATTGGTGCATAGATGTTGACCAAGGTTATGTCTTCTTGATCTAGGGTGCTTTTAATCATTATCTTTATCTTTTTTTTGGTGGTTTTCATCCCGAAGTCTATTTTATCAGAGATTAGTATTGCACCCCTGCTTTTTTTGTGAATGCCATGATGTTTGACAAGAAAACAAAACCTGTCAAAGGTGGGCAACAACATTTTCAACAAACAGTGCTGCCCAGACTGGATTTCCACCTGCAGAAAGGTGAGGCAGGGTCCACATTTCATACTATATATATTTTTTTTT
>NW_006399793.1:15115655-15122699 GCF_000299155.1 Elephantulus edwardii | reverse complement strand
GCCTCCATAAGGAAAAGACTGATAACACAATTACCAAATGGGCAAAAGACATGGAAAGATTTTTCACAAAGTCATTTGGATGGTAAACAGACACATGAAGAAATGCTCAAAATCAACAGCAATAAGACAGTTGAAAATCAAAACCACAATGAGATACCATCTCATTCCAGTAGCAGTGGTAAAGTTTAATAGGGCAGCAAGTAATAAATGTTGGCAAGAATGTGGAGAGATTGGAACCTTCACATACTGTTGGTGGGATTGTAATATGGTACAACCACTTTGGAAGCCACTTTGGCATTTCCTAAAAAAAAAGCTGAAAATAGAAATTTGATGTACCCTAGCTGGTACACTGCTAGGAATATACTCCAGGGAAAAGAAAGCTGAGATAGAAATAGAAATTTGTATACCAATGTTCATGGCAGTGTTCACAGTAGCAAAAAAATGGGAACAGCCTAATGTCCACCAACAAATGAATGGATTGAGAAATTATGGTACATTCACATGGTGGAGTACTATACAGCACTCAGGAGCAACGATTTAGAAAACACAGAAGGGCTCGAAACTGTGCTGAGTGAACTAACTCAGTCACATAAGGACAAATACTGCATAAGACCATTATTGTAGAAATAGAAAGATGACCAGTAAGATGTGCATAAAATCCACATATGGAAGGGGAGGGAGCAGAGGAGCTGAGTGTAGAGGGGGGAAATCATAGGGTCACAGAGTTTGGTGGGTAGAGGGAGGGGATGAAGGAATTAGGAAGGATCCAGGGGGCACCTAAAAGACAGGGTGGTGGTGGGCATAGATGAACACTGATTGGATTTGTAAAACACAATGTATGGGAATGATCATGAGAAACAATGTGAGTCTAAGAACGTGTGAAACAAAATGTTATGAATGAAACACAAGGTATTCAAATTTTGTATGTAAACCAATATAAAATTTTAAAAAAATAATCTGAAAGCTGTGAGAAAAAGAAAAATTGATCTTCAAAGGCAATTAACAATGTCTATTATAACTTCCTTAAGATCCATCTTGGCTATTATGTTTTAGTATTGCTCTGGTGGCATAATGGCTAAAGCAATTGACTACTAAACAAAATGTTGATGATTCAAATCCACCTGACTCTATTCAGTAGGAAGATGAGGCAATCTGGCTTGGTAAAGATTTACAGCCTTGGAAACCCTATGGGGAAGTTCTACTCTGTCTTACAGGGTGGCTTTGAGTTGGAATTCCCTCAATGGTAGTGAAGATTTTATGATTATTATATGAGAGTTTGTCTCTCACAGACCAGTATTATAAAAGAGCATTGATTTTGACTTAGTGTATACTAGAGGGAGGGAGCTCTGGTGGCCTGATGGCAAGAAGTTGCACACAAACCCGAAGACATATGGTTCGAGGCCACCAGCTGCTCTGTGGCAGAAGGATGGACAATCTCTTCTTATGTGATTAACTGCTTCTGTAAACCCAATGGAAGGTCAGCTATGGGTCAGCTCCGACTCTATGGTACACAAGAAGAAGAAGGGTGAGGCTGAAGAGGAAAAAAAAAATTACATACTCTCCCTAATCAGACAGTTAACATACAATAATCCTGTGAAATAGAATATATGAACCTCCTTTTATATGATGAGAAAACCAAGATTTAATCAGCAAGCTACTTAAAGCCACATAGCTACTAAGTGATGGAGATAAAATTCAAGTCTAAGTCTTTACATTCTAAATACTTTTCTTTTTCCAATGTATTGCACCACAGTCCACCTTGACAAAATTTCAGTTTAATAACCACTCATTTAAATCTTATTATACTATTTTCCCTTGATCAAGTCATAACATCTTAGGAATTGAAGGGAAACTTCAAATTTTCTACATTCTTCTGTTTCCTTGGATGTAGTTTAGAAAAATAAAGAGTATTAAATTTATTGCTTCTTCTGCAAGCAAGCTAGACTATTATATTTTTAGTCTATCATCTATAGCTAAACACTAGTTGTTTACTTAGTTACATTCTTGGCTGTTTTCTATATCCTTTCAGCTTCAGATTATGTAATAGGTCATGTTTACTTATTTTAGCTGTGTTTCTGTGTGGCTAGTTCTTTTCTAAATATATAGAATGCTTTGCATTCAGTCTTGAAAGTCCTGATTAAAATCAGGGCTACTGCACTGCTCAAAGCTGGGCAAAGGGCACCCATTTAATTGTCTATATATTAAGAAATTACACCTGGAGTCTTAGAATCCAGGCCTGTGTGTGTGCAGCTGCTTGGTTAAAATCTGAGGACAAAGGAAATGTATATTGTTAATAGTTCTCAGGTGCTGTTGTTTCCTCTCTGACTTACAGAGACCCAAAGTATAACAGAAAGACATCATGCCTTATCATGTGCCATCCTTCCAGTCTCTGCTGTACTTAAACATGGTTAAACATGGTTGTAACAACTTTGTAAATCTATCTCATTGAAAGTCGTCTTCTTTTTTCCATGTGGCCAATTTGATTCCTTTTAGCTACCACATACGTGGATCTGACTTTTCTCTTTGCCATTTCCTACTGGATAATAACAAGAAAAAATGTCAAGCCCAGGGACAACCAACACATTCACTTTGGCACTGTGATGTAAATTGTGTACTTATTATAGAAAGATGCTTAATCTAATGTATGCTTCTGGGGATTTCTTGATTGGGACAAAAGAGAATCTCTTAATTGTCTGTAGGACTCATCCTAGGATCAATCATCTCCAAGAGGAAGGTTTCAAATTTCTTCATATATGAATGCCTACAGGAATGAGGGCCAAATCTGCTAGTTCTACCTCCAAGTTCTAGACTGATCTTAAACGAGAAAAAGTTGCTGAGCTATACAAGAGAAGCAGTTGAGTAGCAACCAGCCTTAACTAAGCTTCCCACAAAACCTAAGGTAAATTTAACTTAACTGAGTTTCAAATTAAATATTTGAGCTAGTATTTGATATTTCTGACCCAGCAGGAGAATTCTTAATTTTTCTATTTGGCAGTTATCTGAAAACTCCTACAGGCTGTAAAGATCAACCCTTTAACAATTTTGTAAACATTTAAAGGTTTTGATCTTGCCTTTTCAAAAATAATTTCCTTGTCTTTTTCTTTTTGAACCCTCTCCTATGCAAGCCCGCAGGCAGTTTCAACTGGTGTCATTTCCCTATTAATAATAGTGGAAAGAAAAGAGAATTGGCAATGAATGGTAAGAGTTGGAATGTCTAGCAACAGAACGCTTGTGAGACCGCTCTCTCTCTCTCTCTCTCTCTCTCTCTCTCTCTCTCTCTCTCTCTCCCATTCTTGATATGAATAAAGAAACCTTTTCCAGAAGTTCCCCAGCAGACTCTCCCTTGTTTATTAGCCAGAACTACATCACATGGCCATATCTTGTGACACTGCTGTTTAAAGGAAATGTGTGATATTACAACATCCATTTGTGCCTCCAAGTTTGACTGCCATGACCATCAACTTGATAAGACAGAATGAATAACTCCATAGTATTTGAATTCTTGTTACGTGAGAGAATAAGTGTAAACCATCAAGCTCCATTTTTCTGTTAGGGGGCTTCCACCTTCAGGTAATTGAAAATCCAACTCATCTAGCTTATAAATGAGTTCCCTCATTCTGTGTTTTAACGAATACAGAACTGTCAAGGAATATAGAGCTGTCACATTTTACAACATTTTTTCTTTTAGGTCTCCACCTAAAGCATTCTCATCATATAATTGTTTGATCTTTTATATAATCACAGAAGTTGTCTTTATAAAATTCAAATCATGTTACAACTCTGAGTAAATCCTTCAAAGATTTTTAATGCTAGATATACTCCAATTATTGCCATTTGTTGACCAAGCTGTGTTCTTTCTCTCCTATGCTTTACAAATGCTGTTCCTATGCTCAGAATCCCCTCTGATAAATAACTCACAATTCATCTTTCAAAGACCTTCAACTTCTGGTAAGTACCTCAATCTCCCAAGGTTGCACAATGTTCCTCTTCAATACTCCCTGAATTCTCACTAAACTATGTATTGTCTCTTTTACTGACTTAGGGAGAACTTGTGGCCACATAGCAAGGAACTGTACTGCCAAGCCAAAGATAAGAGGTTCAAGTCTACCAGCTGCTCCTAGGGAAAGAAATGGGCAATCTTCTTCTGTGCGATACAGACTCTGAAAACCCACTGGAGGGTCAGCTATGAGTTTAGTTTTTACTTGAGAGCAAAGAACATGTAGTCAGTGCCTTCCAGGTGCTAGGTATTACTCTAAGAGTTTGAGATAGAAATGCATATGAAGATACCTGCCACTAGAAAGCACTAGGTCCACAGTAAATGTTTACAAATTATTTCCCTTTTAAGCATCTTGTTTGTGGATCAACAGGAAACACTGTAATGAAAGGACTGCAGATTCTCAGATGAGAATTTCTGGCAAACAAGGATTTATTGTTCAGAAGTGCTGTCACATACCATCTCAGACAAGGGTTTCATAACAAAAGTTTACAGAATACTCTTAGGCTTCCACAAGAAAGTGGGCAAAAGACATGGAAAGATTGGCCGACAGACACATGAAGAAATGCTCAAAATCACTGGCAGTAAGAGAGATGCAAAGCAAAACCACAATGAGATACCATCTCACTTCAGTAGCAGTGGCAAAGTTTAACAGGAAAGCAAGTAATGAATGTTGGAGAGGATGTGGCGAGATAGGAATTCTTACACATTGTTGGTGGGATTGTGAAATGATATAAACATTCTGGAAGGCAGTTTGGCACTTCCTCAAAAAGCTGAACATAAAAATTCCATATGACTTAGCTATTCCACTGCTTGCAATATACCCCGAGAAAATGAGAACTGAGGCACAGACAGACACCAATGTTCATAGCAGCATTATTCACCATCGCAAGAACATGGAAAGAGCCCAAATGCCCACCCATAATCGAATGGATTGAGAAATTATGGTACATTCACACAATTTAATACCACACAGCACACAGGAGCAATGATATTGTGAATCGCTACCTAACTTGGGAGGGATTGGAGAGCACTATGCTAAGTGAACTCAGTCCCACAAGGATAAATACTGTATAAGACTGTTACTGTAGAAAAAATATGAGGATCCAAGCTGGAGCACAGGGTTGAGGACGAGGAGTTTTGTAACCATAGAGTCATATAATTTTATGGGTGAGGGTGGGATGAAGGAAATGGGAAAGATCCATTGTGAAAAACAATGTACTATTTAACTTTGTAAATAAACTAGTATAAAATTTTTAAAAAAATTTAAAAAAGAATGAAAAAAGGCCACAAAAAAAAAAAGTACTGCCACTGCTCTTTAGAATCAGGGACAATTAAGTAGAGATGGTCACTGTTAAATTGGTTTTTTGACCTTGTTCTCAGCAACATACAGCAGCTGGCCTCACCTTCATAAGAGAATTTTATACTCACAAGTAGCATTTCTGAGGTTGCAGCTTCCTCCCCACTGCAAACCTCCATGGGTTCAATCTGGGACTGTATCATCTCGGTGCTCCCTTCTCTAGTTTGCTGGGGACATTGCATGAAACGGCACCCCGTGAACACAGCAGAGCAGAGGCAGAGATTGGTCTAGGCACAAGGACAATTTCCTCCAAAAACTGGAAATAATTTAAAGGGACCAAGGGGAATCTTTAAGTCTACTTCTTACCATGCCAGCTTTTATTGAGGTGAGAGGTTATTTGGAAATAAAGACCAAACTGATTTTCTTTTCAGAAAACATGTTTGGTTATTTGGTGTTGTTTTTTTTTTTTTAAATATAGAGTCCTAAGTGCTCTGCGGGAAAGGTTTTTATTGTGCAACCGCTCCGAGGCTCTGAAGTAACAGAATGATTACACTACGGACATGATTACACTGGTATAATCTCTAGTGGCCAACTGAAGAGAGCAACGGGTGGGATTTTACCTCCCGGGAAGAAAGGAAAACTCAATGGTCTCAAAGGTGTACTGGATTTAAGCACGATTCACATTAAGTTCAAAACAAGTAATAAAACAGCAAATACTGAATGCCTGGCAATTTAGTTGCTTCACAAGGAAAGGGAAAGAGAATCAGAACTGTAAAAATAAGAACTCGATTAAGTTTGACTCAGTTTTTACAAGTTAGCCAAAGGCTCATTCTCTCTCCAGCACAATTCAGGCAAGGTTGGTGGGATTGGAAGGGAGAAAATGAGCGGGAGGAATAGAGGGGTTCAGCTTCTGTGTAATTCTCTGGACGACTCTTCTGCCCTCTGTGGTGGTGCACTTTGCCATAATCCTGCCCCATCTTGAGGTTGCGCTGCGGTGACAGTCCTGCCTCTGTCATCCAGCACCCTGAAGCCTAGAAGACGCTTTCACAGGAGCAGGGCGGGGGCCGGGGTCGCGGCGGAGGTGGGCGCATGCAGCCCTCTTCCAGCTGCTCCCGCCGAGCATGGTGATAGTGGGGATGAGGCCAGCGGTGACGGTGGAGCGCCTGGTGGCTACGGATGTCCTCTTCGTCGTCCTCTGAGACTCCTTTCCGCGCGCAACAGACGGCGACTAGGCGTTTCCTCCAGACCCGGCAGTGGCGAGTCTGGAAGAAGAAGTAGACGAAGGGATTGAGCGCGTGGTTGGCGACTTCAAGGACGTGCAGCACAGCCCGCAGGCCCTCCTCGCCTTCCGCGTCTCCCGTGGGCCGCCGCGACCACGCAGCTGCCAGCTGGGCGGCGAAGGAGGGCAGCTCGCAGCCCACGAACAGCAGCGCCAGCACCAGGCTCATCTTCAGGCTCTGCACTTTGGCGCGGGGCAGTGCGTTGGGCGCCGGGGCACGGCCGGGGCTCTCGGACCAGGGTGCTGCGGCGGCCGGAGCGCGGGGCCGGCGCTGCCACCAGGCGCAGAGCAGGCGGCTGCAGGCCACGCTCATGACCGCGACGGGCGCCACGAAGCCCGCAAAGACCTCGTAGAGCGTGTAGATCTGCAGGTGCCAGCGCGGTGAGGGCGCAAAGATGCTGCGGCAGCGACGTCCCCCAGCCCCGGCTCGGACCGCAGGGGTAGCGGGCGGCTGGTGCGGCCCCGGCGGCG
>NW_006399793.1:15103005-15115520 GCF_000299155.1 Elephantulus edwardii | reverse complement strand
GGCGCTCGAGGGCGATGAGCGCCACTAGGTGGGCGGAGGCCCCGCGGCCGGACGCCTGCAGCAGCTGCTCAGAGCGGCACGCCAAGTCGCCCGAGGCCGGGCCGGGCGCGCCCAGCAGTTCCCACACCAGCTGCGAAAGCGCGCTGCCTCCGCACGCGTACAGGTCGGCCAGGGCCAGCTGCACCAGCAGGAAATCCATTTTGCGACGCTTGGGCCCAGCCCAGGACCCAGCGCCGCCGCACAAGCGGCACAGCACCATGGCGTTGCCGACTACCGCCACCACTAGGACGACCCCGAGGAAAACCAAGCGGACTTGACTTCTGGTTAGCCCGAGTGGCTGCGCCCCGGGAGCGGGAGCTCCGTGCCCAGAAGTCAGGTTGAGACTCCAGCTCAAAGAGTGGAATGCGGAAAGGTTGGGCGCCGGTGGTACAGTTGAGAAACCGAAGGAATCATCCATCCTTAGCCCAGATGCAGACGTGGCATGGAAGAGAGTGATCAGGGCGCGCGAAACCAAGGTGGTGGCGAGGCAGCGCGGGACGGGAATCTGTCTGCAAGTTCGGAAAGTTAGTTGAAAACGCGTACGAACAGAAAGGGAGTCGGATTGGGGCGGGTTTGCGCTTTGTTGTGTTTTGTAACTGTCCTCTTCATTTGCTACTCAAATGTGGGTTATACGCTCAGAAGCACACATCATTCCTGTTCTCCACCCTTCTCTAACACCCCCTCCTCCCGTTTTGGCTGATTCTCTTCCGGCTGTAGCCGTGACATTCCGCCTCGCCCCCCCACCCCCCACTACCCCCGCCACAGTTGGAAACCTTAGTTTTGTAGATCGGATCTCACTGTTAGATATTTACACGTTGAGACCTCTTTCTCCCACTTTTTAACAGGCTACTATTATATGGAAAAGGATTCTTCTGACTGAGATTGCCAAAACAGAAGAAAAAAAACCCAAAAAGAAAACAACCCACAAGCCCCCAAATCAAACTGTTTCATGGTTGTATAGTTAGTTGCCCGGGGGGGGGGGGGGGAGTAGAAAACGCTCTAGTTTGAATTTTTTTTAAAAAGCAATTTGAAATGTCAAGGATTTTCAGTAGCATTTGAAAAACAGTAACATGAGAAACAGAGCAGCGTTTATAGCAAGAGGGAAAATCTAACAGACGAATCTTTGAAAGGATATGCGTGTCTGGTCAGCCATGAGAGCGTTCTTCTTGAAAGGAAGTCAGTGATGTTGCTTGGCAATTGAGAGTAGCAGTGGCTTTTGCAGATTATTTCAAATACTCTTCATTACTACAAGAGGCCGAACACAGCTGCTCTCGGTGATGTAAAATTCATTTAATTAGTGTGAAGAGGGCATTGATAGGTTTTATGCAAATAGTGTCTTTATTTCTTTTCCCCTAATATTTTCATCCAGTGAAGGATGTGTCATCACGACTTTTCATTCTCTTCGTTCCCTTTTCCAGCAGATGGGAGGTTGCTAGGAGGGTCTACGCCTCCAATAAGCCTAGAGAAAAGATGACTAAGAAAAAGATTAGGTGGCCAATTTTTAAAAAAGAAATTCAAGGCTCAGGAAATGGGTTAGATGAAATCTTGCCTCTTTTAGCCCAACCTCTTCACAACATTTTTCCTTTTCCTGTTGGAAGCGTCAATTTGCCTTTTATGCACAATCTTCATCAGTCATAGTGAAAGCACAACTTTCTGCATTTTCCTGGTGGAAGGAGGAAGTAGTGTTTACTGAACCTGTTCAAAGTCATGCTCCTAGGTTAGTGAAACATTTGCATCTTTAAGATGCATTGGATGGGAGGGTTTGGTGGATATAGTCTAGCTAGCTGCAGCATGAATCTCACATTACATGGTTGGGCAGGAATATGTAAATAGGGCAATCCACACTGTGATTGGCTATCTCACAATTCCATAAGGGGATTGGCTAGTCTCACCAGTAAATTGAGTAATCCAGCAGCAGGAGAATGAGACCTTGGCTGCCCCAGGAGAAAGAAGCAAGATAATAATGTAGGACACTCTTCTGCAGTAACAGCAGCAACCATGGCCAAACTAGAGATTTGAGGTGAGATGGGACCTTGGGACCATTGCGCCATTGCAACTGGAGCTAAGAGCATTAGCCCAAGTTTGTTGGACAACTGGGAGTGGGGAACGGTAATCCACCAGACCAAGAACTGTAGAACCCTGGTAAAGAATGAGGATGGAAGCCAATATTGGCAATATTGATAATTTTAAAACAACAAATGGAATTTTTTTAACAGGCTGAGGCCTGGGAGCACATTTCAGGAACTATCCTCACTGTAGTCTGCTACTAACCTGGATTATAACCTTTTGGCTTCCCTAACATGGTTCTGTGTGGTCAGTGAGTTATTGGATTAGATTTTGGACCCAGCAAAGCAGAAAGATTGGTGTTGAGATGAGTAGAACGAGATATGGGAGCTTGGGGGACATGTCTTACTTTATAGTAATTGTTTTTGTGTTATTGATGCTGTTAACAGGGACAGTTCCCCTTTATGTAGTAAAGATCAGACATGGCTGTCACCACATGGTTCTCATTTTTGGTTTTTGTTGTTGTTGTTGCTCTTTTCATGTATGTGTTGCTGTTATATGCCATCAAGTCACCATAGGGATCCTACGTACAACAGTTCTGAAGCCTGCCCTTTCCGGAGCCAGTCTCACAGCCTCTGACACACCTACCCCCATTGCCTCAGTTAGTCTATCAATCCATCTCATCTGGGATTTTCCTCTCCTGTGCTGTCCTTCCACCCTTCTGAGCATCATGATGTCGTCCAAGGATTGGTCCCTAATGGCTACATGCCCAGATTATGTGAGATGGAGCTTCAAAATCCTAGCCTCCAAGGAGAAACTAGTTTTCACCCTCTCCAACAAGACCGATTTGTTTTTTTTGGCGGTCCATGGTATGTTCAAGACTTTTTTCCAGAACCGCAACTCAAAGGCATCGATTCTTATTCTGCCATCCGTAGTCATTGCCCAGCTCTCTGATGCATAGCAAGTAATTGCAAAAACCATGGTCTGTATCAGGTGCTCCTTAGTCTTTAGACTGGCATCATTACTTCTCAGTGCTCTGGAGAGGTCCCAGACAGCAGATTTTCCCATTGCAATTCCTCTTGATTTCCTGGCTGCCTGGTGTCAAGACTGTTGATTGTGGAGCCAAGCAAGATGTAATTATTAACAACCTCAAATCTCTACTCTATCACGATGCTGTCAATTGGCTCAATGGTGAGAATCTTGATGTTGATCTTCAATTCATATTGAAGACTACAGACCTTGACCTTCTGCAGCAAGCACCTCAGTTCCTCCTCAGTTTCAGCAAGGTTGTGTCAGTCTGCATAATGCAGGTTGTTGATTAGTTTTCCTCCAATCCTAATGCCACATTCCTCCTCATAAAGCCCGGCCTCCTGAATGATTTGTTCTACATATAAACTGAAAAAGAATGGCGACGGGACACATCCATGATGCACTCCTTTTCTGATTTTGAACCATATAGTTTTCTCCTCTACTCTGTTCTGAGGACTGCTTCCTGGTTCAAGTATAAGTTTCTCATAAGCACAATCAAATGTTCTGAATTTCCATTCTCTTCAAGGTTAACCACAATTTGTTGTGATCTACACCATCAAATGCCTTTGCATAGTCCATGAAACACAGATAGATATTCCTCTGGTACTCTTTGCTTTCTGCCAGGATCCATCTGAACTTTGGTGATAATGTTTCTAGTGTTTCTCTTCTACACCTAGCTTGTATTTCTGGTAGTTTCCTGTCAATGTACTATTCTAGTCTTTTTAAGATAATCTTTAGCAGGATTTTGCTTGCATGTGGTATTATATATTTATACTGATATTTTCTGTATGAACCAAGGGAAGCTCTGTGGAAATATATGAATAATTATTCTTGGGGCATTATTTAAAGAATAATTTTATTTTCACATTCTCCCATCAGAGTGTTTGGGTCCAAGGCCTTTTATCTGCCATAGTTTATGGTCTATTTCTTACTGGTCATAAATCCATAATTTAATGATTTCCCAACTGATACTAGAGGATTATTTCTCTTTAACATAATTGATTTCTTAAAATTCTGTTTATATACAAAAGAAGACAACTGGTGAAATGAATATTTCATAAAGTTTAACGAATAAAGATTGGTAAAACAATTTTTAAACTTAATTCTTATAAAAATAATTTTTATTTTGTGCCATAGAATCAGAATCAACTCATAGCTGACTTTCCAGTGGGTTTTTAGAGGTTGTATATATCACATAGGAGGGTATTTACTATCTTTCTCTCACAAAACAGCTGGTGAATTTGAACTTAGTGCCTTTAGGTTGGCAGCACAACCCCTAACCAATGGGTCACCAGAGCTCCCCAATCAAAATGATACATGCAGGTTTTCTTCTAGTTCAAAAGGAACTGGAAAGTTGATAACAATACATTTCCCAGTCTCACATGTTGTCACTCCTATCCTCCCTTTTCTAAAAAACACAATTTAGAATTTAAGGATTTTTGTATATATGTAAGGGATATTTATTTGCCTGTTTATTTATTATACAGCCTTTATCTTGTTTTTAGGTAGTAAAACATACTCAGTATTTATAGCCTCATAACTTCAACTGGAAAGTATTCCTTCTTTCTGTTTTCTAAAGTGTTTTGTAGAATTCACTGCTGAAATTATCTGGACCTGCAGTTTTCTTTGTGAGACAGATTTTAATTCTGAATTTAATGTCTTTAATTGATATAATTCAGGACGTGGTATTCTCAACCACTTGCAATGGATCAGACAGGTGGACAGTGAATAAGGATATCCGACAGGTGAAGAATTGATGCCTTTGAGTTGTGGTGCTGGAGAAAAATATTGAATAGCCTACAGACTGCCAAAAGAACAAACCAGTATGTCTTGGAAAAATTGTAACTAGCTTTGTCTTCCATACTTTGGACATGTAGCTGGGAAAGGGGCATCATTCTTAGAAAGGTGGAGGGTCAGCGAAGGACAGAAAAACCTGCAATGAAATGGGTTGACAGAGTGACTTCAGCAATGGACTCCAGTGTCTCAGAGATGATGAGGATGGCACAGGACAGGGCAGGGTTCAGGTCAACTGTTCATAAAGTTGCTATCAGTCATACTTGACTCAATGACACCTAACAACAACAACTGGTATGAGGGTATTTAGGTACCATTCCTTTATGAATGAACGTGGGTGGTTGTTGGTTTTCAAGTTTTGCATGACATCTAAGTCATCCAATTTATTGGTGTAACATTTTTCTTACTATTCCTTTAATGTTCCTTATCGATCTTTTAAGGGAACACATTTTTATTGATTTCCTCCACACAGTTTGTTTTCCTCTCCTGGTTCATTGATTTCTGCTTTTGGTTTTATTATTTTCCTCTTTCTAAGAATTCATGGAGAAGTAGTTCAATATTTGGTGGGCTTCTATATGAAAGGTTGTCTTCCTCCAACGAAGAAAGATGAGGCAGTTTCTTCCTATTAAGACTTTATATCATTTACAGCCTTGGAAACCAATGTAGAGTTGAAACTATCTCAACAAAAGTAGAGGTGGCTTCATGTTGTTACTTCTGCTTTAGGTTTAATCGTTCATCTTTGTAGAGTTATGGTATAGATGGGTGGCAACTGTGGATGAGTGATGCAGGCTGGATACTGTATCCCAGATGAGGGGTCTACAAGAAAAAGCACCTAGCACTGAGGTCCCATGAGTTTATAGAAGCCTCTAGTAGGATGGGGCTTTCATGCCATCCTAATTTTCTCTCCTTAATACAAAAATTACTTCACAAAATGAAAAGCTAATGATTGGTTAGGAAAGACTTCTGAATGATAAACCTTAGACACTCAGAGAGTCCATTTCTACTTAGGATCAACTTCATGTTGCAGAGTAGAAATTCCTCATAGGGTTTTCCTGGCTGTGAAAATCACCAGGTATTTCTCCTGTAGAGGCACTGGGTGGATTTGAATCACCAACCTTTTGGTTAGCAGTTGAACACTGAACTATAGCACCACTGAAGCATAAGGCCTGAGTGGTATTTATTTAAAGAAGTTCTTACATATAAAAAATCTTTATGAAGAAACTTATCTACATAAAGAAAACTTAATACTGAAAAAATAGTACTGAAGATTCTAATAAAGAGAAAGGTATGGTGTGTTGTTTTGAGGGGCCATTGAGTCCACTCTAGCCCACAGCAAATGATGAACAACAGATCTGAACCTTGCTCTAAACTGCCTTCCTGTCTCCCATGCTCATTGCCTGTGTCAGTCTGTCTGTCTCCTTGAAGGTTGTCCTCTTTTACTGGCCCTCTGCCTTTCACAGCTTGATGTCTTTTCCCAAGGACTGGCCTCTCCTGATAATATATGATAATATTTATGTCTCACCATCTTTGCCTCTAACGAGCTCCCTGCTTGTACTTTCTCCAAGACACACTTGCTTGTTCTTTTGGCAGTCCATAGTTGTTGCTGTTATGTATCACCGAGTCAAAACTAACTCATAGCTGACCCTCCAGCCAGTTTTTAGAGTCAGTAAATCACATGGGAGATTTATGCTATGGAGCAGCTGGGAGATTCAAACTGGTGCCTTTAGATTGGCAGCACAACCCCTTACCACTAAGCCATAAGAGCTTTAGCAGTCCTTCAGTACTCTTTGTCAGCAATATAATTCAAAGGCATCAATTCTTCTTTGAGCTTCCAGATTCATTGCCCAGTGATCAGGCATACCTTAGTCTTTAAAAAGACAACCTTGCACTTCAGCACTTTGTCATCGATAACTTCAACCTTTTCTCCGTCTATCGCAATGCTGTCTAATGGTCCAATGGTGAGGGTTTTTATTTTGCTGATGCTGAGATGTAAACTATATTGAAGGCTGTAGCCTTTGATCATCTTCAGTTGGTACTTCCAGCCTTCTTCCCTTAACTGCAAGCAAAGTTGTGTCATCTGCATAAATTAGGTAGTTGATACAATCTCGGTGCATCTTTCTTGTTCTACAGAAAAAGTGTAAACGTGTAATTTAATCTGATTTAGAATGACTGAATATCAAAGAAATCCATTCTTCCTACATTAAACTACATTTAATGATGTAATAAAAATACTAATAGTATTATTTCTTTTTATAACTAGAATCCATGTATAAATAGATTCTAAATTTGTATGTCAAATATAAGCAATAAAAATGAAAATGCTGTGGGTTAAGTGTTAGACTAGGAGCTCTGTAGGAGAAAGCTGAGTTTCTTCCTATAAAAATTTATGGCCTTGAAAGCCACATAAGGAAGTTCTATTCTGCCTTATTGGGTCACTGTTAGAACATTACATTCACAGAGAAGCACCAGAAGCACAAGCTGGATTTAGAAGGGGCTATGGCATCAGCAATATTATTGATAATATCAGACAGATCTTGGCTGAAAACGGAGACTTTCAGAAGAATGTCTACTTGTATTTTATTGACTATGCAAAGGCATTTTGACTGTGCTGACTGTATCAAACAATTACCTTGAGAAGAACAGGAGTTTCAGAACATGTAATTGTGCTTATGTGAAATCTATACCTAGATCAAAAAGCTACTGTTTGAACAGAGCAAGGGAACACTAAATGATTAGAATCAGGAAAGGTGTGCATCAGGGCTGTATCTGCTTCTCCATACCTATTCAATCTGTGTGCTGAGAAAATCAACTGGGAATGTGGACTTTATGAAGAGTATAGCAACAAAAGGCTCATCAACAACCTGCATTATGCAGGCGACACAATCTTGCTTGCTGAAAGAGAGAAGGACCTGAAGTACTTGCTACAGAAGATAAAGGACAGAAGCCTTCAATATTGATTGTTGTTGTTATGTGCTGTCAAGTCGCTTGTGACTCATAGCGACCCTATGTACAACAGCCCTAAACTCTGCTCTGTCCTGTGTACCAATCACGCTGTCTCTGACACTCTCATCCCGATTACCCCAGTCACTGAATCAATCCACCTCATAGAGGGCCTTCGCCTCCTGCACTGTCCCTCCACCCTCCCAAGCATGTCGTCCCTCCTGGCAACATGTCGAAAGTATGTCAGATGAAGCCCCAGAATCCTTGCCTCCAAGGAGTAGCTTGGTTTAATCCTCTCCAAGATGAATCTGTTTGTTTTCCTGGCAGTCCGTGGTACATTCAGTACTCTTCTCCAGCACCACAGCTCAAAAGCATCCACTCTCCTTCTGTCCTCCCTAGTCATTGTCCAGCTCTCTGATGCATAACAAGCGATTGCAAAGACCATGGCCTGTATCAGGCACAACTTAGTCTCCAGAGAGACACTGTTGCTCCTGAGTACTTTAGAGAGGTCCTTAACAGCAGACTTTCCCATCGCGATACGCTTTTTGATTTCCTGACTGCTGGTGCCAAGAGTGTCGACTGTGGAGCCGAGCAAACTGAAGCTGTGAACAATCTCCATGTCTTCGCCATCCATCCTGACGCTGCCAGTTGGTCCAGTGGTGAGAATCTTTGTCTTCTTGACATTGAGCCTCAGTCCATACTGAAGGCTGCAGTCCTTGACCCTCTGCAGCAAGTGCATGAGGTCCTCCTCAATGGCCCAGCAGGTGGGAAAAATGTTTGGAAGGAACTCAAATGAAAATGAGGCTTTTTCATAGGAAAAAAAAACATTTTAAAATCTATCTTGGAACAGATAATTTACTCAATTATAAATGTTATATAATAAAATGACATTTCAAAACCAATGGGGAAAGGTAGGTATTCAATAAAATGTCAACTGTGTAGCCATTTTTTAAAATGAAACACATAATCTATAGCTGTTTTTAACATATAACACATTATAGATAGATAAAAGATCTAACAGTTTTGTTTTTTAAGAAAACTCGCTAAGAAGCTAACAAGTGGTGTAGACCATTCTAAATGTGACACAAATAGTATGTGTCAACAAAAAGCTGTAAAAGCAAAAATATGAAAAGGTCTGTAAATTTGACAACATGAATATACAAATTTTTACAGACCAAATTCCCTAAGAACAAAGGCAAAAGACAACACCAAGTTACCATTTAAAGAAGGGAAATTGAGGCACCAGTCCATGAGTATCTCTGAAAGGGCCAGAGGGAGTGAGAATAGCATAGGCCCTCACTACCCCAGAGCAGAAAGCAGATAAGGAGCCCATAGCCCAGCGACATGGCACCTCTAGAACCATTGCAGCAGCAAGAGGTTCATTTATTCATTGCTGACTGACAGATTCACAGTTATGGTAACAATAATAGGAGAGGCAAATAATATCACCTAAAACAAATTCAGGTTTTAGCCAAGCAGTCCCAAGGCACAATTCCTCAATTAGTCCATGATCTGATTTCAGTTCGGTAGTCAAATCCAAATCATCCAGCAAAGTTTGCCTCTAAGCAAACAAGCACCCTGAAAACTATAAGTCAGCTTCTCCTTTAAGCATCCAGCAAGAACAGCAAACATCTTTAACTATATTCTTTATCTTGGGGCTCCTCTCCTTACACCTTGCCACAGTTTCTTCATAGTAATGCCACAGTCTGTCCAACATCATCACTAAAGTCTCACTAACAGGGTCTTTTCTAGTCTCCCTCAAGTCTTGCCTCCACAAGTCCTGCTTGCCTCATGTCTTGTTATTCAATGTCTTTCTGCTCAGTGTGGGAAGCACTCTTTCTCTTAGCCTAGTCCCACAGCTGTTGATGATTTGTAAGGCCATGTGTCTGCAGTTAAAGTAGCTGGAGACCAGAGGGGGCTAACTGTAAAGGCTTTAAAAAGCCAACTTTTAGGCTAAAACTACATTGCAAACTGGAAAATAAAATATTTGCAGCTTCTTTACAAAAAGCTAATATCTAAAGCACTCCTATAATAAAAAGACCAACATGTTAATAGAAAAGAGGCAAAGAAGTGGGATAGACCAGGGTAAAGAAAAATTAGTTACTGTTAAATATTTTAAAGCATTATTTATCTTACTCTTACTTAGATAAAACTGATCTATTTTTGAAAATCCCATCAGGTTGGCAGAGATAAGCATTTCTGATTATGCAGCACATTGGCGAGGATCTGAAAGCATGTACCAACTAAAAGTTGGTCAATAATTTTAGCATAATTTTGCAAGACATATTCTTGACCTAGAACTTCTGTTTCTAGGAATTGAAACTGTTAGGTGGGGGAAAAAGCTAGATGCAGAAAAATATGTACCATTTGTGCAGGGGAAAATATGTGTGTGCTTGTAAATGCACATAAGGTTCAAAGAGTTGCTTTGAGGAGGTCACTGGCTGGCTGGGGTCCTGGAGAAGGAGAAAGACTTCTGGCTCAGTGTGAATCATTTTATACTGTTTGAAGCTTGTACTTTCTGAATTACCTTTAAAAAAAGCAGTACTAATGGCACAGCTAAGGTTGAACAAATTGTATCCCATCAAATACAAACAGCCATTATATGGCTCATATGAAATAATTCTTACATCTTAAAATTATATATTATTCCATGAAGCATATTATATTACAGTATTTTATTTTTTTCATATTTCTATGAAGTTGTTAGAAATTGTTAACCATGAGGTTTTAATAGCAAATCATTTTTAAAAAGTTAAAAAAACTCTACAGTCATTGGTATTTAGTTATAAAGTATTAATGCAATGCTTAAAAAGAACTAAAACCCAGTAGTCTTAAAACTATGATTACATGACTGATAATGACCTTTTAACATATTAATAAGTTGCTCTAGAAAATGATTTCTGAGTAACTCTTGGATTAATGTGAGCCTTTAAGCCACTGACTGATTGCTCTTTTGTACTTCCTCGGTTTTTTCAGCCAGTCCTGATGCCATCTCAGATTTGCTATGACATCTGAGTAGTTTTGCCCGGTACTTTTTTTCCAGTTGATAAACTGCTCTTTATTGTACTTGTGGACAGAAGCAGAAACTTTAGGGTAGTTTATAATTGAGCGAAGCTTTTGGTCCAAAGAGTAAGTAAGATCTGGAAATTTTGTGGCAATATTTGTTAGTTCATCTGGATCCAAGGAAAGATCTGAAAAGAAAAAAATAAATTCCTGTCAAAATAATTATCTTCTTAAAGAGAAACAATTTTTAAAAAAAAATTGTTCGACAAATGATGTACTAAAATTAGTTTTTATTTTCACTTTCTGTTATTCAAGTAAATGAAGGACAATATAAATGGTAACTAGGTCAAATGTTAATATCTCTCTGACATATACCAGGTGAGTGGCATAGTCTGTTGAGAGTGTGCTGACAGCTGAAAGGCCCCCTTTGGGAGTTTAAATCCATCAGGTCCTCCAAGGAAGAAAGATTGCTAATCTCCTCCTGTGCACTTTACAGCTCCATAAATCCACTGTAGGGTCAGCTATGAGTGTCAGTTCCAACCAGACAGCAATGACTTTAAGTTAATTTTATATGCTATTAATTGTATATAATTTTATTTCACATAATTTTATATGCTATTATCTCCTTTTCTCCATCATCCTGTTATTCTTCCTTTTTTCTTATCCATTCTTAGATGGCATGTACAATCAAACCTTTACCAGTGCAGTAATTAATCCAATTATCATGTTTTTAAGGTCTTCCCTATTTTGGCATGCAGAAAAAACAATTTCAGTAAACTTATATTTTTTTATCTCAATATCCCCAAACTTTCTGGATATAAGAATTCTTGATATAGGTAAGTTCTTACAACCTGACTTAGTCCTAGTATTCTTTATTTAGCAGCATCTTACTTAGATGATTTGAAAGGTGTATTTATTAGTATTATCCTTTTGAATAAATAGCCATGAGGAGGAGGCTTCTCTTAATCACCATCAGCAAGATAGTAATAATACATATTTCACATGTATAAACACCCATTTACATACGATGTGGGAAGAGAGAAGGCAGTTAGAATGCTAATCTAGTGAGAAAAACAATCTTAAGAAATGAACAACTGATGTTGAGGAAAATCTCTCATGGGCCTGAGTGCCTTGTCCTGGAGGCCACTGAAGATCCACATTATTAGGTGACTTCAGATGGAAGCTTTTTAGAAAAGGAAACCATTAATTAAACTCTAAAGGATGAGGAAAAGGCTACTCCCCTTATTTTGATAGTCACACGTGCCTTTTGTAGAAAGAGATGAACAAGAGATGCCATTACTCTCCAGGATTAAAACTTACAGACCTCCGTTTGAGGCTAAGAATTCCTGCCTCAGAGAAGGACTTAGCTCCTGCTCTTAGAGCTAATGTAATCAGTTTGGCACCTAAAGAAATATTTTGAAAAAAATAATCTAGACATTTGTAACTAGGAAGAAAATGAAGAAGAAATGAATACTGGTAATGGCCTTAGCACAAAATGCAGTTATAAAAAAGCCTATGTCTGTGGTTCACAGCTTCAATTTGCTCGGCTCCATGGTCAACACTCTTGGCACCAGTAGCCAGGAAATAAAAAAAAAAGTATTGTGATGGGAAAGTATGCGGTTGGGGACCTCTCTAAAGTACTCAAGAGCAACGGTGTCTCTCTGGAGACTAAGGTGTGCCTGATACAGGCCATGGTTTTTGCAATC
>NW_006399793.1:15100859-15102159 GCF_000299155.1 Elephantulus edwardii | reverse complement strand
CATTTTCTTGGGAAGAGGCATAGCCTTCTGCCAACTAATCATAATTAGGAACTTTGTAGATTGACAGATCTTGGAAGAATGAGAAAGGAAATAATCCTGAGATAACTGGATAAAAAAAAAAAAGAAAACAGAGAGATAAGGAGAAGAATGTACATAGGGATAAAGGGACTGCCCAGGACCAATATAAATGAGCAATAAGCAATGAAGAACAAGTGAGTAGGGAAGAGTTTCCAGGGAGAAAGATAAGAGAAGAGATTGGACCAGGCTGGTCTGCATTTCAGCCACTTGTTGGCATCACTATCAAGAATAACGGGGATAGAAGAGGTCATTGAGGATGACTGAGATGCAGGGACCAACAGGCAAAGACTCATAATTATTGGAAGTTTATATGTTCCATATAGTTCAGTTAAAACTAACACATACAAATATCTTACTTCAAATTTATTCTTAGCCTAATTTTCCCAAAGAAACTGGAAAGATTAACACAATTAACATGATTTTCATGTCATTAAATGAGACATGAGGGAGCTCTGGTGGCCTAGTTGTAAGGAGCTGAGCTGCTAATCTGAAGGCATGTGGTTCAAATCCACCAGGTGCTCTGTGTGTGGATGGGCAGTCTCCCCCTGCGTGGTTTACTGCCTCTGAAAACCCACTGGAGGGTTAGCTATGAGTGAGCTCTGACACAAGAGTATCAAACAACAACAGCATGAGACATAATGTAGGAGATGAGGATAAGAATCTATTCAGTATTTATTTAGTTCCAGGAATGGTTCCAGATACAGAGAAACAACAGAGGGGAAAATGGACAGTGTCTGTTCTACTGAAGATTATGTTCTAAGGCAAGGAGACAGAAATACACATATAAATCAGATGGCGATGGGTGCAAGTACAATAAAAACACATACACCAGGGTCAGGAGTAGAGAGAGTACTGGTGATGTATATAGTTGTGCTATTTTTAGAAATTAAGGCCAGTTATAACTCCAAGGCACACAACAACAACAATAATGAAAAAAGCAAAAACGAATGGCTTTAACAAATAATAATTTCTCACAATTTAAGAGGATAGAAGTCCAAAGGGAGCTCTTCCAGAGTGGTTGCACTATTTTACAATCCCACCAACGGTGTATGAGAGTTCCCACCTCTCCACATCCTTTCCAACATTTACTTTCCAACTGCCTTACTAAACTCGAACACAGAAAATCCTTTTGACCCAGCTATTCCACTACTAGGAATATACCCCAAGGAAATTAGAACTGGAACACAAATGGAGATTTGTACACCAATGTTCATAGCAGTGT
>NW_006399793.1:15096642-15100337 GCF_000299155.1 Elephantulus edwardii | reverse complement strand
CAGGATAGAGCAGGGTTTAGGGCTGTTGTACATAGGGTCGCTATGAGTCGCAAATGACTCGACGGCACATAACAATAACAACAACGTCTGTGGTTTTGTGACAGAATAAATTTCTGTTTGTTGGGGGGGGAATGCAATATCAAGTATAAAATGAGGATGGATGGTAAATAAAACTCCAAATTCAAACAATGCTTTAAAAAATTGATTGATAGAATAATGATGTGAGTAGATATATTTTATAGTGTGGAATGGGCTTGGGTTTTTTAGTCAGACCTGGGTTGAAATCCTAGCTCAACCACTTTTTAGATGTGATACAGGTATCTGAATTTCTTTGATCACCCTAGTATGAGGATAATTGTATAATCATTGTAGGGCTGTGAAGAAGAATAAATAAAATATTTAGAAAGTCAGGCTCTATAAAATAGGTGTGAGTCTTCTGGAGCAGTTGAAACCAGGATCGTGAATGCTGATTGGAAAAGTTAATCACAAATATTAAAAGCCATCTTCATCAGAGGAAAATGTGGTTTCCATCATCAGATCCAGATCAAAAGACTAAAAGGGAACTTGCTCTGGTGTTGACTGGCAAAGTTGCTGTTTTTCAAGAAGGCAGGCACTCGACAAAGCTATGCCAGTCAGTTCCATACCTCGTTTTTGAAAGTGTATCAATACATATTTACCAAAAAGTTGAGGCAACACCGACACACCATCAGAATAAGCTATGTACTTCCACTGGTTAGTTCGAAGCATATAGGTGGAGGCATTCACGTTACATCCATGGAATTCGCTCAGGATCCAAGGTGGATGTGAATATTTGAATTTGCATTCATTTTTAAACATTTCTGAGGAGAGTGGCAACAAAGAGTATCCACTCAAGTTCTGAGGTAGAGAAATCCCAGCAATATCTGTGGAATAAAAACAACCAAAAATCTTATTTTTATCAGTTGAGCATTCACTAATGACATCATTTACATATTTTCAGGTCATCAAGGGTCATGAAGGCTAGACTGCTTTGATGGAAATGCTATTAACATCTCAGAACTTGAAGTTCTTAATCTATAATAATAGATTGATGCAGCAGCTGCAACAGTGGGATTACACAGAGCAGAGATTGTGAAGCTGGAACAGGACTAGGCAGTGTTTTCTTTAGTTTCACGTGAATCTCTGTGAGTCTGAGCTGACTTGATGGCCCCTAACAGCACACCTTAAAGATTTAGTTTAAGTTTAAATAAATCATTTAAGTTAAATGAAGAGAACTGTACCCGGAACATCTCGTCAATTATTAGACAATGCAGTCAAGCCTTCATTCTAACCCTCCGAAAGATTAAGTAATCACTTAAAGTTGTTTCTCAAAGTGTGCTCAATGGCATACTAACACAAGCTATAGGAGAAAGGGATTTAGTGGTTATACAAACTAGCAAAAGGATGATTAAACAGAACTAAGTAGATATTTCTGTTGCAGATATAAACTTATTTCTGATGTGAATTTATAAATATTTAAGAGTGATATGTTGTTCTTGTTGATTGCCGTCGAGTAGGGCACAACGCATAGCAACTCTATGAACAAAACACCTAATGCCTTTCTGTAACTATTGTCTTTTCTCCAAGTTCATAGAGTTTCCAGAGACATTTGGTTTTGGAGGTGATGCCACTCCTGCTTCCAAACCTGAATCAATCTGGAAGCTCCTCCAAATACTGTCCATGAAGGGTAACCATTATGGTATTTGATACAACTGTGGCAGAGTGTTCAGCATCACAGCAACTCCAAGTTACTTCAGTACAGGAAGTAGACAGATGACTGCTGTAGCACTTTAAGGATGTCTTCCTAACACTAACAAATGTAATTCATTTTAATAAATTTAATAACATTCCTATGGAATTTTAAAGACACTCCCAACAAATGCTGTTGACTCTAATAAACAAAGTAGACCCTACACCCTTGGGTCCTTGCTTGCTAAATCGGGCAAAGTCCAGCCAGCTGACACCCACTTGTGGAGGGAAAAACCAGTAACACAAAACAAACACAAAGCAAAACTTTTCCTTGTTTGAGAGTGATATAGAGCATATCAAATACCCCAAATTTATTTGACGGCAGAACTTTCCCCCCTTAAGGATCATATTAAGACATAAATGTTTGGTAGAATATACCTTGCAAAATCTAGAAGTAAACTGAATAAGGAAAAAGACTTGGTGGGGTTTTTTTTTTGTTCTTATCAACTCTAGATAGAACAACAGTATAAGAAATGTTCACATTAATCACACACTTTAGTTTAGATAATTGTTTTTAAGGTATGTGGTATTAAGGATTTACTGTTCAAAATGGATAGGCTTCCCCATCCATTAACGTACTTTGCCATGTGGAGGGGTGGCAATATGGATATAGGATGTGTTAGCCTACCTACAAGGAGATTGGTTAGTCTCACCATTAAATTGTGCAGATCCAGCTGCAGAATCAGAAGATCTCCCCCACCAGCAAAGAAGCAGCAAGAGAATGTGGCCCATCCGCCAGAGATTCTTGTGTCAGCTAGACTTATGGCAGGAGTAGCCATGCCCAAACAGAGGACCAGAGACCAACGTGAGATGGAGCTGACCTCGGGACTGCCACCCGCAATGGAACCAAAGAGCCTTTGCTCAAGTTTCTTGGACAATGGAGAATTGAAGATAGCTGGTAGGTGGGGAAGAGCCATAAATGGCAGAACTAAGAGCTTTGTAATACCAGCCTAAAGTGTGAGGCTCAAGGCTGAGAAACACATTTTGGAAGCTGTCCTGACTGCATTCTGCTACTAACCTGGATTATAACCTTTTGACATGCCCAATACGGTTCTGGGTGGTCTGTGAGCTATCACATCAGATTGTGGACCCAGTAAAGGAGTAAGAGTGATGTTGAGATAAACAGAGGTATGGGAGAGTGGGAGACATGTTTAACCTCATGGGAATTGGTTTTGTGTTGCTGGTGCTGTTAATGGGCACAATTCCCCTCTGTGAAGTGCCAGATATGGCTGTCCCCATGCAACCCTTGCTCTTTTTACAAGGTGTTTAGCTGGAAGTCATACCACATCTTTCCTGTTTAAAACTTAGCATTAATTATGGCAAGATACTTAGTACAGTCTTACAATGTTGTCTCCTCACCCTCTTTTCTGGATTCAATGTTCCACATTTTAATATGTAACTATTTCTGAAAGGAATCAGAAATATATATGCAATGCTATAAATGAAATAAAATTGGATAAGAAAATTAATTTAATGCAAATAAATGTTTGCAGAGCTCTCATCGTGCTGTGCCTAAAGCCCAAAGATCAAACCCGCTAGCCATTCTGTGAGAGAAAGATGAGGTAGTATGCTTCTGTAAAGATCTGTTGTTGTTATGTGCTGTTGAGTCTACTTCAACTCATGGTGCCTTTATGTACAACAGATGGAACTCTTACTTGATCTTGTACCACTCGCACAATCTCTGCTATGCTTAAACCACTGTTACAGTTACAGTGTGAATTCATCTCACTGAGGGTCTCCCTCTCTTTTGCTGACCCTCCAGCTTTCCAGGCATGATCTCCTTTTTTCATGAATGGCCCCTTCGGACAACATGCTCCATGTAGGTGAAATCCTAGGAGACAGTTCTTCTCTGCCCTAGAAGGGAGCTGTTGTTGTTGTTGTTATGTGCCGTCGAGTCGCCTGCGACTCATAGCGACCCTATGTACAAC
>NW_006399793.1:15077545-15091717 GCF_000299155.1 Elephantulus edwardii | reverse complement strand
CGGGAAAAGAAAATAGGCATGATCTGGGTGAAAAGACAGGGTATTGATAGGAAAGGTCCAATGGTGACTGATTTTATTCTTTTATTTATTTTTTTTTTTTCTTGGCAGGTGAGTTGTTACACACTCCTTAGCGGATTCCGGGTGACTGATTTTATAAAACAGAATGCATGAGAATGATTGTGTGAAACACAATCTATATAAAGTTTGTAAGCAAACCAATTGAAAAAAAAGTAAAAAACCGAAACCAAACCAAACCAAACCACTATATTTGTTTCTAAAGCTGACAGAATGGAAGGAGAGGAAGTCTGGCTTGAGGCTTTGATTTGAGAAGTTTCACTATAATCTTTGCAAATAATAAAACAAAATAATACAGCTACAGTTAAACTAGGGAGCTCTGGAGGCCAGTGTATAAGGAGTTGCACTGCCAACACACAGGCAGGCAGTTTGATTCCACCAGCTGCTCAATGGGAAAAAAGACGGGCAATTTCCTTCCATGGAGGAAGGGTCAGTGATGAGTCATTTTCTGGTCCACAGCATGTAACAACAACGTTATGCTAGAGAAGATGTGGTATATTCACACAATGGAATATTATACAGCACTAGAAAACAAAGAACTCATGGGTGACAATGGAAGACATTATGCTGAGTAAAATATCTCAGTCGCAAAAAAGACAAATTCTGCATAATGCCACTGTTATAAAACAAGACTGACATGGGGGTTGGGGGGAAACTGAGAAAATAGGGGATAAATAATGTACATGGCAATGAAATAGGTGAGGGAAAGAACTGTATAAAAGGAATATATGATGAGTTATTATTGGCATGACAGGAGTCCAGAATAAGAGCCGCATAGTAAAGTGGTCTGGGACTGTACAATAAGAACTTTCCCCCCCCTCCCAGAAAAGCAAACTGGGGGAGGAGTGGGGGCAGGGAGAAAAAGGTGCAATGATGCGACTCAGGGAGCGGGGCGCCTGCGCGCAGAGGTGGGACTTCCGGGCCGTGGCGCTTAAGTTGCTCGAGTCGTGTGATCGATCGCCAGAAGTACCCCCGGGGACCTCAGAGATGCTGAGCTCCCGGCATGCGCCTCAGGGGGCGGGGCGCTTGCGCGCAGAGGTGGGACTTCCAGGGCGGGGCGCTTGCGCGTAGAGGTGGGACTTCCAGGGCGGGGCTCTTAAGTCGCTCGCGTCGTGAGATCGATCGCCAGAAGTACTCCTGGGGACCCCAGAGGTGGAGTCTTCGGCCGCTGGGCAGACGCCCGAGGAGACTGGAGGGCCATGGACGCCAACGTGGAGAGGGAGAGGATCGCACAGGAAATCCGGGAGCTGGAGAGGATCCTGGACCCTGGCTCCTCCGGTGGCGTGAGGCTCTCAGAGTCGAGTCTGGGCTCGGATTCTGATGCTGATTCACTATGCAGTGAGGACCTCGACTCCCCTGGGCCCCTGATCTTGGAAGAAGAAAGGTCAGGTGAGGCCAGCAACGAGGAGGAAGACCGGAAGGACAGGAACCTCCCCGAGGACCCTGAGACCTGTCTGCAGCTGAACATGGTCTACCAAGAGGTTGTGCAAGAGAAGCTCGCAGAGCTGAACCTTCTGCTGGCCCAGAACCGTGCACAGCAGGAGGAGCTCACTTGCGGTCTGGCTGGGTCCAAAGGCCCAAAGGAGAAGAGCAGAAAGAGCCTCCCCCCTCACATGTACATCGGGCATTTTATGAAGTCCTACTTCAAGGACAAGGTCACTGGTGTGGGGCCCCCAGCCAACGAGGACATGCGGGAAAAGGCAGCCCAGGGTGTCAAGTCCTTCGAGGAGCTCCTGGTGACCAAGTGGAAGAGCTGGGAGAAGACCCTGCTCAGGAAATCCGTGATGAGTGACCATCTGCACCGTCTGCTTCAGCCAAAACTGCTTAAACAGCAGTACTTAAAGCAGAAGCAGAGCCACGTCACCAGCAAAATGGAGGAGAAGGTTCTAGAGAAACAGGTCCGAGACACAGAGAAGGAGATTGAGGACATCCACCAGCTCCCGGAAGAGGCTCTTCTGGGCAACAGACTGGACAGCCACGACTGGGAGAAAATTTCCAACGTGAACTTTGAAGGCCGCCGCAGTGCAGAGGAGATCCGAAAGTTCTGGCAGAATTGCGAGCACCCAAGCATCAACAAGCAGGAGTGGAGCCGAGAGGAAGTGGAGCAGCTGAAGATAGTGTCAGGCCAGCATGGCCACCTGGGGTGGCAGAAGATCGCCGAGGAGCTGGGGACCCAGCGCAGCGCCTTCCAGTGCCTGCAGAAGTTCCAGCAGCACAACCAGGACCTGAAGCGGAAGGAGTGGACGGAGGAGGAGGACAGCATGCTCACGCAGCTGGTGCAGGAGATGCGCGTGGGCAGCCACATCCCCTACCGCAGAATTGTCTACTACATGGAAGGGCGTGACTCCATGCAGCTCATCTACCGCTGGACCAAGAGCCTGGACCCCCGCCTTAGGAAGGGCTGCTGGGCCCCCGAGGAGGACGCTAAGCTGCTTCAGGCTGTCGCCAAACATGGGGCCCACGACTGGTTTAAGATCCGGGAGGAGGTGCCAGGCCGCAGTGATGCCCAGTGCCGGGACCGATACCTGAGAAGGTTGCACTTCAGCCTAAAGAAGGGACGATGGAACCTGAAGGAAGAGGAAAAGCTGATCGAACTGATAGAGAAGTACGGGGCTGGCCATTGGGCAAAAATCGCCGCAGAGCTGCCCCACCGGACAGGCTCCCAGTGTCTGAGCAAATGGAAGATCATGGTGAGGAAGCAGCAGCGTCACCAGCAGAGGCGGCGAAGGCCCCGGCGCTGTGTGCAGTGGAGCTTCAGCAGTGAGGACAGTGGGGACAGTCGGGATGGGGACAGCAGCAGCAGCAGCGAGGATGCAGAGACAGAATCGGAGGACAGCCTGCCAGTCAGGCAGGGAGGCAGAGCCCTGCCTTCAACCATGTATGTGGTGCCGCACATGGACCTGTGGGTTCCTGCCAGGCACAGTGCCCCAGAACGACGGAAAGGGGGCACATGGGGTTGGCCGGATCAGCAGGAGGCTGAGTCTGCCACAGTCCCGGGCCCCAGAGCAGGCACAAGTCAGGCTTCAGGGGAGCACAGCAGTGTCCAGAGCCCACATTCGGTGGACAGCCAGAAGCTGGGGGAAAAGGCGGTGCCCCTGGAGGCCGTGCTGCAGGTGCTCCAGGCCAACACAGCTGCTCAGGGCCAGGGGCTGAAAAAACAAAGGCCACCTGCCCAGCCCATCCTGGCACCAGGGCCCAGCACAGAGGCAATCCCTGGGCCCCATGGCCAGCTCCCGCGGCCCGTCTCAGTCCTAGATGGGCAGCGTCACCAGAGACAGAGACACACCCTGCAGAAGAGGCTTCTCCTCCGCCGGCTCCTGATGGCCGTGGGCCCATGGGTGGGCGACATCACCCTGTCCTGCACGCAGGCATCCCGGAGGCCTGTGGCAGTGCAGACAAGAGCTGATGTCATCAGGAGGCAACTGCAGGGCGCCCGCCTCTCAAGCACACCAGTGTTTACCCTGTTGGTCCAGCTTTTCCAGATCGATGCTGACGGCTGCATGGAGGTCATCCGGGAGAGGAAGGCCCAGCCACCTGCCGAGCCGCCCCATCTGCAGGTACCCCTGAGTGCCCAGCACTGCCCAGGTTGTCCTTCCTCGGGTGCTCCAGGGCAGGAACCCGCAGGGCAGGCCACTAACCCCAGTGGCGGCAGGAGGCCAGGGCCCTGGCAGCCGGAGTCTGTGGGGCCACAAACCACCAGTGGCCCTCGGCCCAAACCCAAGACCGTGTCCGAGCTGCTGCGAGAGAAAAGGCTGCGGGAAGCCCGGGCCAAGAGGACCATGCTGAGCCCCAGGGCCCTCCCACTCCAGCTGCTGGTCTCCTCACCTGACGTGCCCCTGCCCCATCTAAAGACGGCCCCCCAAGGATCCCCAGCTGCTGGGCTGACCATCTGCAGCCCCGCACTCCCAGGACCTAGAGCCCCTGTGGAGGCCAGCCCAGGCACTGCTGGCCCCTTGCAGGGGGTACATGCCCTAGTCAAGGAAGAGGGACCTCGACCTCTTACCCTGGAGGCCTCAGCCGGTCCCACCACAGGGGCCAGCAGTCCAGCACCAGGCCCCAGCCAAGTACTTGTCCTCAGCCAGCCCAGTAACCCAGGGCAGTCCCCGGCCCCCAGCACATCGCAAAAGCAAGGTCTGCCCCAGCTACCGCCCCTCCTTCCTGCCTCCCCCAGCCCTGCACAGCTGCCCGGAGTCAGCCTGGTAGCGGTCCCGGTGGCAGCCAGTACAGCCCTGCCTGTCACCTGGGTACTCACACCTCAGGGCCTGCTGCCCGTTCCCGTGCCGGCCATGGTGGCCCTTCCCCCGCCTGCAGGAGCCCCAGCACTGGCCGTGAGTCCTCCCACCCGCACTGAGACTCCCGCCCCTCAGCATGTCCAGACCTCTGCCGCTGGGGTGCCTCCCACCCTCCACAGTCCTGCAGTGGCGAGGGGGGACTTGGTCTCCACGCCAGGACAGCTTTCTTCCCCTGGAGCACCCCAAGGGGTTGGAGAGACTTCTGTGCCCCAGCTGCCTCCCTGTGGTGGCAGCGGTCCAGTGGGGACACGTGGGGACTCAGAGACAGCGGGCCCTCTGTTCTCGGACAAGCCACCCTCACTCCAGCCTGGTCCCAAGAAGGACCTCCTAGACATGAGCCTCCTGACTGCAGAGGCCACAGAGGCCACACAGACCTGGCTGAGGGGGCACCAGGGAGGGTGTGTGTCACCTATGGGGAGCAGGCTGCCCTACCAGCCCCCAGTGCTCTGCACCCTGAGGGTGTTGTCCAGCCTCCTGGTGCACAAACGAGCCCTCGAGAACAAGGCTGTCACCCTGGTGTCCAGCAATGTGACAGGAAGCAGGGGGGAGTCCCTGGCTGAAGCCCTGAAGGCTGCCCGGGAGCTGGTGCGGACAAAGCTGGGGGACAGCCCAGCCTACCTGCTGCTCAAGGCCCGCTTCCTGGCTGCCTTCTCCCTACCTGCTCTCCTGGCCACCCTGCCCCCCCATGGTGTCTCCACTACCCTGTCAGCTGCCACCCAGCTAGAGAGCGACAGTGACCCAGGGGAGCCCGAGTCCCCTGATGAGGGCCACATGGCCAGCAACCCTCCAGAGGGGCCACAGGCAGCACCAGGCCCCAGCCAGGCCTCCGTCCCCTGCTGCCCCGACACCCTGGGCGACCTCCGTGTGCTCAGGTCACGGCACAGCCGGAAGCGGAGACGGCTGTCCTGAGAGGATCTCTGACCACCAGTCATTGTTCACGTGCCTTGTCTGTCCCTCGGATGGCCTCATTCCCTGACCTGCATTATACTTCGTGGAACTTGGGCCCAAATTGGGCTTGTCACCACCCAAACCCGGACAGCACTAGATGCTCTGCAGCCCTACGTCCAGTCAGCAGGAGTCCAGGAAAGTCAGCTGCCGAAAACTGCCCAGAGACGGACATGCTAAGAGATTAGCCTGTGTCCCTAAACACGCCTTCAGAGCGAGGGCCCACAGCCCTGCCACTGCTGCCCATCCCGATACCCTGGGGCCAGCCCCCCATCACTCCTGCCCTCACCCGTTCCCCGAGGCCAGCCCCCCATCCTTTCTGGCACAAGGCCTGGAGTTCTCCCTGGCTTACATGTCCTCAACCATGGGTCCATCTGGGAGGACCTACCTGACCCAGAGCCCCCGTCTACTCAAAAGACAAAGCTGACTGCCCTGTTCCCTTTGACTCATCCCCACCATGGGACTCTGGCCCTAAGTGCAAATTTCAACACTTGAGAAAATAAAAGGATGTTATATTTAAAAAATAAAAAATAAAAATAGGACCTGTAGAATTCTAGGAATTGATTATGCTTTATGTTTATGTTAACATAATTATTAGGAGAATCACAAAATAGCAGGTCTTTTGGGAAAATTTATACATTTACTTATTAAGCAGAGGTCAAACAGAACAGGCACTGCAGTTTTCAAATTAATTAGAATTTATTTTAAACTCACCCACTATAGAAACTTCCTTTTTAAAGGTTGAACTGAACATTGGATTAAATTTACCATGAGAAATGTTTTCGCCTTATTGGTTGTTAAACATAGAATAAAGAACCATCTAAATATTTTGAGGCGAAACATATTTATAGCAACAGTTTAGACACTGTACAAAGTTAAAATAACGTCAGAAGTTTCCAAGTAGATGGAATAATCTAAACAGGAAGTGCTTATGATTTTGGGAGGGAACGGTATAGAATGAAAGGATGGAGAAATCACGTCTATAATGTTATGAGCCTGAATATTTTACATGACAGCCTTTATAATCATATCCTGATTATTAATTTTGAGAGGAAAATAGGTAGAGTTAGGTGAAGGACAAAGAAAATCCTCCTTTGTCAGAGCACAGGTTTGACTCAATTCAGTGAGTTGCTCAAGGACATAAACAAGGCAGCTGGGCCTCTACTTTGCTTTTCATTTTCCAGCATTACTATAAATGAATACTTACAGAATTGCGCCACTTACCAAGCATAGTAGGGTAAATATCCACAAGGGAAACCACATTTGACACTTGCAGGTTGGGCTTAATTCCCGGTCCCATCATCAAGAGAGGCACATGGACACTGGCTTCGTACATACTCATTTTATAGAACTGTCGGTGTTCCATGGCCAGCTCCCCATGGTCTGAAGTGAAGATGACAATAGTTTTGTGGAGAAGATCTGACTGATTTAGGGCCGAAATAATTTCACCTATAAATAAAAATTAATCTATGCTTAAATTAGCTTTTAGTTCATGGTTTTTTTTTCCCTTTGTTTTTTTCTGTCAGAACACTTCTTAGCATCTTTTAAAACATAATGGAATCAAAACTGATCCACAGCTGACCCTCTGGCGGGTTTTCAGAGGCAGTTAACTGCATGGGAAGAGATTGTCCATCCTTCTCTGGCTTAAAACTTAACTGTTGTTGTTGTTTTTATGTGCTGTCTAGTCACTTGCGACTCAGAGCAACCCTATGTACAACAGCCCTAAACTCTGCTCTGTCCTGTGCCAATTGCACTGTCCCTGACACACCCAACCCGATTACCCCAGTCACTGAATTAATCCACCTCATAGAGGGCCTTCCTCTCCTGTGCTGTCCCTCTACCCTCCCAAGCATGATGTCCCTCTCCAAGGACCTGCCCCTCCTTACAATATGTCCAAGGCATGCCAGAGGAAGCCCCAGAATCCTTGCCTCCAAGGAGCCACCTGGTTTAACCCTTTCCAGGATAAATCTGTTTTCCTAGCAGTCCATGGTACTCTCAATACTCTTGTCCTGCACTACAGCTCAAAGGCATCAATTCTCCTTCTATCCTCCTTAGTCATTGTCCAACTCTCTGATGCATAATAAGTGATTGCAAAGACCATGTCCTGCATTAGATGCACCATAGTCTCCAGGGAGACACCACTGCTCTTCAGAACTTAGGAAAGGTCCCTAACAGCAGACTTTCCCATTGCAATATGTCTTCTAATTTGCTGGCTGCTGGAGCCAAGAGTGTTGACTGTGGAGCCAAGCAAACTAAAGCTGTGAACAATCTCAATCTCTTCACCATCCATCCTGATGCTGCCAATTGGTCCAGTGGTGAGAATCTTTGTCTTCTTGACATTGAGCCTCAATCCATATTGAAGGCTGCAGTCCTTGACCCTCTGCAGCAAGTGCTTCAGATCCTCCTTAGTTTTAGCAAGCAGGGTTGTGTCATCTGCACAACACAGATTGTTGCTAGATCTTCCACCAATCCTGATGTCACATTTCTCTTCATAGAGCCCAGCCTCCCAGATAATCTGTTCTGCATACAGGTTGAAAAGGTATGGAGACAGGACACATCACTGGCATACGCCCTTCCCAATTTTGAACCATGCGGTGTTTCCTTGCTCTGTTCTGACCTCTTGGTCCAAGTATAGGTTTCATTAGCATGATCAAGGGTTCTGGGATTCCCATTCTTTATAAAGTCAGCCACAGTTTGTTATGATCCACACAGTCAAACACCTTTGCATAGTCTATGAAACACAGACACTCCTCTAGTACTCCCTGCTTTCAGCTAAGATCCATATAATATTAGCTACAATATTCCTAGTACCACGACCCCTTCTAAACTCAGCCTGGACTTCTGGGAGTTCTCTACTGATGTGCTGTTCTGGTTGTTTTTGGATAATCTTCAGTAGAATCTTGCTTGCGTGTGAAATCAATGATATTGTTCTATAGTTTTCACACTCTGTTGGGTCACTCTCCTTTGGAATGTGAAGAAATACAGATTTCTTCCAGTTAGTTGGCCAAGTGGTTGTTCTCCAGATTTCTTGGCACACCTTGGTGAGCACGTCCAGGGCAGCATCTGTTAGCTGAAATATGACAATTAGTATACAATCTATTCCTGGGGCCTTATTTTTGGCCATTTTCTTCAAAGCAGCCTGAACTACTTCCTTCATCACCATAGGCTCTTGGTCATATGTTTTTTCATCAAATTCTTCTGTGTCTGCCAATTCCTTTTGATACAGTGACTCAGTATATTCTTTCCATCTTCTTTTAATACTTCCTGCATCATTTAATATTCTGCCTAAAGCATCCTTGATTATATCAACTCGAGGTTGATATTTGTTCTTCAGTTCTTTGAGCTTAATAAATGCTGAGAGTTCGACCCTTTTGATTTTCCGACTTCAGCTCCTTGGACATTTCATTGTAATAATTTACTTTGTCATCCCGCGCTGCCTTTTGAAATCTTCTATTCAACTCTTTAGTATCATCTTGAATTCATCATGCTGCTTTGGCTTCTCTGTGCTCCAGTGCAATATTCAGTGTCTTCTGACATGCATTTTGGTCTTTTCTTCTTCCTCTTCTGTCTTTACAATAACCGTTTGCACACTTCCTGAATGATACCCTTGATATCCTCCCACAACTCATCTGGTCTTCGCTCATTAGTGTTCAAGGCTTCAAACCTGTTCCGAGATGGTTCTGAAATTCAGGTGAAATAGACTCAAAGCCATATTTTGGTTCCCTTAGATTCGGTTTAATTTTCCTCAGCTTCAGCTTGAACTTGCATATGTGTAGTTGGTAGTCTGTTGCACAATCAGCTCCTGCCTGGCCTACTTTTCACAGCTGATAGTGAGCTTCTCCAGTGGTTCTTTCCACAGATATTATCGATCTGATTCCTATACATACCATCAGGTGAAATCCATATATATAACCTGTGTTTATGTCTCTTAAAAAAGTATTTGCGGGAGGGTTTGTGCAGGGAGAAGGGTGCAACAATGAATGAATGGAATCCCAAAATCTCTATAGATGTTCATTGAAATGAAAAATAAACAACATAAATTTAAAAAAAAAGGGGAAAAAAAGAAAAAAACCATATTTGCAATGAAAAAAAAAGTATTTGCAATGAATAAATGATTGTGCAAAATTCAATCATTCTCTCTCCAGCTCCATTTCTGTCACCAAGTCCATGTTTTCCAACTACTGAATCTTCCTCTCTGTTCCCAACTTTTGCATTCCAGCCAACCATTATTATCAATGCATCTTGTTTGCATGTTTGATCAATCTCCAACTGTAAAAGTTAGTAGATACCTTCTATTTCCTCCTCTTTGGCTCAGATTGTTGGTGCATATATCTGAATGATAGTGGTATTTTCTGGACATAATAGAGGAGGGGGAAAAATTACAGTATTTGGAATTATTTTTTAAATGAGATGCTTATGTAAACTTTTTCCTGAAATTGAAAAGTGGAAATCATCTCTTGAATAGTGAATATGCACTTAGGCTTCATGAATGTGCACATTAACTTAATATACAAATATTTGAACAGTGACTAATGTTCCAAGTACTGCTTTATTTTCTAAAAAAATTATTCATGAAATGGACAAAGATGATTTTTTTAAAATTTTTTTTTATTTTGTTATTTGTGTACCGTCAAATCAGATCTGACTGGTACAGGAGGGAACTGCCCCTCCTTCCCTGGCAGAGCATCTGGTGGATTTGAACCGTGCGCCTCTGGGACTGCAGTGCAGCTTCTTGCCACTAGGCCACCAGAGGTCCCCTAAAGATGATAACTTTTATGGAAAATATTTTCAACTATGACTGGACACTGCAACCATCTGTGGCATTTTAAAGAAATATAAATTGATGCCTAGGAGTAATTCCATGAAAACAAACTTTTTGAAAAGTGGGTTGCTAACAGAAGATCTTTGGATCCTCTGGGACTCCGTAACAGTATTATGAGCAGCAGATGGAAAGAACAAACTGCATATTAACTAATGTTTTTAACATAAGTTACATCAAATTAATGGATGCATGAATAGTTACACATTTAAAAAGTGACTTTTAGAGTAAAAATAGATGCAAATTTATGAATAATAGAAAATATTGATGAAATAGAATTCAGTAGATATGTGCACTTAAGACTAAAGAAAAAAGTTATATTTGTATTCTAGATTGCATATGTAGCACAATCTTTATAACACTTTTAATATATTAAAAATAATTTATCTCTGATTTTTTTGCTTGCTGATTTATACTTTTCTAGTTTTCACTATGAGTATTTTATAATAAACTATATTCACTAGTCCAATCACAAGGTGTTTGCTCTGTACAGAAGAGGGCCTACTCATATTTTAATAACACAATTATGTTTTACTCCAAAGTGCAATAAAATGAAATCATATGGTTTATGCATATAACTTTTGTTAATTAGTGTTTCTCCACGAAGCTAATGTCTCTTCACATCTCAACTTGAAAGTAGCATAAATGAATACGCAAGGTATTCTCTTGGATAATAAGGTTAGGGTTTAAGTTTTAAGTTGACTATGAGCTTGAAGGGCAAGGAATTCACTGTGATCGAGGACCAGAATATATATATGAAGAAATGTTCTTCCACTTCAGTTAAGCTTTACTCTAAAGGGATTAGGGAAGAATTGATTTATTTTACATTTTTTAAAAGTCTAGAACAGGCTAAAAGATGCTCTAACTAAATATTCCCATTTCCTAGAATATAAGCCATCTTATATTTACTCCTCACATACAGTGTTTGACAGTGTAGGTTCTGGATTAAAGAGGTAAAACGTTTTTTTTTTTCAAGTAAATGATGGTCTACTACCCTTTGTTTACTTAGGAACATATCTAGGTATTTGCTAATTTATGAATGACGAAGGCAGAAAGACTCTTTTCTCCACTATGCCTATCTACTTCCTAAATAACATGCCTCTTGGAAACTCTACAAACTTTGACAAATGACTGAAAGTCTGCTATTAGGGACCTCTCCAAAGTACTGAAGAGCAATGGTGTCTCCCTGGAGACTAAGGTGCATTTGATACAGGCCATGGTCTTCGCAATCACTTGTTATGCATCAGAGAATTGGACAATGACCAAGGAGGATAGAAGGAGAATTGATGCCTTTGAGCTGTGCTGCTGGAGAAGAGTATTGAGAATACCATGGACTCCTAGGAAAACAAAGAGATTTGTCCTCGAAAGGGTTAAACCAGGTGGCTCCTTGGAGGAAAGGATTCTGAGGCTCTGTCTAACATACTTTGGACATGTTGTAAGGAGAGACCGGTCCTTGGAGAAGGACATCATGCTTGGGAGGGTGGAGGGACAGCGCAGGAGGGGAAGGCCCTCTATGAGGTGGATTGATTCAGTGACTGGGATAACCAGGATGGGAGTGTCAGAGACAGTGCAATTGGCACAGGACAGAGCAGAGTTTAGGGCTGTTGTACATAGGGTCGCTATGAGTCGCAAGCAACTCGATGGCACATAACAACATAACAACACATATTTATAGAAGGGCTTCAGGCCTTTTATTCATAGGGTCGATATGAGTCGTGCTTGAGTTGATGGCAATCAATAAGAACAACATGCCTATTTAATCTATATGTTGAACAAATTATCTGAGAAGCTGGACTCTATGAAGGGTCTAAGAGGAGTCTAAGAGGAATGTGGCATCAAGATTGGAGGGAGACTCATTAAACCTGTGTTATGCAGATGACACAACCTTGCTTGCTCAAAGTGAGGAGGACTTGAGGCACTTGTTGCAGAAGATCAAGAATTATAGTCTTCAGTATGAACACCATCTCAGTGTCAAGAAAACAAGGATTCCTACCACTGGACTGATAGGCAATATCATGATGGATGGAGAGGAGACTGAAACTGTCAATAGCTTCATCTTTCTTGGTTCTGCAATTAACATCCTTGATAGTAGTAGTCAGGAAATAAGGAGACACACGGAATTGGGAAAATCTGCAGTTAAGGACATCTCCAAATTATTGAGGAGTAATGATGCCAGTTTGAGGACTAAAGTTTGAGGGTTCAGGCCATCCATAGTCTTTCCTATCACTAGCTATTCATCTGAGAGCTAGACATTGAATAATGATGACAGCAGAAGAATTGATGCTTTTGAGCTGTGGTGTTGAAGAACAGCATTGAACATCCCCTGGATGGCCAAGAGAACAAACAGATTTGTCTTGGAGAGGGTGCAGCTGGAGTGGAGAGCTCTTTCGAGGCAGGAATTAGGATTCACCTCACATACTTTGGACATATTGGTAGGAGGGGCTATTCCCTGGAAAGGGACATGATGTTGGGAAGGGTGGAGGGCCAGTGAGGTAGAAGACCCTCAACAAGGTGGATTGACAGGGTGACTGCTGCAATGGGCTCTTGTGTGTCAGGAAATGTGAGGACAGCCCAGGATAGAACAGGATTCTTTTGTTCATAGGGTCGCTATGAGATGTATTCTACTCAGCGGCACCTAAAAACAACAACAGCAATGAATTATGTGAGTTACCTAACATATATGTCAAGGTTTCTATAATTATAAGCTTCAAATATCTGAAAAACTGTTCTAAGGAATTATTCAAGAGCATTCATAAAAGTCACTAAGCATCACCATAGATCATTGAAAAAATTAGACTTTGTCTTTATGTAAGTGCTTATTAATTATACCACCTACCAAGCATGGCATCTGTCTCAGCACACATAGCATAGTAAAATGCTCTAATATTCTTAATTTCTTTTTTGGTAAACTTTCCAGTGCAGTTTTTTGTATAAGATGAGTAATAATCTATAGGGTGCATTTCTGAAAGAGGCAACCACTTTGGGATTTTGATGGCATTATCATATACCTAAAAAAATGAGAGAAAAACTTAGTTACATTGGAGGGAAACGCTCAGCTGTGCTGTTGATGTTGCTGGGTGCTATAGAGTCCACTGTGACCTATCACAAACTCATGTGACAGAGTAGAACTGCTCTATATGGTTTTACTGGCTGCAAATGTCACAGAAGCAGAATACAAGTTATTTTGCCCAAAGGGGAGAAGCTGGATAGGTTCACACTGCTAACTTGCTGGTTACCAGTCAAGTGCTTAACTGGTATAAGTAACTAGTTCTCTTGTGCTGTAGTAATATTTCTCTCCTAACTTCCAACTGATACATAGGTTTAACTAACTCCCTCATTGTCATTGAGTCAGAAGTGACTCATAGCTGACCCTCCAGTAGGTTTTCAGAGGCTGTAAATTATACAGAAGATAGAGTGCCCATTTCCCCCCCTTGGAGTGTCTTTTAGATTTGAAATATAAGAGAGGTTCTGTCTATAAGATTAGTCCCTATAGACTATGCCACCAGAGCTAATATTTAATCACTTAGAATAGTAGAAAAGCATAGTTATTTATAAGTTATAGGAAGAAAATAGTAAGTACATAAACATGGAACAAATTATTGTTACTAACTAACAACAGAAAGTATTATGTAAAAATTACTTTAAAAATGCACATATCAATGAAAAACATAAATTAGACAGAACTCTAGTCCAGAAAATGACACACATTTTAAAACAGTATGACTAATTAAAAACTTCAAAATCAACAGAAATTTCTTATCTTCAGTAGTTCACTAGTAAGAATGTTAATTTATAATGAGATAAACAACACATTTGATTAAAAACAGAACATTTTAACATATACACATACTATTTTGATAAAAAAATTAAGACTTGGTTTTGAAATCACATACACATCATTTAGTCATGTGACTTATAAAAGTAGATACTATTTACTTAAAATTTGTGGAAACTACAGAACAATTTCACTGATTTCACATGCAAGCAAGATTTTACTGAAAATTATCCAAAAACGACTGGAACAGCACATCAACAGAGAAC
>NW_006399793.1:15061698-15076170 GCF_000299155.1 Elephantulus edwardii | reverse complement strand
CCATGGTGGACAGTGTTTGGCTGAGCTCCTTGATTAAAACAAGCTTGGAAGGAGAAGTGGCATTCACTTCCCAAATAGCTTGCCTCCAAAATAGCTTACCTCTGGAAACTCTATGAACTTGGAGAAAGGATGAAAGTTATACAAGTGTTCAGGTCTTTTGTTCATAGAGTCGCTATGAGTTGTATATGATTCGATGGAACTTAACAACAAATAACAACAAGGTTCACTTGATTAAAACTACGGTCTTTTAAAGTATTCGCTATGCATCTGAAAGTTGGACAATGAACAAAGATGACAGAGGACCCCTGGGTTATGGTGTCAGAGAAGAGTTGAATTGAATTTGGATTACTACCAAATTCACTGAATAGGTAGACTACATTGCATATGGACTACTAAAAGAAGAAACAAATATATCCTGGAGAAAATGCAAACAGGTGCTCCTTGGAGGCAAGGATGGTGAAACTTCAACTCATAAGTTCTCATGAGGGTCCAGTCCTTGGCAAAAGACATCATGGTGGAACAAATAGAGAGTCAGTGAAAGAGGGGAGGACCCTCAACAAGATGAATTCACACAGTGATTGCAACAATGAACTTGAGCATGGGAGTGACCATGAGGAAGTGCAGGATAGGAAAAGGATTCAATCTGTTGTTTATACGGTCACTATGGGTTGTAATAAATTTCAGACCTTGACAATACCCAGAATTCTTTATTTTTCAATCATCAGCAAAGTATTCCGAAAACTTTTTCAATATTCCAAATACAAACTCTACACCCATTAACCAATTACTTCCTATATTGTTGTTATGTGCTGTCGAGTCACTTGCGACTCATAGTGACCGTATACACAATAGTTCTGAAGCCTGCCTTGTCCTGAGCCAGTCTGACTGACTCTGATACACCTACCCCTATAACCCTAGTTACTATATCAATCCATCTCATTCGGGGTCTTCCTCTCCTCCACCCTTCTGAGCATGATGTCCACCTCTAAATATTGTAACCTTCTGGTTACACGCCCAAAGTGTGTGAAATGGAGCTTCAAAATCCTAGTCTCCAAGGAGAAACGTGGTTTCAACCTCTCCAAGACAGACCTATGCGTTTTCTTGGCAGTCCATGGTTCAAGACTCTGGCACTACAACTCAAAGGCATCAATTTTTCTTCTGTCATCCTTAGTCATTGTCCAGCTCTCTGATGCAAAACAAATAATTACAAACCATAGAATGGATCAGGAGCACCTTATTTAGTAAGGTCCTTGACAGTAGACTTACCTAATGCAATTTGTCTTTTGACACACATAGTATACTTACTTTTTCAAGCCAGTAAAGAGACGTGTGAAAAGTTGAAGCTCCGTAATTTTCTCCTGATGATGGCGAAGGGTAAGGGTGTGGTAAATTTAATCCCAAATAGAGAACAAAGGGTTGAGTGTAATTAACTGCTTCCTTTCTTAACCACTTTACTGCTCTGTCTGTATTTGTCCAGTCTTTTTCCATCACTCTTACTTTGGTCTTATTAGGGATAAGATCAACCACTGGCCTGCCTTCTTGTCTTAGTAAGAAAGCCACATCTCTTGTCCATGCTTCCACACGATTGCTATGGGGGAAAAGAAACAGATGCTCTCTAAGGCACCACAACATTTTAAAAATGGAATAATCATATACACTGGGAAATAATTTAAGCATTCAGAATAAAATTATACTAGACTCAATAAGAAAGTAGTGCAAATTAAAAAATACCAAGAATTTAAAAAAAAAAAACAACTCCAAGTCACCAATGTATCCATAAACAGTGATGATAAATTACTCAGAAAGGTCAACTTATGATGTTAAATTAAATAAAATTTACTCAGATTCCTAGCATTTCTCAATACCCAGATAAAGCAACTCCCAATATTAGGTGGTTTTCCTGTCAAGATACATGCCTGAAAGGAAGAAGTTCAAGTTGGGCTGAAGGCTTTGGCAGAAACTAAGATCCCAGGAATTGATGAGGTACCAAGTGACATGCCTCAACAAAGAGATGCAGCCCTAGACATGCTCACTAGCCTATATCAAGAAATCTGGAAGACAGTTACTTAGCCAACTACTGAAAGAGATTCATATTTGCTCCCATTCTCTAAAAAGTTGATGCAACAGAATATGGCCGTTTTGGACAATATTATTAACATGCAAGTAAAATTTAGCTAAAGATTATTTTAAAATGGCTACAAGAGTATATCAACAAAGAACTCCCAGAAAATCAGTCTTGATGTAGAAGATATCTTGGCAGCAGGGCTATCCTTGCCAATGTCAGATGGATCTTAGGTGAAAGCAGAGAATAACAGAAGGATGTTTATTTATGTTTTACTGATAATGTAAAGGCATTTGGTTGTGGGGAACATATCAAATTATATCTATTATTGAGAAGAACAGGAGTTCCAGAACACTTAATTGTGCTCATAAGAAATCTATATCTAGACCAAGAAGTAACTGTCTGAACAGAACAAGGGAATAGTTCACAGTTCAAAATCAGTAAAGCTTTGCATCAGGGTTGTATCCTTTTTCCACACCTATACAATCTGAACAACTCAATTTGAGAGTCTGGACTAGACGAAAACAAAATTCCTTACCATGGGCTCAATAGGTAGGGCCATGATATATGGAGAAAAGATTGAAATTGTCAATGTTTTCAGCTTATTTGAATTTGCCATCAATACCCAAGGTACGTGATGATTGTGTTATGTGCAACTGAGTCACTGGTGACTCACAGTGATTCCATGTACAACAGCTTTGAACCCTATCCAGTTGCCCTATGCTGAGCCAGTCTCACTGACACCAACACACTAACCCCCAATACTTTAGTTACTCTGGGGTCTTCCTCTCCTGTGCTGTCATGCTACCTTTCCAAGCATAATGCCCTCCAAGAACTGTTTCTTCCTGGCAACATGCCCAAGGTATGTGACACAGAGCTTAAAAATATTTGTCTCCAAGAAGCAACTTCACCCTTTCCAGGACAGACCTGTTTGTTCTCCTAGCAGTCCATTTATTTGTTCAATACTCTTCTCCAGCACCACAACTCAAAGGCATCAATTCTTCTTCTGTCACCCTTAATCATTGTCCAGCTCTCTGATGCACAGAAAGTAATTGTAAAGATCATGGCCTGGATCAGGTGCACCTTGGTCTCTAGCCTGACATCAGTTAGGGAGAGGTCCCTAACATCACCTTTTCTTAATGCAATTTGTCTTTTGATTTCCTGACTGCTGGTGCTTAGAGTGTTGATTGTCGAACTGAGCAAGCTGAAACTGTGAACAATCTCAAATTCTTGTCCATGTATTGTGGTCCTGCCAATTGGCCCAGTGATGAGAATCCTGATGTTTTCTTGATGTTGAGCTTCAATCCATATTGAAGACTGCAGTCCTTGACCTCCTGGAGCAAATCTCTCAGGTCCTCCTCAGTTTTGACAAACAATGTTGTGTCCTCTGTATAACACAGGTTGTTGATAGTCTTCTCTAATCCTGATGCTACATTCTTCCTCATAAGGTCCTGGCCTCCTGAATTACCTGTTTTGCCTACAGATTGGAAAGGTAAGGAGATAGGACCATCCCTGATGCACACCTTTCCTGATTTTGAACCATGCAGTCTGTCCTTGCTCTGTTCTGATGACGAATTCCTGCTCCAAGTATAGGTTTCAAACGAGCACAGTGAAGTGTTCTGGGATTCCCATTCTTTTCACTAACTACAATTTGTTGTGATCCACACATTCAATTGCCTTTGCATACTTAGTGAAACACTGATATTCTTTTGGTACTTTCTGCTTTCAGCCAAGATCCATCTGGCATTGGCTATGAGGCACAGCCTCCCCTAAACCTAGCTTTCAGTTCTGGCAGTTCTCTACTGTTGTTATGTGCTATCAAGTTGATTTAGACTCATAGTGACTCTGTGTACATTAGCTCTGAACCCTGCCCTGTCCTGAGCCAATCTTACTGTCTGTGACATGCTTACCCCCATTATTCCAGTTACTCTGTTAATCCATCTCATCCAGGGTCTTCATCTTCTGTCTTCTCTCTCCACCCTTCCAAGCCTGATGTCCTTCTCCAAGGACTGGTCTCTCCTGGCAACATGCCCAAAGCATGTGACACAGAGCTTAAAAAATCCTTGCCTCCAGTAAACAACTTTGTTTCCCCCTCTCCAGGACAGACCTGTTCATGCTCTTGGCAGTCCATGGTATATTCAATTCTCTTCTCTAGCATCAAAATTGAAAGGCATCAGTTCTTCTTCTGTCATCCTTAGTTATTGTCCAGCTTTCTAATGCATAGTAAGTAACTGTGAAGACCATGGCTCACCTTAGTCTCTAGGCTCACACTGTTGCTCCTTATCATTCTAGAGAGGTCACTGACAACCGATTTTCCTAATGCAATTTGTCTTTCGATTTCCAACTGCTGGTGTCAACAAGAGTATTGATTGTGGACCTGAGGAAGCTGAAATTGTTCACAATTTCAGTCTCTTCTCCATTTATTATGGTGCTGCCAAATGGATCAGTGGGTGAGAATCTTTGTATTCTTGATGTTGAGCTTGAATCCATATTGGAGGCTGCAGTCCTTGACCTTCTGCAGCAAATGCTTTAGGTCCTCCTCAGTTTCAGCAAGCAAGGTTTTGTCATCGGCATAATGCAGGTTGTTGATGAGTCTTCCTCCAAGTCTAATGCCATTTCCTCCTCATAAAGTCTCCTAAATGATCTGTTCCACATATGGATTGAAAAAGTATGTTTTCAAGACAATCAAAATTTTGAGCTTCTTTTGCCAAAGGTAATCACTGTATATTAATTAGGCCAAACAGCTCTTCCTGGGAACATCACCTTTTGATAACTTACAGAGTTTCTTCTTTTTATCATTGTTCTAAGTGTTGTGCCCCACCTCCAATTACAATGTTGTTATTGGTGTTCTTAAGTGCATTTCAGTTGAGTATGACTTAGAGCGACTCTATGAACAGGTCTTCCTAACTTTTGCTGACACTTCACCTTTCCATGCATGGTATCTCTTTTCTAGAAATAGCTTCTCCTAGCCTCCCGCGGAAAGTATGAAATACAAAGTTTTGCCATCTTTGCCTCTGAGGAGCACTGTGGCTGAATTTCTTCCAAGATGTACTTGTTCTTTTGGCAGTCCATGGGATATTTAGTATAAGCTCCCTGATTACTTAGCCAGTAAGGGATATTTAGAACAAATTTCCTTGTTTTCCACTTCATTTCTATGTATTTTCTCTAAAATATGAAGAATATGAATACAGCTTCAGTTAGGATAATAACAAAGGAGGGATTGATATTAAGAACCCAAAGATGGTGTCTTTTTGGCAGTCCGATGCTTAATAGGAAAAAGATGGGTCACAGCCTCCCCCGTGATATACAGTCTCCCAAAATTTTCCATAGGGGCAGTTATGAGTTGGTTTTGACCTGAGGTTAAGGTTTTAAATTAATGGGTAGATTCAAAACAACCCCTGGCTCACAGATTTTGCTATTTTTTGGTTCTTCTCGTTATAAATTTATTTGCAATAAGCATAAACGCACATTGTGTTTTTTGTATGCTAGCACTTCTCAAAGCATGGTCCTCAAGGTTGCAAATTTTGTTTTATAATACTAACATATTTCTTGCTCTTTTCACTCTCATTCTTTCATGAGTGTACAGTGGACAAGACCAGCCTAATTTATCCTAAGCTAGAACTCAGATGTGGAAGATACTGATCTCTATAACCTTAAGACAGAAGGGATTCCATGCATCATTATTTCAGTTGACATTAGATTTTTTTTTCTTCTTGAGTGACCACGGTCTTTTCCAACCTTCTGTAGAAATTTAAGAGCTATTTCTCTCCCTCCCCAAAATGACCACAATATATTCCTCATAAAGTTTCACATAATTGGTTACTTTGTTAAGTGTTCATAGAGTTTATCCAAAGCCTTTTATTTAGGGAGCAGATGGCTCAACCTGCTTCCCAGTCTGTCTTAATAAAGGAGTTCCAATGAACCCATGAATGTTGGGAAATCCTTTTGGAATTTGACACATCAGTGCAAAAAGTTTCAGTATCCGAAACAACTGAAATAATGAGTGGCAGTACAGCAAACTGACAGACAACTGCTGCACCACTTAGAACAACCTTCTCTCCAAACACAATCAAAAGCAGGATGAAGGGCCCAACCAATTTTTAAATATAAAGGCCTGCCCACCAGATCCTGTTTGCTCACAAAAGAGGCTTCCCACCCAAGCTGACTGTAAATAAGATCAGATACAGTTAATCAGTTTACACTTGATTGCTAACATAATTAGAGACAATCAGTTTACCCCCAGCTTTCAAGTATATCACAAACACCCACCAGGATATGCTATAATTTGCTATATGCTGAGCAAATTATCCAAGAAGCTGGACTCTGTGAAGAGCAACATGGCATAAGGATTGGAGGGAGACTCATCAATAGTCTGCATTATGCAGATAACACAACCTTGCTTGCTCAAAGTGAGCAGGACTTGGAGTACCTGTTGCAAAAGATCAAGATTGCTATGGACTGTGTCTCAATAACAAGAAAACAAAGATTGTTACCACTGGATCAATAGACAGTGTCATGATGGATGGAGAGGAGATTGAAACTTTGAACAGGTTTATCTTGCTTGTATCTACAATTAACACCTTTGCAATGAGCAATCAGGAAATAAGGAGATGCACTGCACTGGGAAAATCTGCAGTTAGGGACCTTTCCAAATTGTTGAGGATTAGTGATGTCAGTTTGAGGACTAAAAGGAGTGACATCCACTTCCTAAATAACATGCCTCTGGAAACTCCATGAGCTTTGGTAAGTGTTGATAGTTTTAGAGGGGCTTCAGGCATTTTGTTCATAGGGTTGCTATGAGTCCTGCTTGACTTGAAAGCAATTGACAACAACAACAAACGATGTCAGTTTGAGGGCTGAGGTGTGTCTGATTCGGGTCACAGCCTTTCCAATTACTAGCTATGCATCTGAGACCTGGACAATGAGTAAGGATGGCAGAAAAGGAATTGACACCTCTGAGCTGTGGTATTAGAGAAGAGCACTGAGTATCCCATGGACAGCCAAGAGAACGAATAGATGTCTTGCAGATGGTGTAGCCAGAGTGCTCTTTGGAGGCAAGCATAATGAGGCTTCGCCTCACATACTTTGGACATATTGCTAGGAGGTGCTATTTCTTGGAGAGGGACATGATGTTGGAATGGGTGGAGGGCTGGCAACAGAGAGGAAGACCCTTGACCAGGTGGATTGACATGGTGACTGATGCAATGGGTTCTTGTATGTTAGGAAGTAAGAGGATTGTGCAGGACAGATCTTTTGTTCATAGTGTCAGTATGAGTTGTGCTCAACTTGAAGGCACCTAACAACAACAATTGGCTACACCTTGCCCACCTGGACTTAAAAGTCAAGGTCTTTATATATATGATCCTCTGAGTGTGGGCCACAGACAAGGAGCACGGGCATCATGAGAGAAGTCCTTAGAACATACACTATCACTATCAGGTAGCATATTAGAACTACTGAATCAGAAAGTGTCTTACAAGCCTCTCAGGTGATTTGTAAGCAAATTAAAGTTTGCCAAACACCACTGAAAAGAAACAAAAATATTCTTTCTTCAACTTGGAAGGGTAACCAAAATAGGAACCACCATAGTATGAATAGAATAATTATTGTTCCTTGTTCTGAGTATAAAAATAAGGCAATGGTCAAATATACTACACAACAATCAGCAGTTGATTATTTCATGCAACAATGAAAGTCTTCACTAATATAAGTATTAAAGAAAATGAACATATTGCCAACTCATTCCTGCATAAATTTATATAGATGACCTTGCTGTGTGGGTTTTCCATACTCCTGGGCAGATTACCCATTGCTGTTAACATTGGATATAGTCACTTCAAAGATAATACAGGACTGTTACATAGTAACAATCACATCTGGAAAAATCAAAGATGTAAGATTGATGATGTGAACCTGACAGCTTTCTTTCAAGTCTAGACTTAAACTTTTACCTTCTTAGCGTTCTAATAAAATATTTAACAGAAATTTTGTAAGATTTCTGTGGATCAGGCACATATACACACACCCACACACATTACCAGTGAGCCTGAAGAGACTGGAACATTGTGTTTCTCAGGTAAATCTCTTACAGAGAAAAACGGCAATTCTGAATAACACACTTTAAAATTTCTGCATTAGTCTAACAAATTTTAAAAGTAAAACTGAGTTTGTACCCTTTCTTATTAAGTGCTCTTCTCTCAAAGCTTTGAGAAAAGTAAATCCATTTTGAGGGTGGAACTTAAAACATGCATTTCCTTTAAATATGTTCAATCATAAAAGGAATGCTTTACTTGAAAGAATAATACCAACCCTAGCAAATTCAGGCATGAAAATCTCTTTACAATATATATTTTTCACATACTCAATCAACAAGTTTTCTGTTTATTAATTGTATTGTTTTTATGATGAAATTTCTTTAGTAAGTGCTCCTTTTATTCATGGATCTTTCTTTTAAAAAAATTTTTCTCTGTAGTTTCCCCCCTCCCCCCCAGATCTCTTTTAAATATGATGGAGATCATACTTTTTATCCACTATATTATTGTTATGTGCTGTCAAGTTGTCCATGACTCATAGCGATCCAATGTACAATAGCTCTGAACTTTATCCCATGCTTTTTTGAGCCAACCTCACTGTCTCTGACACACCTATCCCTATTACCCCAGTCACTGCATCAGTCCATCTCATCCAGGGTCTTTCTCTCCAGTGCTGTCCATCCACCCTTCCAAGCATGATGTCCTTCTACAAGAACTGATCCCTTCAAAATCCTTGCCTACAGGATTGGTTTCACCCTCTCCGCGACAGACCTGTTAGTTTTCTTGCTAGTTCCTAGTATGGGTCACTATTCTTCTCTAGCACCACAACTCAAAGACATCAATGCTCCACTATACATTGTATTTTAAATGAAGTTCAGTTTGCATGTGGTGGGGGGGAGAGATAATCAGGAGCTTGTTGGATATAAGATTGTGTACTATACCTAGAATTTTCTAGTCTGCTGGTGAATTCATCACTGTGGGGACATCGATATCTAAAACTCTGATTTCCCAGGTAACCATGCTTATAGATCTTAACCGAGCATACAAAATGCCTTTGTTAGGAAGGTGCTTCGCTACCTAAATGACAATAAAAATGACAGTACCACTTTTTATTCACTTAGGCATAATAAAAGTTTCCTACAGTCCTTTATATAAAATTCAGTGCTGCAGGCTTTAAAATGCAAAAGATATTTCCCTTCTTTCTTTCCCTATCTCTTATGTAGAAAATGTCTTATTTTTGAAAATTTGCATTCTAGTCACATACTGGAAAGAGCTGCTGAATCTCGGTTTCTCCAAGGCTAACCACAGTTTAGTGAACAAAAGGACCAAATAGAAGGATAGGAAGATTACTTAGAGAAAAACAGAAATCAAAGGAATGAAAAATTAAATCAATTAAGAAATTAAGAGGCCTCAAAAATTTATCTAAAATAATCAAGAGGACTTGATCATGGAGCAAAAGGGATTTAAAAGAGGAGACCAGTCAAGGCTATTCTTATTTCCTGTTTTTTTTTGTTTTTTTTTCTTTTTGAGAAAGGAAACTACAGAGATTATAAAATCTTGTTTATACACGGAAAACATGTAAATGACTAACATGTAAATGATATTCTCCAAGTACTTCTCAGGTAATCTTTGAGCCTTCCCTGCTTCCTTACAGGAACTCTGGCTTAATCCTAAGGTTTAGACTTTGTGCACTAAGGCCTCGCTTTAAGAATGTCTCTCCGGCTTGGTCTCCTGATTTGAGGTTAATAATGTGCTACTTCTTTGGTGTTCATAAAATTAAAAATGGCATAAGTTTTAAGTTATATGATTTTAATTTTTTTTAAGTTGACAAATAAGACTGTAATATAATTATTTATCAACAATTCTAAGATCCTCTGCAATTTCAGAGGAGTTAAACTGTGAAAAAAGTATATCCTTGAAGAGATGAAATACACTCCTGGTCAGCCTTTTTTCTGACTCCGTGAAGGGAAACCCCTCAAAGAGCTGAATGTAATGGCTTCCTCCTCTAAATGGTGCTGACACCTTATTTTGCCTTGTATTTCTTAAACTCTATTGTAGTCACTGAATTTTTGTTTTCACATATTCCCTTCCTTTTGGAAAAATCATAATGTGGAAGGTAACTGTAAAGTTAAATCTCACTATTATTGAACAGCCTATGCTCTTCTCGAGCAGACTGAGACCCATTCCAGCAAGCCCTCAAATGGTTAACACTCACACAATGTTAAAGTTTTGCTAACACTTGGTCAACAAAAAAGTTAAAGTGTTAAAAACAGGAGATAAACTTCACTATGGGCAGCTATCAAAATCGGGAAGGGTCTATGCCAGGGATGTATCCTGTCTCCATACCTTTTCAATCTATATGCCAGGAATGTATCCTGTCTCCATACTTTTTTCAATTTATATGCAGAATAGATCATCCAAGAGGCTGGGCTGTATGAGGAATGTGGCATCAGGACAGAAGGAAGACTATCAACAATCTGTGTTATGAAGATGACACAGCCCTGCTGGCTGAAACGGAGAAGAATCTGAATGAAGAGATTGCTGTAGAAGGTCAAGGACTGCAGCCTTTAATTTGGATTGATGCTCAACATCAAAAAGACAAAGATTCTCATCACTGAGCCAACTGACAGCATTATGATAGATGGTGAAGAGATTGAGATTATGAACAGCTTTCATTTGCTTGGCTCCACAATCAACACTCTTGGTACCAGCAGCAAGAAAATCATGATGTGAATTTCACTAGGAAAGTCAGCTGTCAGAGAACTCTCCAGAGTACTGAAGAGCAATGATGTCACTCTGGAGACTAAAGTGTGCCTGATCCAGGACATAGTCTTTGAAATTGCTTGCTATGGATCAGAGAGCTGGGCAATGACTAGGGATGATAGAGAATTGATGAATTTGAGTAGTGGTACTGGAGAAGAGTGTTGAATATACTATGGACTGCCTGGAGAACAAATAGGTTCATCTCAGAGAGGATTAAACCAGGCTGCTCCTTGGAGGCAAGGATTCTGAAGCTTCATCTGACATATTTTGAGCATGCTGCAAGGAGGGTCTAGTCCTTGGAGAGGGACATTGTGTTTGGAAGGTTGGAGGAACAGAGAAAGAGAGGAAGGCCATCGATGAGATGTATTGATTCAGTGACTGGGGTAATGAAGGTAGGTGCGTCACAGACTGTAAAGTCGGCACAGGATAGAGCAGTTGTCAGGACTATTGTACATCGGGTCTCTATGAGTTGCAAGTGACTCAATGGCAGATAAGAATAACAACAATGGATGGGCATTTAAGACATTAAATTTTTATAATTAAATGGAGGGGGAAGAGAAGGGTTGTAATTAGATTTCAGGTTTGGAACTTTTCCTTGTAGTTTCAAGAAACTGATGAGGCAGTTTGGTAGACCTGGGGTAGGGGGTTTGTGGTGGTCATTCAGCTAAGAATTTGCTTGTCATTACAAGTGTGTGTCTTCTGATAGCAAACCAAAACAAAAAATAATGGCAAGGTCTTTGATGGTTGTAAGAAGTTATGGTGAATAATGCAAGGTGTTCTAGATGCTGAATTTCAATATATGGAAGGGGTGGTGGTGGTATTGTTTTTTATCATGGAGTCAGAACCAACTCATAGCTGACACTCCAGTGAGTTTTCAGAGGCAGTTAATCACATGGCAAGAGATTGTCCAACAGGGTGGAGAGTCCTTAAAAGATGATAAATGGATTTCTCTCTTCATTACAAGGCAAAGAATAAAACAGAACAGTTTAGTGTGGAGAAAAAGAATCTAAAAGTACATGTGATCTAAGATTATACCAAGAGTGGGTATGGTGAGATGAACACAGACTTATTCACCAGGAAGCAGGGAGGCTAGTTTTGAGTTCTACCATTCCTCTCTTTATCACTTAGTTCTATTTCAAAAGCTTTTTACTTGTGATTTAGAGGCCTGGCAAGAGAAAGAAAGATTGGTGTTAACAGGCTATGATTTGCTTCCATGTGCTGTCTGCCAAGATGCTTAAGAGTTTTGCCCACGACAATTCTCTCACTTTAGAAGTAGAACTTCATTTTTTCATTGCTTCAGAGGATTAAAACTGTGTCTTGTCTTCAGAAAAACACTGCTGTTGTTATTAGGGATTGTTGTTAGATGTTGTCAAGTTGACTGTGACTCACAGTGACTCCAAGAATAGATCTGAACTACGCCCTAATCCCAAGCCATCCCCACGTATTATAGACTTCTGAATTATCGTAGTAATATTGAGAAGAGAAGCCTCCACCCCCACCCCTCCAGTCCTATGCCATCACCACAATGGTAGGAATGTTTCTGTCTGTTGCTGCAGCCATAATATCAATTCATATCCTGAGGGGCTGCCACCAGCTTTTCCAAGCATGATGTTCTGTTCAAAGGACTATCCCCTCATGATCCTTTCTTCTATGGAGTATCTGGCTGCAATTCTAAAACAAGGTTGTTCTCTTCATAGTCCATGCTATGTTCAATATTCTTCACTAGTACCACAACTCAAAGCCATCAATTACTCTTTGATTTTCCTTATTCATTGTCTAATAACTTTCACACGCATATGAAGCAACCGGCTTGGGTCAGCTGCACCTTAGACTATGAAGTGTTATCCTTGAGCATCTTGAGCACTCTGAAGACGTCTTTTGAGGCAGATTTATACATTACAGTGTGTCATTTGATTTCTTGATTGCTGCTTCCATGGGGGTTTATCCAAGTAAAATGAAATTATTGACAACTTCAATCTTTTCTCCACTTATTATGATATTATATATTGGTCCAGAAGAGCTCTGATGGCATAGTAAATAGAGAGTTGTGGTGTTAACCCAAAGGTGGGGCCTCTCTGGTGAGTCAAATCCACGAGTAATCTGGGAGAAAGATAGGCAATTTATAGTCTTCTATGCAATTAATTTATCCTTCAGTTTCTACAACTTAGAAAATGCTAAGCAAATTCATCCTTTTTTATTTCTTACTCTAGCTCTTTGCACATTTCATTATAATACTTTGCTTTGTCTTTCCAAGCTGCCCTTTGAAATCTTTTGTTCAGCTTCTTAACTTCTTCCCTTTGGTTTGGCTTCTTGGTGCTCTAGTGCAATATTCAGAACCTCTTCTGACGTCCATCTTGGTCTTTTCTTCCTCCTCTGTCTTTGTAATGACCCTTTACATTCTTCATGGATGATATTTTTGATAGCCTCCCACAGTTTATCTGGTCTTCACTCACTAGTGTTCAAGGCCTCAAACCTATTCCTGAGATGGTCTTTAAATTCAGATGGGATAGACTCAAGGTCAAACTTTGATTCTAGTGGATTAGATTTTATTTTCTTTAGCTTCAGTTTGAGCTTGTGTCTGGGTAGTTGATGGTCTGTCCCACCTAGCCTAGTTTTCACAGCTGATACTAAGCTTCTCTAATGATTTTCTCCAAGGATATAATCAATCTGATTCTTGTGTAGACCATCCGGTGAGGTGTAGTCATAATTTGTGTTTCTTACAAAATGTATTTGCAATGGATAAATCACTGATTGGGCAAGATTTTATCATTCTGTCTCCAGCCTCATCTCTCACCAAGTCCATGTTTTCAGACTGTTGGACCTTCTTTCCCAACTTTTGCATTCCAGTCACCCATTATTATTAATGCATCTTGATTGCATGTTCGATCAATTTCAATTCTAACAGCTGATAAAAGTCATCTGTTTCCTCCTCTTTGGCTCTAGTTGTTGGTGCATATATTTGAATGATAGTGGTATTAACAAGTCTTCCTTGTATGCATATAGATATTATCCTGTCACTCACAACATTGTATTTCAAGATGGATCTGAAATGGTCTTTTTAACTATGAATGTGACCCTATTTTCCCTCACATTCTTTGGGCATGGTGCCAGGAGGGACAAGTCCTTGGAAAGGGACTTTATGCTTGGAAAGGTGGTGGTACAGTGCAAGAGAGGAAGACCCTGGATGAAATGGATTGACTCAGTAACTGGGGCAATGGGGGTAGGTGTGTCAGACAGTGAAACTGGCTCAGGATATGGCAAGGCACAGCGCTATTGTACAATGGGTGGACCATGTAATCTTTGGCATTGTTGTTGTTGTTGTTAGGTGCCGTCGAGTCGTTTGCGACTCATAGCGACCCTATGTTCAATAGCCCTAAACTGTGCTCTATCCTGTGCCAATCTCATTGCCTCTGACACACCCATCGCGAGTACCCCAGTCACTGAATCAATCCACCTCATAGAGGCTCTTCTCCTCCTGCGCTGTCCCTCCACTCTACCCAGCATGATGTCCCTCTCTAAAGACCTGTCTCTCCTTAAAACATGTCCAAAGTATGTCAGACGAAGCCCCAGAATCCTTGCCTCCAAGGAGCAGCCTGGTTTAATCCTCTCTATGAT
>NW_006399793.1:15040336-15059803 GCF_000299155.1 Elephantulus edwardii | reverse complement strand
GGCATTAGATGTTTCTATTGTTACTGTTGTTGTTGTTGGGTGCTGTTGAGTCTAATATGATTTACTGCGATCCTATGAACAAAATATCAGAACCCTGTTCTATCCTGCACCATCCTCACACTTCCTGACACACAAGAGCCCATTGCAGCAGCCACCATATCAATCCACCTGGTTGAGGTTTTTCCTCTTTGCCGACAATCCACCCTTCCCAAGGTGATTTTCCAACTCCTGGTCCTTCTTTTTATTCAAAATTTTCCATTTAAATTACTAGTAACTATCAACGCATATTGATTAAATGTTTGATCAATATTAGACTAATCTTTGGCATCTGTGAGTGAAACAGACTGATATTTACCATTTCATAATGAATAGCCATACGGGCTACAATATGAGGAATAACAAATTTAAGAGTATTGATACTGCATTTATCATCCAAAAGAACATTTCAAGATCTCTCCTTATACAATGGTAATCAGTAATAGGATACTATCCATATGCTTATGAAGAAGATCAGTTACTAAGATTATATATGCACTAACTACTAATGTCAAAGATGAAAAAAAAATGTATAAACTGCAGAAAATATTATCTGAATTGAGACATACATATTTATAGTAATAGAAGATGAAATAAGGAACTTGTTTTCAGGTTTTAAACTTTAGGGAAGACAAGACAGTAGTTGGTTAATATTCTTCTGAAATCAATAGAATATAAGCTTCTTGAAGGTGAGGATTTTTACGTTTTGACTATCTTTATATTGTCATAATTTAGAAGTTAGTGCCTGGGCCATAGTAGCTCTCTTAATATATATTTACTAAGTATTGAATAAATCTGATTTTACTTTTCCAATTGAAATAAGGATTATCTTTTGGCATCAGTATATTAAGTAATATTCATGAATATTAAATTTGCTAATTAAATTGTTCTCATCTTACAAATTGATTATAAAATTTTTCAATATAAAATTAAATACCTCCCCATCTATACACATCCAAGGCTATTTGTTCTTTAGTTTTGTTAATTCTAAAAAAAGTTGACATTCTAGTGTCATAATTTTGCCCAAGGTTTGATGACCAGTAAATGGCATCTTCATGAATGACACCACCAACACTTAACTAAAAACTTTCTGAAAGATCAAGTAGGTAGCCCTTGCAATTCCCATTGTTTTATAGTAAATGATATATATAATAAGAGACAAATAATTTAATTAGTGTTCATTCTCTGGCACAAAAAGAAAGCATCACTTGACACCTAAATGAAACATCTAAGTATTACAGTGATTAACAAAAACAAAACTATAAAGCTGAAAATATAAGCAGATTTCTACACAATTTCAGTAAAATCATAGATTTTGATTTTGAAAAGTAGTCTATCAACAGTAAGAATGCTCTTATGTATGTACTTAGGTATTAAGAGGAATTTCTTCTCCATGTATTTCCTCTACCAAGAGTGAGTCCTACTTAAATTTGCCCAGAAAAATATGAAAGTTACTAAGCTGTATGGGTTTTCATAGGCTGCAAATTGCCTAGAAGGAGGCTGCCCATCTTTCTCCCATGGAGCAAGTGGTGGATCTGAACCACTTGTCTTTAGCTTGGCAGAGTAATTCCTTAGCCACTGGGCCATGAGAGCTCCCCAAACCCAAAGTGGTGGTGGTGGTAGGTGCCTCCAAGTTGAGTACTATTACTCAACTAGGTAGTACTAATGTCTAATATTAAATACTGCTTCCATTCCTTTTCAATCTATATGCAGAACAGATTATTCAGGAGACTGAGCTTTATGAGGAAGAATGTGGATTAGGCTTTGAGGAAAACTAATCAACAACCTAACTTATGCAGATGGACACAACCTTGCTTGCTGAAACTGAGGAGAACCCGAAGTACCTGCTGCAGAAGTTCAAGGATTATAGTCTTCAATATAGGTTGAAGTTCAACTTCAAAAAGACAAAGACTCTCACCACTGGACCAAATGGCAGCACCATAACGGATGGAAAACAGATTGAAGTTATTAGCAATTACAGCTTGCTCAGCTCCACAACCAACATGGTTGGCACCAGCAGCCAGGAAATAAAAAACAAACTGCATTAGGTAAATCTGCTGTCAGGGACCTTTCCAGAGTACTGAGAAGCAATGATGTCAGTCTAGATACTAACGTGTGCCTCATATAAGCCATAGACTTCACAATTACTTGCTATGCATCAGGAGCTGGACAATGACTAAGGATGATAGAAGAAGAATTAATACCTTTGAGTTGTGGTGCTGGAGAAGGTCATGGACTGCCAAGATAACAAATAGGTCTGTTTTAGAGAGGGTGAGTTTCTTCTTGGAGGCTAGGATTTTGAAGCTCTGTCTCACATGCTTTGGGCATGTAGCCAGGAGACACTGATCCTTGGAGAAGGCCATCATGCTCAGAAGGGTGGAGGGACAGCATAGGAGAGGAAAACCCCGGATGAGATGGATTGATACAGTGACTAGGGCAATGAGGGTAGGTGTACTGGAATTAGTGAGACTGGTTCACGACAGGGCAGGGTTCAGAGCTATTGTACATTGGGTTGCTGTAAGTAATAGGTGACTCGAAGGCACATAACAACAACAACAATAACAACAGTATTAGTTGATAGATATTACTAATTTCAGTTTACAGATAAAAACATTGGCCCTTAGGGGAATCATACAACATGTCTAAGAATATAAGGATGTTAATTAAGTAGGGGCCCTGGGTGTCTAGCCCTGTTCTGTCTACCTCAAGGCCTATGCTCCTTGCCCTATATGTAACTATCTATCTTCTCCTTTTCTTTCTGCTACATTAGTGAGGCATAGTGTGGGAAAGCCTTTTTTTTTTCACAGTGAGACTCATTAGTTATTGGATAACTATCCAATAAAAACTTATTCAGGAAATAAGAAGACCAGAATAGCTGGTACACACTGAGGGAGGGGGACGGTGGTACTAAATGATACTGAACGTAAGGATTAGACCCTCCAGAATAGTATAAAACATGCTATAGATTTATAATTTTAACCTACCTGCAAATAAAAATCCTGCAGTATTTTAAGCAAGGGAGTTGAGTAGTCTGTATATTTTTAAAAGATCATTCTGGCTGCCTAGAGAAAAATGGATCAGATTAAGTTAGAAAAACAGTCCAGTTAGAAAGCAATTTCAGAAGTTTATGCAAGAGATGATATTAGTATAGTGAGAATAATGAGAAAAGAAAAGAAAATAGCAAAATATTTTAAAAGTAGGACTGACAACATTTGGTATCTGATTAGAAGACTGAGATGGGGTTGCTTTCTTTTAGATTTTGGAAGTCCAAAAAAAGGAGAAATAAAAATATTATTAACCAGTTGTTGGTGTTGAGTGCCATCGAGTCAGAACTAACCCGTAACTGATCCTTCAGCAGGTTTTCGGAGGCAGTTAATCATACGGGAAGAAACTGTCCGTCCTTTTCTATTGGAGCAGCTGGTGAATTTGAACTGAGCCCCTTTGAGATTGCAGCATAGCTTCTTACCTGTAGGCCACCAGAGCTCCTTATAACTAGTAGAACAAGATTAATGCTTGGGGTATTGTGGATCATTTTTAAAAACTCAGAGTTATTACCATATAGTCAGCACTGACTCATAGCTGATCCTCCATTGGGTATTTGAGACTATATTTCAGATGGAGTATTGAACTGTGAGAGAGCCACAGCCCTTGGTTTAGTAGTGCAACTGCCTACAGTGCTTCCTGATACTACTTACTTAGTACAGCTTATTAAAACTTACTGTTTTTATGAATATTTTTTCATGTCCTTACCTATCATCACCACTGCATCCTACTCTTCATTACTACTATTACCACGGACCCTCAATTAGCATCTGCTAGTTAAGAGGTACTAATTTAAAGTCTTAGGGTTTGTGTCAAGGGTTCCTAAGATGATCATCTCTTCACTCACTAGAAGGACTCAGCACATACAACAGTTGTACCAAAGGTTATAACTGATCACAAAGAAAATATATAAAGAAAAATCAGCAAAAAGAAAAGGCACTTGGGGCAAAATCTTGAGTGCAATTGTCCGAGTCCTTTTCTAATAGAGTCACATAAACCAAACCAAAACTTGACCCACTAGAGTTAATCCAATGCTGTTTTCTATCAACCCTATCTAGTGAGTACAAAGGTCCTCACCACTAGGCCAAAAAGCAACACCACCACAGACAGAGAAAGGACTGAAGCTGTCAGTGATTTTATCTCACTTTGATTCACAACCTTGGTACCAGCAATTAGGAGATCAGGAGACACATTGTATTGGACAAGCCCACCATCAGAGACTTCTCCAAAATACAAAAAAAACAATGACGTCAGTTTGAAGACTAAGGCACACCTGATTCAAGCCATGGTCTTTTCAATCACTTGCTATCCATATCTGAGAGCTTGACAACAAATAAAGATGACAGAAGAACTGATGCCTTTGAGCCGTGGTGTTGAAGGGTACTGAATATCCCATGGACTGACAAAAGAACAAAGAGATATGTCTTAGAGAAAGGGCAGCCAAAGAGCTATTTGTCTTGAAGAAAGTGCAGCCAGAGTGTTCCCTGGAGGTAAAGTAGCAAAGCTTCATCTCTCATAGTTTGAATATATTGCTAGAAGAGACTACTCCTTGGAAAAGTGTATTATGCATGGAAAGGTTGAAAGTCAGAGAAAGAGAGAATGACCCCTAATGAGATGGACTGACACAGTGACTGCAGCAACAGGTTCAAGTGTGTCAGATATGATAAAGATGGCACAGGACAGGGTTCAGGTCTGTTGTTCAAAGAGCTGCTATGAGTTATGCTCATTCAATGGTACCAGCAGCCACAACAGCATGATGTAGGGATCTGTGCTGCTAACCCAATGGTTGCGCCTTTTTGGTGGTTTGAATCTATCCGCTTCCAGGGAGAAAGATGGGGAGTTACCTCCCAAGTTATGAGAAACTGGCTCACCAGTGATGAGGTTTTATTCTTTTTATTCTTCAGAATGGACACAGTAGAATTGCCCAAGACATTTTTCAAAGCTCTGAATCTTTACAGAAGCATGATTTTAATTCCTTCAGCATTGTGAAGTATTGTCTCCCAAGGCAGCTCATTAGAAAACACAGGACCCCAGGTTTTTATTGTGTGCTGGTTATGTATGTACTCTCTGCCTCTTTTGTTGGGTTTGAGTCAGTTCCTACTCACAGTGACCCCACACACAGCAGAATGAAGCACTGCCAGGTCCTGTGCCATTCTCCGTTTGAGCCCACTGTTACAGCCATTGTGTCGGCCCGTCTCATCGAGGGGACTCCTATTTTTCTCTAACCCTCTGTTTACTGAGCATGAACTCCTTCTCTAGGGACAACAAAGAACAGGAGACAACGTTTCACCATCATCATCACATCTAAGACACGTTCTGGCTGTACTTCTTTTAAGACCAATTTGTTCATTTTCCGATTTGTCCTCTGTCTAGCAAGCTGCAAAATTCCAGACTCCCAGGAGGAAACAAATGTTCAGTACAAACACTGCACAGTCTAGGAACAGTGAGCTGGCCACCCCTACCAGTTAGGAAATGTTAGAATCACATCCTTACCAGCTGGGAAATGTTAGAATAAACCCTAAGATACAAATTTCCAGATGCAGGCCATGAACTAGTTTGGAAGCCTGATACATTAGTACATTTTTGCATATATTATTCTAATGATCACAACAATGAAATGAACTTTCAACTAATTATTTTAGATAACGTGCCCAAGAAGACAAGGTTAACAATAGCTACTAACCTTGATTAGACAAAGTTGTTAGTGGTAGAAATACCTGATTCTAGACTTCTACTCTTAGCCACTATACTTAGTGTTTGGTTTCTGAGAAGTTGGTAAAATGGGAGATTAAAAAAAAAGAACAATAACCAGAATTATCAAGGGCAAGTAGCAAAAGGATTATGGGTTTTAAAGCAGATTATGAAATAAGTAATAAAGTAGCATTATGAAATTAAAAATCAGTTAAAATAAATCATAAAGTACCTTTATAGATAGTATTTCTAGATCTTTAATGTTTAATAAAAACAAAATGACCAGTATCTGGGTAATTTTAAGAAGATTAGATATAGTTTCAACTAGATTTAATATAATTAAGAGATTAAGAGATTTACTTTCACCTTGTAGAGGTAGAAAAGAGTAAAAGTCAAAACAGTATATCCTGCACATACTGTTGCAGAAGCCAGACTATTATTATTATTACCTTCCTTTTTTTTCTTACCTAACAGAATGATGTCCTGAAGTATAATCCAATTTTCCAAATTTTTGTGTTCTGTAGCCATGCTTCTCCATGACATCCATCCATGTTATATAATTTGGATCTAGGCCCTTAAAATTATTCCAAGATTCTGTCAAATGAATGAAGAGGCCACTCCATAGTGCTGAAAAATAATATGAAACACAGGTCAAAGTAAAGCTTAATAATTTAACTATTCAGACAATTATTAAGAGAAAGCAGTCTACTACAAATTTAGGGCTCCTGCTCTAAAATAAGACATAGCAGCATTAGATGGGTTAAGCAATAATTCTGACTGTCATTTCATTTAATTAGGGGAATAGACCCTACAAGCGGTTATTTTACAGATGAGTCAATTCACCTTCAGGATTTAAGTTGCTTGGAGCAAAGAGAAGAAATCAAGATGTCAAGGTGCTGAATAGAAGATTTCAAAGGGTAGCTCAGGAAGACAAAGCAAAGTATTATAATGAAATGTGCAAGGAGCTGGAGTTGGAAAATCAAAAGGGCCAAACTCATTTGGCATTTCTTAATCTGAAGGGACTGAAAAACAAATTCAAGCTGTGAGTTGCAATGCTTAAGGATGCTATGGGCAGACTACTGGATGATTCAGGAAGCATTAAAAGAAGATGGAAGGAGTATATGGAGTCACTGTACCACAAAGAACTGGCTGACACAGAAGAATTTCAAGAAACAATGTATTATCAAGAGGCAATGGTGATGAAGGAGAAAGTTCAGGCTACTCTAAAAACTTGGCAAAAAAGAAATAAATTGATGGAATACCAATTGCCATATTTCAACAAACAGATGCTGCCCTGGATGTGCTTACCAGGTTGTGACAAGAAATCTGGAGGACAACTCCCTAGACAACTGACTGGAAAAGATCCATATTTATTTCCATTCCAAAAAAAGGTAACCCGACAGAGTGTGGAAATTATCAACCAATATCACTATTACCACACATTAACAAAATCTTGCTGAAGATTATCCAGAAATGACTGGTACAGTACATTGACAAAGAACTACCAGAAATACAAGCTGGGTTTAGAAGAGGCCATGGCACTAGAGACATTACTGGCAATGTCAGATGGACCTTGGCAGAAAGCAGAGAGTACCAGATGAATATCTATCTGTGTTTTATTGACTATGCAAAGGCATTTAACTGTGTGGTCACAACAAGATGTGGCTACTCTTGAGGAAAATGGGAATCCCAGAATAACTGATTGTGCTCAGGTGAAACCTACACTTGGACCAGGAAGCAGTCCTCAGAACAAAGCAAGGAAACATCGCACGGTTCAAAATCGGGAAAGGAGTGCATCAGAGATGCATTCTGTCTCCATATCATTTCAATCTTCATGCAGAACAGATCATTTGGGAAGCAGGGCTTTAGGAGGAGGAATGTGGCATCAGGCTTGGGAGAAGACTCATCAACAACATATGTTATGCCAATGACAGAACTCTGCTTGCTGAAACAGAGGAGGACCTGAGGTGCTTGCTGCAGAAGCTCAAGGACTGTAGTCTGCAATATGGATTGAAGCTCAACATCAAGAAAACAAAGATCCTCACCTTGGGCCAAGTGGCAGCACCATAATAGATGGAGAGGAGGTTGAGGTTGTTAACAAATGAAATGGATGAAAGAAGAAAAGAATCGATGCCTTCAAATTGTGGTTCTGGAGAAGATTCTTGAACATACCATGGACTGCCAAGAAAATAAACAGTTCTGTCTTAGAGAGGGTGAAACATAGTTTCTCCTTAGAGGATAGGATTTTGAAGTTCCATCTCATATACTTTGGCACATGGTCAGGATGGACCGGTCCTTGGAGAAGGACATCATGCTTGAAAGTGTAGAGGCATAGCACTGGAGAGGAAGACCTTGGTTGAGATGGATTGATACAGTAAATGGGACAATCGGGGTTGGTGTGTCGGAATTAGTGAGGCTGGCTCAGGACAGGGCAGGCTTCAGAGCTGCTGTACATAGGGTTGCAGGTGACTCGACAGCATATAACAACAACAACAACAAGAAGGCAGAGAGTTGTGCTGCTAATACAAACAAAGGCCATGCCTATCTGCTGCTTCAAACCCACCAGCTGTTCTGAGGGACAAAGTCGGCATTCTCCTTCTGTGTGATTTACAGTTTCTTGAAAACCTGGAGGATCTGCTATTAGTCAGTTCTAACTCTATGGCAATAAATCAGTGAGTGTAAGGTATATTGAAGTGTTTGTTGTTTAATGCTATATTCTGTAAAATAGGACCCTATGCGATTTTGACCTGTGACCATCATAATAAATCTTTATGGGAGCCCACTTCTTGTTCTCTTCAGCAATGGTACCACTATTGCTGCTGCTGGAGGTACGGGTAGAGCCAAAGAAATGAGTGGAGCTAAGGGTGGGAACAGGAGCAGAGTGGAGTGAGAGAAAGCAAGTGAAGAGTAAAGAGTGAGCTGAGGGAGCTGAACACGGCTCGGTGTTCTACACAGGGGAGCAGCAGCAACAGCCCTGCCAGGCAGCTCTGTTAACAATGCCTGCCTTCCAAACCAGACTCAAAAGTCTAAGCCCAGAGACATGTCCTCTGCTTCTCCTGCCTGTATACCACGTGTGGTCTAGTGCTACCAGAATGTGAGAATGGGGTCTTTAAAGCCACTGTTGTTGCTGTGATGTGCCCCTGAGTCTCTCTTATAGTGACATAACAGATCAAAACCTGGCCCAATATTGTGCCATCATCACTATCTCCAATGTACTTATTTAAGCCCATTAAACTCACTCTACTGGCTGAGATACATCAAATAAAGCAAGCAAAATGGTTTTGAATACAACTGGCTCTTAGTACTTAAAATATCAGTTATAACAACATAGCTTAGGTTTCCTTTTCCACCAGGTGCTCCACGGGAGAAAGATGGGCACTCTCCTCCCAAGTGATTACTGCCTCTGAAGACTGTATGGAAAGTCAGTCCCGCTTGTCAGTATACAGCAACAAAGAAAACATAGTTCAATTATGTAGAAATAATTATTTCTTTTTCTTACTGTCCTTGAGTCTGAATAGAACTCACAGATGACCCTCTAGTAGGTTTTTAGGGGCAATAAAGCAGGAGTGGTATCCACTTCCTAAGAAACTTGTCTCTGGAAACTCTATGAACTTTGATAGATGCCAATAGTTGTAGAGGAGCTTCAAGCCTTTTGTTCATAGGGGCACTATGAGTTGTGCTCGACTCGGGGCAGTCAACACCAACGAATAACAACCAAAACACAACAACACACATAGGAGGAGAGTATCCATCTTTCTCCCTCATAGCCACTGGTGAATTTGAATCACCAGCTTTTGAACTGGCAGCATACCTTTTTATCTATTAGGCCCATTAGTGCTTAACACTTAGGGAAAACACTTGTGACTCAAATTACAGAGAGTATCATCTCAGTAACTTAAATACAGAACTCAATTGTTGGATGCTGTTTATGGTGTAAGAGGGACCTCTGGTGGGCTACTGGTAAGGAGCTGCACAGCCATCCCAAAGTCATGTAGTTTGAATCCACCAGTGCCAGTGCTCTACGGGAGAAAGATGGGCAATTACACACACACACACACACACACACACACACACACACACACACACACACACACACGGCTGCTAACCAAATGTGCAAGAGTTTGAACTGACCAACTGCTCTGAGAGAAAAAGATGTAGTAGTTCGCTTCTATAAAGATTACAGCCTTCGAAACCCCATGGAACAGGTCTCTGACCCGCAGGGTTGATATGAATAAGAATTAACTCAAAGGCAGTAACCGAACCAACATCTTGTCATTAAAACGATGTTTGTTAAGTTGCTATAATAAAAATGAAAAATACTGGATTTTAACAGGAGTGAATTCAGACAGAATGAAAGGAGATTAAAGTATAAAGCCTCAAACCTGTTCCTGATATGGTTTTGAAATTCAGGTGGGATAGACTCAAAGTCAAATTTTGGCTTTAGCTTTAGTTTGAACTTGTATCTGAGTAGTTGGTGGTCTGTTCCACAATCAGCACCTGACCTAGTTTTCACAGCTGATATTGAGCTTCTCCAGTGGTTTCCCCCACCCCACTTGTAATCGACAGAGTTTTTAAAGGCCTGCAAATTTGGAAGTGGATGACCAATCACTATCGAACAATAACATTACTATCACATGTAAGCAAGATCCTGCTGAAAATTACCCAAAAACGTCTAGAATAGCAAATCAACAGAGAATTGCCAGAAGTGCAGTCTGAGTGATTTTAAGGATATTTAGCTCATGTTAGATGAAACTTGGTTAAAAAACAGAGAATACCAGAGGAATGTCTATCTTTGTTTAATTGATTATGCAAAGGCGTTTGACTGTGTGGATTGAAACAAACTGTGGCTGACTGTGAGAAGAGTGGGAGTCCCAGAACACTTGATTGTGCTAATGAGAAACCTATACTTGGAGCAGGAGGAAGTCATCAGAATAAGGAATCAGACCAGAATAAGGAAACACTACATGGTTCAAAATAAGGAAAGGCTTACCCAGGGATGCATTCTATCTTCATACCTTTCCAATCTATATGTGCAACAGATCATCTGGGAGGCTGGGCTGGATGAGGAGGAATGTGGCATCAGGATTGGAGAAAGACTCATCAACAACCTGTGTTAATGCAGATGACACACCTTGCTCACGGAAACTGAGGAGGACCTGAGGCATTTACTTCAGAAGGTCAAGCACTGTCACATTCAATAGGGATTGAAGCTCAACATCAAGAAAACAAAGATTCTCACCGCTGAGCTAATTGGAAGTATCATGATAGATGGTGAAGAGATTCAGATTGTTAGCAGATTTAGTTTGCTTGGCTCCACACTCAACACTCTTGGTACTAGCAGCCAGGAAATCAAAAGATGCATTTCATTGGGAAAATCTGTGGTCAGAAATCTCTCCACAGTGAAGGGCAAGGTTATCAGTCTGGAGACTAAGGTGAACCTGATCCAGACCATGGTCTTTGTAATTACTTGGTGTGCATCAGAAAGCTAGACAATGACTAGGGATAAGAAAAAGAGAATTGATGTGTTTGAGCTGTGGTGCTGGAGAAGAGAACTGAATATTCTGTGGACTGCTAGGAGAATAAACAAGTTTGCCCTGGAGAGGGTGAAACCAAGTTTCTCTTGGAGGCAAGGATTTTGAAGTGTCATCTTACATACTATGGGTGTGTTGCAAGGAGGGACCAATCCTTGGAGAGGGGCATTATGCTTCAGTGTGTGGATGGGCAGTGCAAGAGAGGAAGAATTGGATGCGATGGATTGACTCAGTTACTGTGGGAATGGGGGTGGGTGTGTTGGAGATGATGAGGTTGGCACAGGATGGAGCAATTGTCCAGAGCTATTGTCATGGGGTCGATATGAGTTGCAAGTGATTTGACAGCACTTAACAACAAAAAACAAAGATTAAAATCGTAAAACACATGGAAAATTTCAGATAAAGCTAATATCACTATATTAGTTAAGCAGTCACAATGAACACACTGAGGCAATTTTAACATTCTTATTTTGTATGTACTATAAGGAGTGTCACAACATGCAGAATTATCTGATATGTATTGCTTTCAACTCCCAAGTTCAAGTAAAGATCAGGTTTATAAAGATGAACATAATAAAAGGCAATTATCATGGTAACTTAATAAAAGAAGATATTTAAGTTAGAGACGAACTTCTTAATATGTTAGAGATTCATTATTATCCACACATAAGTTCTCCCATTTCCCTATGACTTTATAGAAACATTTCTTTGGAAATAGAATTCTTTTAGGAAATTCGAGTATTTCCTCATTTTTAAATTATCAAAAGATTCTTAGTTGCCAACTATAAAGAAATGAACCTGTAATATATTAACTAGATGCCATTTTAAGTAATAAAATTCTTGCTTTTGAAAACTATATTAGAAATTCTTATTCCAAGACATACCTGAAAGCATTTATCACACATATTTTTTTTTAAATGACCAAATTTACTAGGTACCAAATGTGACTTATATTTAGGTAGAACTTTTAAACTGTGAATTTATTTTCAATGTGTTGTCACTTTATTTGACCAGTACTAACTATGTTCATACCTGCTCGTGAAGGACAGCAAACTGGAGAGTTTGTGTAGGCATTGAGAAAGGTAGTGCCATGAGCTTTCATGGTGTTGACAAAAGGAAGTTTCACTACCTGATTTCCTGGTTGAAATGTGAGTCTTCCATCCTAGAATAAAGAAATTTTAAATAGTAAGGATTGTATTACTAAAGGATTGCATTTCTTTTAATTTTAACTGTAACATACTTAAGTAGCAATTTGCTTTAATATGACAGTAAGAATCCTCAAAAGATAAACACAAGCACATAAAGTGTTATGACATTTTGCAAAACAATGCAAGTGGCCTGGGGCAGCTGAGTCTGCACTCTACCTTCTCAAGAGGGAACAGTCCCTATCAGAAACACCTGTAGCATAAAACCCCTTTCCAGGAGGTTGGACATACCCATATGCTCCTAAGCCTGTTGTTAAATATATCCTCGAGTCAGAACTGTCTCGTAGCTGACTTGGGGCAGTAAATTGTAGTAAACTGTAAAGAAGAGACTGTCCATCTTTCTCCCAAAGAACAGCTAGTTATTAGAATCTCGTCCTTTTGGGATGGCAGCTCAACTCCTTACCACTAAGTCACTAGAGAGCCTACTTCTACCAATGCCAACTACCCTTCCCAAGGTTCCCAGGAGGATCCACTCATCTGTTGCAATGGCCACTCAGAACTCACAGTCATAGTCTTAATTGTGGGATTTATTAAAGAAGTGAACAGGTTACATTTCAGGTATCCTTAGTCATGACAGGCTATCAAAAATACTCAAAGGCCCTTTGGCCTTTAATCTCAAGGCTTTAGATAAATGTTTAAAAGCTCTCTGCTTAGTCCTGACAATTATGTTGTCTTTCTACTTCACCCATGCCCAAGTCCTGCAGCAAGCTTGGGCATAAGCCCCTGGCTCTGTCTTCATGGGGGAACATTCCCAGGTCAACTCCACCTCATATCAGTCTCTTGATTCTTTATTGCTGCTGCTGTTCTCATCTTGGACCTACTCTGTCATGTGCAGGAATTACTGTTCACAAAGGACTGCATTCTCTGACTCTTCTTTGTTGGTAGTAGAGACATTCCCATTTTCTTCTGTTGCTAAATCTGCTCAATTTAAACAAGTTGATATGACAAAACTGACCATATACAGATTTGACTTTTAGAAGGTCTCATTCAACAATTTAATTCTCTCCCTTTTGTGCATTTTATGTTCTCAGGCCTATTAATGCCATAGACTAGGGCTTCTAAATTTGTTCCTACTTTGTTCTGTGATGATATTTCCTTTTTTTTTTTTTTATTCCTAGATCTTGTATTCCCTTTGACTTGCTTTTTTGTGTATGGTAGGAGATGTGGATCCTGTGCCAGATTTCTGATGTCTGACAGATGTACAGTTTTGCCAGCATTTGTTAAAGAGGTGGTACATATATTCATTCATGCCTTGCCTCTGATTTCCGTGATCCCAGCAGTGGAATAGCTGGGTCAAACGGAATTTCTATTTCCTCTTCTTGAGGAAACACATGACTTCCGTATGGTTGCTAATAAGGCTGTTGTTTCCCCATTTAAAGGGTTTTGCTTCTTTTTCAGATATCAGTTGACTTTAGGTAGATGAGTTGATTTCTGGGTTATTGCTTCTGTATGAAATTGGCTCAAGTGACTTGACAGCACATAACAATAATAACATACTAAGGCATTCAGGTGTATCACGGATTACTAAAAATATTGTGAAGGATGGGAATTCCAGAACATTTAATTGTGCACATGCAGAAGCTGTACACAGACCAAGAAATACTATTTTGAACAAAATGAGGGAATACTGCTTCATTTAAATTTAGGAAAAGTGTGCTTTGGAGTTGGATTCTTTCACTATACCTATATTCTATTTGTACATGAGCGAATCATCCGGGAAGGTGGACTATATGAAAAATAAATGAGCATTAGGTTTGGGGGGAGATTCATTTAAAAATGTGTGATGTGGATGATACAATTTTTCTCAGTGAAAATGAAGATGTCTTACAGTACATAGTGATGAAATTTAAAGACTATTGTTCTCATTATGGATTATGCCTTAATAAAAATCTTCGTAACTCATTATAAGCCAAGAAAAGACTGAGGTAGTCAAGGATTTAATTTTACTTTTATTCACAATCAACATCCAAAATCACCTTTGGCCATCCAGAGCCCATTTTAGGAACTGCCACTCCTCTGGTAATTGGATTGTCTCTGCTGAAGATGGCTTCCTTATCCATGAACATGAACTATTTTGAGAGAAGCCCATAACCAAAAATCATCCATATGAGAATATAAAGGCCTGGTACTCTAACTGGGAATGACTGTGCAACATCATTATAGATTGAAAACTACCCTTATAGTCACCTGAGGTCTCCATTAAGATTGTAAAGAAACAACTTTTCCCTGTCTACGACACTGCCTCCTTCCACTTCTTTTAATCAGAACAACATTCTACTTTCCAGTAGTCTTCATTATTTAAATTTAGAAAATAATAAAGATTACTTTATGATTCAGTCGCTACTCAATGGCACATAAAAACAACAATGCAGATTACATAGTCATCATGGACACCCCTGTGTAGGAGGCGATATAACACTGGAATTAGAAGTATACTTTTTGGTGCCGGAAATAACATCACCAATATATGTGAACACAGTAATGTCCCATAATGAACTAACATTTTAATTAATAACCAAAGATCTGTTAAAGCAAAAGTTTTTAAATCATAGACAATATTTGAAAAAAAACCTATATAGAGAGCAGTACTCATTTAGTTGATCGCTTGGTAAAGTTCCCGAAAGCATTTTAAGTTTATGGTTAAATAATAACAAAAATGACAAGGTGTGCATATACACACTATATCCATTAAAGTTTTTAAATCATCACCAAGAAAACCATCAGAGACCATGCCTGCCATCCAAGCAGATATATGCACACCCATGTTTATTGCAGCTTTGTTGACAATAGCAAAGAGTTGGAAGCAGCCTAAGGGCCCATCAACAAACGAATGAATAGAGAAGCTGTGGTATATCCACATAATGGAATACTACGCAGCATTGAAAAACAAGGAACTCATGCAATATTATTCAAAGTGGGTGACCCTGGAGGACATTATGCTGAGTGAAATATCTCAGTCACAAAGGGACAAATACTGCATGGTGCCACTGTTGTAGAATGGGTCTGACATCAGGGTGGGGGTATGACAGAAAAAACTGGATAAATTATGTATATTGTATTGAAACAGATGAGGGAAAGAACAGATTAGAAGTGATATATGATTGAGTATTATGGTTAGCACAGGAATCCAGAATTAAGGTTGCATAGAGAAGTGTACTCGGGGTGGGGGGAAGGGACGTGGGAATTGTATACTAATGAAGGAATTTTTTTTCTCTCTCTTCGGAGGGGGAAGCGAGCTGGTGGGGAAGGATGGGCAGGGAGAAAATTGCGGCAATGAGTGAATGGAAATCCAAAACCTCTGTAAAAATAAATAAATAAAAAAAAAGAATGAGTCACACAGGAAAAAAAAAATGTTCATTTCTTAACCTCTCACCTAAACAGTAATTTTTGTAAATTTGAGGTGCACTGGAAAATGACTGTTTGAAAACCGGAATGCAGAGGTGGATATGCAGAATGCTATTTCTGCCCAAACAGGGATATGAACTGGAATTATTCTCTTTCTTTCATGCTCTTGTTACTGAACACAAGGGTTTTCCCCCCACAGTCAACTGCCAGTAAGACAAATGGATTGCAGTGCACAAAACATTTTACTGCAGATCTGGGAGAGCAGAATCCTCTAAAACACTGCCTCTCCCTAAAAAAAACCCCCAAAACCAAACAACAAACCACAAACCAAACTTCTCAAAAAAACCCCACCCCAAAACCCACAAAAACTGTCTAAGAGTGATACTTGGGTTTGATGTTACAATTACTAGTAAACATGGAGTTTACATATGACTGAGAAACATATTCAAAGAGATAAATGTCATCCAAAAAAGAATCACATATAACTGAGAGAAACTTCTTCAAAGAGGTAAATGTTAATCCAAAAAAAATTGATGTAACTGAGAAATATAGCTTCAAATAGGTAAGTACTCATCCAGGAGAGATGCATTTCCTTTCCTGGTAAACAGCTTCAAGTACTTTACATCACTAAGGAAAGAAAAAGAATTTCTAGGGCAAAGCAACCAGTTTTGCAGGCTGGAGGCAACTAATGTCAGTTTTACAACCATACCATGTATTTTAATAATCCTGAATTTATTAATACTACCCTATTACTCTTCTCCTTCTGGTCTGATTGGCAGCATCATGATAGATGGTGAAGAGATTGAGATTGTTAACAGCTTTAGTTTACTTGGCTCCACAATCAACACTCTTCGTACTAGCAGCCAGGAAATCTAAAGACGAATGTGGAAAAAGTCTGCTGTCAAGGACATCTTCAGAGTACCCAAGAGCAACAATGTCAGTCTGGAGACTAAGGTGCGCCTGATCTAGGCCATGGTCTTCGCAGTTAAGTGCTATGCATCAGGAAGCTGCATAATGACTAGAGATGACTGAAGGAAAATTAGTGCCTTTGAGCTGTGGTGCTAGAAAATAGTACTGAACAACTAAGAGAACAAACAGATTAGCCCTGGGGAGGGTGAAACCATGCTGCTCCTTGGAGACAAGGATTCTGAAGTTCCATCTGACATACTTTTGGCAGGCTAAAAGGCAGGACCTGTCCTTGGAGAGGGATCTCATGCTTGGGAGGGACAGCCCAAGAGAGAAAGACCCTGGATGAGATGGATTGACTCAGTGACTGGGGTAATGGAGGTGGGTGTGTTGGAGAAACATAAGGTTAGCTCAGGATATAAAAAGATTCAGGGCTGTGAATGGCAGGCGATTTGATGTCACATAACAATAACACCACCACCTTAATACTCTTTCATTGTCATCAACGTGGTTTCAACTTAAAACGGATCCTCAATTGGGTTTCTGAGGCTATAAATACATCATAGGAAGATTGTCCATCAAAGCACGGCCTTGGGGTTAGCAGCGAAACTCCCTACTGATCAGGGCAGCAAAGTCTTCTGAAATTTCACTAGTAGAAGTTGTTAGTCTGGGCAAAGAGGCCAAAGAGAAGAATGAAGAATTCAGAACTCAAATGCTGATGGCCTTGCTGTTGAAGATAAGAAAATGGCCTTGCCTGTATAAGCTAGCAGGTGGCTCGTAAATCAGTGGAATGTCCTTCCCTAAAGACTCTGTTGATAAAAATCCTTCCCAGTAAGTTCACAGTGTGACTTCCCATTCTGCCTCTCCAGGATGAGGAACTCACCTGGGAGCTCCCCTTTCCCCATTTTAATAAAGCTGCATTTAGCTTTTTCTTGTTCTCTCTGATTTCTTCTTTAAGTCCACTACATAACCTAACCTAACATATGGTGCCGAAACCCGGGAGATGAGTTAAGGTGCTGCGCCCCTGCCTTAGGGCGAGTGCTGGCGCCCCTTACTCTCTTCCGAACCAGTCTGTGCAGTGTGCAGATGCCTGAACGGTAAAGTAAAGTTCTGCTGCTCTCCCTCTCCCCTGTGCTCTGTGTGGGCAGCTGCTGGCCAGATCTCTGCCCCTTTTGTCTTTCTGATCTCTGTATTCTCCCTCTCCTTCTCCTGGAGGCTCCTAAAGCTAGACCAAATTGATTTCCAGGCATATTAAGCCTTTATTCCTCTGTTCCAAAGCTTTTAAGCTTTCCAGTCCAAACATTGTGAACTCCCATGAGAACCCAGATCTGTTCCATTGTCCTTCCATCTCACATACCCACAAAAAACACAGATCTGTGTTGGAAGGCCAACCAGAAATGCCAGGCATTTCCAGGTTATGATGGCTCTGAGGACGCTCAAGCTGTCTATAGCCTCTCTCCACTCGTAAGAGTTCTTGAGACTCCCGGTTTCCAGAGGACGCTCTGGAATTCCAGTTGCCTCACCCACAGATCTGGGAACCATGGGAAGCCAACGTCTATCCAAGCTTTCAAGAGAAGGTCTCTTGAACTGCCTTCTCTCAAATCTCTCACACTTGAGTCTAGCTGAGGACCTCTGCCTCAAGATCCTTTTTCTGTAACTGAGTGGCCACAATACCAGCTAAGTAATAACTCTCAGTGGCCTAAAAATAAACTAGTTCGGCATCTAAACACTTTCCGCCAGTGGACTTAAAGACATTTTCTTTTGTTTCGCTCCCGTAACTCTGTTTCTGTCTTACTGTCGCAGTTTCATCACCACCACCCCCACCACCCGCCAGCATCTCCTCTAAAGACCGCCCAAATTCTTGCCAAAGGTAGATCTCTTTGTCTGAAACCTCGCCCTCCCCCTTCATCCTGAACAATACAAACTCAGCCATTCCTATCCTACCTCTTACATTATCTGTTACCAGGGTTATACCCGCCAAGTTGACCTCTTTGTTCTCCAGTTGCTCTTCTATCCCAACCAATCCAGACTCAGACATTCCTATTGCGCTCCTCCTACTAAGTCCCTCCTATGTCCTCTTCAAAAGTTACAAATGTTAAAAGTCCCTCTCTGTGTTAAAAAAAACTTTTTGCTGAAAACTCACTCACCTTTAATCCTACCAAGAACCCCTTACAGCCTCTGTTTTCCTAACTCAGTCATATGCAAATGCCGCCTCACCACAGGAAGCCCTTTCCAACTCACCCCTCAGATGCAGCCCATCCTGCCGCTGCCTTCTCTCTCCCCACCCTGTTCAGAAAAGTTTCCTACATCCACTCTCTTCCTTCACCTTTCTTCTTTTAAACCATCACCTAACTCCTCTGATCACATTAGCAGCAAAAACACACAGGCAAATTTGCCAAACCTCTCAGCTCTTGCTTTCCCCCAGACACAGCCCCTCCCACATCCCACTCAGGAAAGTACACATAGCAGAGAAAAATGCCAAAGTGAATAGCAATTTCTCACTGCTATCTCACAGCACACAGAAAAAAGCTAGAAACTACCTCCAAACACCTCATTCACCTCCAAACATCCTATTAGAGACCTGGTAGGCCTTTAAAGTTCCAATGCCCAAGAGAAACTGGCAGAAAAAACTCGTGCCTGACAGAATGCGAATCTGCAAGCCCAGACTCTCCTGGTTGCCTTATGGCCAGCAATGGTGAAGGGTCAGAGGA
>NW_006399793.1:15030734-15039956 GCF_000299155.1 Elephantulus edwardii | reverse complement strand
GTATCACTCACCAGGCATTGTCAACCTTATCATATAGTATCTTTCCACTTCATCTGTAACCTCTCACTACCAACCTGTTTTCGTTACTCTAAAGAACTCCTCTTCTTTTCCTGCTAAACCTCATTCCCTGTCTCCACACAACACTACAGAAGTTTAAAAACCATCATTACTTGCCCACTTTCCTATAAACTTCTTATCCTAAATAAATAAGTAATCTTTCGGTGTGCAGTCCCACACTCACACTGCTCAAAATTCTTGGCCTCCAAAGGATACGGAGTATCCCCTTCCAAGGCCCAACTGTCTCTCCTCACAGTCACACATACCAGCTTTCAGTTAAGGCCCACCACTAGAAGTCTAACAGTCTGCACATAGCCATTAAAAGCCCCAAACCTCCTCAAACTGCTGATCAAATCCTCTCCTTTCTTGGCTTTATTAATTTCCTCAGACACTGGATCCCCAATTTTTCTTTACTTGCAAAACCTTTCTCAAACTCTAATACTTCATTCCACAGTTCCCATCCCTTACTTTACCAAATTCCTCTAAACACTTCACTTGTTCACTGATGAAAATCAATTATTGCTGTTGGTGTTTGAGCTCAACCTCTTAAACCCACCTTAACACCCATTACACACCTAAGCTGCTCTCCTCACTAAAAAGCACTGCAACTTACCTTAAGAAGCCCCCTACAAGTTTTCTCAAGGCACAGACTTTGAAATCTACTTTCAAATCATTTTCTTCCTTATGTTCTCCTAAGCAGATACAGAAGCTCTACCCACTTTTCCTCAAAATCCTAATATTTTCTTCTCCCCTAGTAAAAATAATGTCCGTATCTTAGCTGCTCTCTCAGAAGGAGCAGCTTTCAAGGCCTCATTGCTACATAAGCAAAGCAAAATGCTTTCCCAGGTTCTTTATTGGTCTGGTTTATACCCTCTAAACTAAGCCAAACTTCTTTGCTTTGTCCTTTTTCCTCTCTGTTCTATTATGCTAGTCCCAAAAATTGAAGGACAATTTGCCATTTAAATCTGAATACATCCAACACTGGCTTCAATTCTCAACTGCAAACACCACTTCTCTTGAGGTGAGGGTCCAGTCAATCCCTGAGGCGCCCAGGGATTGCCTTGGCTCTTTTACCTCATTAAAAAGGCAGGGTCTGTCCCAGGGACAGCTCTCCTCCTCCAAACTCGCGAACATCCAGTATTATGTCTAATCTGAGGATCTGTCCCAGGGACAGCACTCCTCACAAACCTCCAGCATTATGCCTAATCGGAGGACCTGTCCCGGGGACAGCTCTCCTCTGAAAATTGTGCATCCTCAACATCACACCTGATTTAAAGCAATCTCAAATTGTGTAACCGAATTTTGGCTCGTTCAATCCATCTGTCCTTCAAAACATAAGAACTGAAATGGCAAGTAGTCAAGGGTTTATACTCAAACTTTTTCTTTACTGTCCACTTCCATGTTTCTCTCTACCTCGGAGTCTGCCCTGATTCCATGTTAAAATTCTCTAAGAACTCTGCAAAATTGAAAGTCTATGTAACCTGTCTCATACTCTCTGGCCTAAAAGCACCTAGGATGTGCTACATCACCTCAATTCTTTGCACTCCTCCATGAGTTTGATCTGCCTTCCAATTGCTCCTCTTTGTACTGTCCTTGGGAACACCCTTCACAAGGGTTTTCTGCCTCTTACCATTACAAACCTTCAAAACACCAGACTGATTTAAGAAGTTGAACAAAATTCAACTCTAAGCCTAACTAAGCTTCACTCCAGCATACCATTCCCATCTTTGGCCTCCCTACTTTAATATGGTCCTAGCTTCATCTCCGAAAACACCCAGCAGGCATCATCTAGTTTAAGTATCTGCTATAAGCTGTACATATCATATCACTCCCAGTCTTCAGGCAAAACAAGGCACATATACAGACTCACTGACTGTCAAGTTACACAAGTCTTAAGTTACCTTACTTGTTATTGCCTTAGCCTGTACTTGAACAACACTCTGTTCACCTTCCTTTCTAAATTCCTTCCAACTGATGTACAGCCAACTCCTTCTGCTAAACCGTAACTTGCTCACCAAGCCCCTTCTTTTGGCATCGTGCCTTGTCTCTCCCTCCTTAAACAGTTACTCTGAAAAACACTCACATTGCTGTATACCCAGACTCTCATCTGAAGGTCTGGACCAAGCCACTAAAGTCACTTCAGAAACACCACTCTCATCAAATAGCAGGCACCCAAGCCTCTCCTACCATACTGAAGCAGGTCCTGTGCAGTCACCCTAACCACTTCCACAGCTATTAAAGTCATGGGTGACCCCCATTGACACCACCTTTCTCAAGTCAAACATGTTCCCCTCACTAAGTAAATTTCCTATGCTCTAAATGCCAATACCCAAGTAGAAGTCTCCAATAACATTCTCCAAGCTAAGCAGACAATGATACAACAAGCCTCTGGAGAGCCACAAACTATGCAAGCTCCAACTTAGTTCTAAATTATCCAGAGCACCTGCACCTTACTATTCCTTAACCAAAGTCAAATGGCAACCAACCTTTCTCATTGTTAACTGTCTGTCTCTTTACAACGACCTTTGCTAGCAGCAGTACCCATCAATTTCTCTAAACTACACTCCACCAAAACACCTCAAGCCATTCCATCAGCGCAAATTGAGTGTTCCACCACTCAAGAACACATTCCCTTCTGAAAACCAAAGCCCGGTAAGACCACTAAGCCCACTTGCATCTAACACCCTCTGCAGTGAAACATGAAAACTGTATACACAATGCCAGCATAAACAAGCACACTGTAGCTAAACCAGGACAACACTTTTAATGTAATAAGACTCTATACAGCATTCAACCACAAGCCTTCTCCCAAATTAACTCAAAAACTCATCTCTAACTTAAATTTCCCCTTCTCTAAGACCAATAGTAATCATAAGCATACTGTTATTAATCACTCCATGTCTCTTTAAGTTTTTTACTTCACAGGATCAAGAAGATGACCATGTTAATTCTCCCCTGGCCACTAATCCCAGACTGACTCACCCCAGGCTCTGAACCCCAAGATCGTTGCCCCTGTTTAGCAGGAAGTAGCCAAAAGAAAGATACGTCGCCCTGTTTTATCACTAAAAAGAGTCTAAGATGTTAGTCTGGGCAAAGAGGCCAAAGAGAAGAATGAAGAATTCAGAACTCAAATGCTGATGGCCTTGCTGTTGAAGATAAGAAAATGGCCTTGCCTGTCTAAGCTAGCAGGTGGCTCGTAAATCAGTGGAATGTCCCTCCCTAAAGACTCTGTTGATAAAAATCCTTCTCAGTAAGTTCACAGTGTGACTTCCCATTCTGCCTCTCCAGGATGAGGAACTCACCTGGGAGCTCCCCTTTCCCCATTTTAATAAAGCTGCATTAAGCTTTCTCTCGTTCTCTCTGATTTCTTCTTTAAGTCCATTACCTAACCTAACCTAACCTAGCCTAACCTAACCTAACCTAACCTAACCTAAAAGAAGTAAAATAAATTAGAAGGCTAATGGTAATTTTTTTTTTAAATTTGCACAGACGCTACCAGAGCGCACTGCTTTTCAAAACTTTTAGTTGAGCATAATAAGCAAGTGATGTGCGTGTGCAAGCATATGGAACTTCTAAGTAAAATGTATATTTCTCAACAACGCATTGGGGCAAACATGGTGAAAAGTTTCTCTGATTCTCCTCCCTGGGAAGCGCTGTGAGTTGGCAGCTGGTCATCAGGACACCCCACTCCAGCCTAAAGATACTTACGAAGGAGTCGCTCACGACCAGCACCACATTAGGCGCTTCCACCTGGGTGTGAGGTGCCCTCTTGCTTTGCCCACGAGCTTCGGGTGCTGGCACAGCGACAGTTGAGGCGGAGACCACGGACAACAACCATAGGAACAGCATCGCAGAAACTGTCCAGAAAACTCGGCCCCTGTGGCTCAGCCTCTTGACTTTTAGAAAGAAGGGAAGGAATCTCTTTGCTTTTCTCCTAATTCAGCCTTTCTTCACCATTAGCTCTATGGGAGAAAGATGAACAATCTACTCTTGTGCAATATACGGACTCCAAAAACCACCCTCAGAGTCAGGGAAGACTTGAAGGTCGTGATTCTACAGCAACAAGTGTGTTCTCCACTGAACTACAACTCCCAGAAAGTTTAGCGAGCAAGCACATGCGCAAAAGGCGGAATCCAGCCAAGCTCACGGTAAGGCTTTTTAATCAAACACCTAATGAAACCTAACCATTTTCAGTCATGTGAGCGATTGAGCGATGCTTCGGAAGTGCGCACGCGCTCTGGCGTCAGTCTTGCCGTTTCTGAAAAGGGAAGCATCTGCTCCAGGTGGGTTCTCATCTCTTTTGCCTTTGCAGAAATTGATATGGCAGTTGAAATGGTATCTAGAGAAAAAGGATCTGTAGACCGGTTATGCTTGTTTTGCTGTGGGAAAGTGTGGCAAAGTGATAGGCAAGAGATTGGACTGGGCGATGATGAGGTGGCAGCGTGTCTGTCACTTAAGTTGGGTGGGCGGTTCTCTGTGGGCCCTATGGCTGGATCGCTTTAGGTGTGGTGAGAACATTGGGTCCCCTTTAGGATCTTCCCTCCAGGGAGTTTCTAGTGCTTCTCATCCTACACTTTCTGAGTGAGGAACCGGGCCTTGTATGTAAGACGTGTCAAGTTCGAGACGGAGGAAATATACTTACGTATTTCGTGCCTTCAGGTGTAAAAAGAAACAAGACCGGCTAGGGAAGAGGGGACAAATTGCTAGGCAGTGTGACCTTTTCTGTTAGTTGACTTAGGCTCAGAATTTTCCAGTTGAAAACTAGTCTCTTTTTTTTTTTTTTATTTTTTTTTGAAAACTAGTCTCTTGACTATTGAATTTCTGTAGAGGAGTCTGAATGAAACTGTTTTCTGTCCCAGAGCTATTTAAAAAAAAAAAAAATTACTATCATACTTAGACGTCATATCTAATACATTCGTTTGAATGTTTTGACAGACACAGGAGGATGTGCACTACTTCTTAAACAAAAATAAACTTTCAATACTACTATCTGGCACTATTTTTTGAGTTAAATTAAGTGGTAGTAATAAGTGCCCCATTATTTAATGTTCACTGTAATGCAGAGAGCATTATACTAAGCATTTACTGAACACTTAGCCTGTGCTAGTTACTCTTATCTGGGCTATTTTCCGTAATCTTAGCATTCACTCTTTTGCACATAGGAAAATTGAGGCTTGGAGAGTTTTAATTACCTCAGAGTTACAGAGATTTCCATTCTAGGGGAAGGGTGGCAATCCCTAGGACAAGAGAGTTTAGTGGGTGGTCTGTGGGGGAGTGGAGTTAAGGAATAGGAAAGATTCAAGGGGAACTTGAAAAGAGGGTGTTGATAATAGACATAGGTCAATGGAAATTAATTATTTAGAATACAAAGTGTATGAAGCACAGTATAAGTGAAAGATTGTATAACACAATACATATGAATGGGGGAAAAGTTACACAGCATTCAGAACAGGACTTGAACTCTGAGCAGGACTTGAAAGTAATTTACATCCTAACTCACTACAAAATAAGTAATTACAAAATTTCATGATAGTTCAAGAACTTAGTCTCTATTTGTTGAAGCAGAATTTGTTAATCAGGAGCACGCTAAAGATCTGAAGGAATATTCAGAAATATAAATAGTAGTTCTCCTTACAAGGAATTTGTACAATAGAGAAATAAAGCTAGCATGTAAAACAATAATAGAGTATGTAAAGTAATACAGGTAAGCTCCCACATGAACATGATCACTTGAGTAAATTTGGAGTATAGATTGGCCAAGGAAATCATATTGATTGACACTTAGATTAAGAAATTGTATTTAACTTTTCTGTGAAATGTTTCTGTTAAGTACCATTGAGTTAACTAGGACTCATAGCAACTCTGAGAATAACAGATCTGAACTTTGCCCTATTCTTTTGCATCATCTATTTGCATCATCTTCACCATCTCTGATATGCTTTAGCTCATTGGTACAGTCAGTGTATGAATCTGTCTTGTAGAGGGTCTTTTTCCTCTGATCCTCCACCTTTCCTAGCATGATGTATTTTTCCAAGGGCTGTTTTAATTCTGTCAATTGTATTTATTCTCTATGGTCATGTTTTCAAAGGAAATGTGTTCTGTTTCAGGATGATGTAAACACATCTTTATTTCTCCCTTCTGTTTTACCCAGGCATGTTCTTTCATGGAAGCACATTCAGTGGTGGGTCAGAGTGAAATAGATATTTCAGGACTCAGAAACAAAATGTTGAAACTAAGAAAGAAGTTTCTAAGACGTACTTCTATCTCACACACAGTTTGCCCTCGGCATTTTTTGCTGCATAGACTGTGCCGCCTGTGCTTTTCCATCTCTGGTGATGGGAAATATACTTCCTTTGAGAAGCCCACTCATATTTGGACTGCTCTTATGATTAAAAACTTTTATTTTAAAGTAAAATATGTTTACTTCACCTATTAAATACTAGGCTATTTTTATATTACTTTATAGAAATTATCTCCCTTTCAGAACCTTCATCCCATCCATCCCCAACTCTCTGCCCTCCTCCTAGGCCTTCTCCTATTCCTCAGATAGTTCTTACATAATTTTAGGGGTTTTTACATTGTTGTTGTTGTTGTTATGTGCCGTCGAGTCGCTTGCGACTCATAGCAACCCTATGTACAATAGCCCTAAACTCCACTCTGTCCTGTACCAATCGCACTGTCTCTGACACTCCCATCCCAATTAACCCAGTCACTGAATCAATCCACCTCATAGAGGGCCTTCCTTTCTTGCGCTGTCCCTCCACCCTCCCAAGCATGATGTCCCTCTCTAAGGACCGGTCTCTCCTCACAACATGTCCAAAGTATGTTAGACGGAGCCTCAGAATCCTTGCCTCCAAGGAGCCACCCGGTTTAACCCTTTCCAGGATGAACCTGTTTGTTTTCCTAGCAGTCCATGGTATTCTCAATACTCTTCTCCAGCACCACAGCTCAAAGGCATCAATTCTCCTTCTATCCTCCTTGGTCATTGTCCAATTCTCTGATGCATAACAAGTGATTGCGAAGACCATGGCTTGTATCAGACGCACCTTAGTCTCCAGAGAGACACCATTGCTCTTCAGTACTTTGGAGAGGTCCCTAACAGCAGACTTTCCCATGGCAATGCGCCTTTTAATTTCCTGGCTGCTGGTGCCAAGACTGTTGACTATGGAGCTAAGCAAACTAAAGCTGTGTACAATCTCAATCTCTTCACTATCCATCCTGATGCTGCCAATTGGTCCAGTGGTGAGAATCTTTGTCTTCTTGACATTGAGCCTCAATCCATATTGTAGGCTTCAGTCATTGACACTCTGCAGCAGGCGCTTCAGGTCCTCTTCAGTTTCAGCAAGCAGGGTTGTGTCATCCGCATAACGCAGATTGTTGATAAATCGTCCACCAGTCTTGACCCCACATTTCTCCTCATAGATCCTGGTCTCCCGGATAATCTGTTCTGCATATAGGTTGAAAAGGTATGGAGAGAGGATGCATCCCTGGCGTACGCCCTTCCCAATTTTGAACCATGCAGTAGTGTTTTAAAAAAATAGATGATAGCCAGTCCCTGAGTTACTGATCTGTATCTTTCACATATATGTCTCCATGTGTGCAGTTGTATGTGTATTAAGACATCAGTTAAGATTGGTTAGTTTGAGATTTATTATTGTAATCAAATAGTCAGCTCTGGAGTTTACAAAGATATTTAATTGAAGTTTTAGATCTGTTTTGGTTTTTGATAGTTCTTTTTGTATCCAAAATACCAGTAGTACTATAGTCTGCCTTAGAAAAAGGAGGTCAAATGTATACTTTGACGAACTTTAAGAAATTCAGTGTTGTCTTCACTACTGTGTTTCTCTTAATATTTATTGACTATCCATGATACAGGGAGCTCTCATGGCAGAATTGCTAGGAACTGCCCAGCTAACTGAAAAACAGTGCCTCTTCACCAGTGGCTCTGTGGAAGAAAGATGGACTGTGGCCTCCTGTGTGATTTGTAACTCCCTAAAACCTACTGGATTGTCAGATATGAGTTGGTTTTGATTCCGGCAATGGATTTGAACATATTGTTTGGTTTCTTAAAAAATATAATTATTACATTTTCAGCTCTATGTCTGCCATAGAGCAAAAACTATTTCTGTAACTTTATGTCCTACAGTGTCAAGGAAAGTAAAAAGAAATTATGTCCTACAGTGTCAAGGAAAGTAAAAAGACCCAGGTTGTTCTTGACATAGTTGTTGCAAAAGGCAGGATTGACACATTTAAAGGTACTTTGTAAGAACAGTTTAAATGATTGAACTATTAAAATCAGGTTGACTGGAGAAGACAAATCAGGTATAGGTGGTCTGGGGCTAAAGAAACCAGAGGAATGGCCAAGTTTTTAATTCAGTTTAAATGGCTATTTGATGGTGAAGATTTTTTCCTGTGTTTTCATTATATTAGAAACTAATTTAGTTACATAATGTTGGCTTTTTTTTTTTTTTTTACATATGGTTGTTGTTACGTGCTACCAGTTGGAACCAGTTCAGAGCTGACCCTCCAGTGGATTTTCAGAGGTTGTGGATCAGATGAGAGGAGATTGCTTATGTCTGGTGGGTTAAAACCAGGGCCATTAGGTTGGTGTAATAGCTCCTTATCCACTAGGTTACCAGAATCCCCAAAGTGGGTTAGGGGGAATAAAAGAGTTTAATTAGTTGTAGTTGGGCTGTAAATTGGGAGTAAATAAGAAACAGTCATCAGAAAAGATATGGAAGCATTGCATGGTTCAAAATCAGGAAAGATGTGTGGGAGGGGATGCATCATGTCTCCCAACACTTTTCTATCTATATGCAGAAAAGATCATTCAGGTGCCTGGACTTTATGAGGAGGAATATGGAATTAGGATTGGACAAAGACCCATCAATAAACCTGTGTTATGACGATGACAGAGCCTTGCTTGCCTAAACTGCAGAGGACCAGAAGTGTTTGCTACAGAAAGTCAAGGACTGTAGTCTGCAATATGGATTGAAGCTCAACATCAAGAAAATAAAGATTCTCACCACTGGACCAGTTGGCAGCACCAATATAGATGGAGAAGAGATTGAGATTGTTAACCATTTCAGCCTTCTTGGTTCCACAATTAACACTCTTGGCACCAGCAGCTGGGAAACCAAAAGATTAATTGCGTTAGGAAAATCT
>NW_006399793.1:15027726-15029949 GCF_000299155.1 Elephantulus edwardii | reverse complement strand
AAAGAGAAGATGACCCTCAATCAAATGGATTGGCACAGTGATTGCAGAAGTGGAATCAAGTATGTCAGAGATGATGAGGATGGCACAGACTAGGACTCAGATCTCTTCATAAGTTTACTATGAGTTGTAGTTGACTCGGTGACACATAACAACCGTAAAAACAAGTGCTTGTCATGTTCCCAATTAAATGTATTGTCACATAGAAATAGTTAAGAAGTTTTGTGGGTTTTTTGTTTATTTGTTTTCTTTAAGGAGAGGGATCTTAGTTCAATTTATTTTGAGCTTTTGGAATGTTTTCTTCCAGACTGATTTTCATCTCTTAGAAAACTTCCCTTTTTACCATATACAACTATTGGAATGTGTTTTAGATCAATTTGGGAATTTAAAGATTAAGATTTCTTTCCAGTATAGCAAAGGGGAAAAAAAAATAATACCCTTAACAGTTACACATAGTTATTTCTCATATTTTAAGTTATGAATTATAAAATTTGAACATGAACTTGACCTGTTAAAAACTTAGGTGGTCATAGCTTATAAAAGCTATCCTGTTTATGTCTCTAGCTATCTCATATTGTTTTTATTTAGATGGATAATGGGTAAAGAGTTATCTAAAAATTCAGAAGATAAATGTAGATTTCAAAGGACAGCTCAGAAAGACAAAGCAAAGTACTATAATTAAAAATTAAAATACTGTAATTAAATGTGCATAGAGCTGGAGTCAGAAAATAAAAGAGACTGACTCATTCAGCATTTCTTAAGCTGAAGAAAATAAAGAACAAATTCAAGCCTGAAGTTGTGATACTGAAGGATGCTGTAGACAAGATATTGAATGATCCAGAAAGTATTAAAAGAAGTTGCATGGGGTCACTGTCCCCAAAAGAGTTGGCCAACACAGAAGTATTTTAATGAAATAACTTGTGTTGAAGAGGTAATAGTGATGAAGGAGGAAGTCTAAGCTGCTCTGAGAGAATTGGTAAAAATTAAGGCCCCAGGAATTGATGGAATACCAACTGACATATTTCAACAAACAGTTATAGCCCTGGGAGTGCTCACAAGACTGTGCCAAGAAATCTGGAGAATAACTACCTGGCCAACTGACTGGATGAGGTCTATATTTATCCCCATTAAAAAAAAAAAAAGGTGATCCAGCAGAGTATGGAAATGATAGAACAATATCACTAATATCACACACAAGCAAAATCCTGCTGAAAATGATTCAAAGCATCTAGAACAGTACACTGAGAGAGAACTTTCAGAAATACTATTTGGGTATATAAGAGGCTGTGGCACTAAGGACATCATTGCCAATGTCAGATGGATCTTGGATGGAAGCAGGGAGTACCAGAGAAGCATTTGACTGTGTGGATTACAACAAATTGTGGCTACCCTTGAGAAGAGTGAGAACACCAGAACATCTGGTTATGCTTATGTGAAACCTATATTTGAACCAGGGGACAGTCTTAAAACAAAGCAAGGAAACACTAAATGGTTCAAAATCAGAAAAGGAGTGTGTCAGGGATGTGTCCTCTCTACATTTATTCTCTATGCAGAACAGATCATTCGAGATTCTGGGTCTTAGGAGGAGGATTGTGGCATCAGGATTGGAGGAAGAATCATCAACAACCTGCATTTTATAGATGGCACAATGTAACTTGGTGAAACAGGAGGACCTGAAGCATTTGCTGCAAAGGGTCAAGGACTATAGTTTGCAACATGGATGAAGCTGAACATCAAGAAAATAAAGATTCTGACCCCCGGGCCAATTGGCAGCATCATGATTGATGGAGAAAACACAATAACTGAGATGGACTGAACAATAACTGGGGTAATGAAAGTTATTAGAGACAATGAGATGGGCTCAGGATAGAGCACAGTTCAGAGCTATTGTGCATAGGGTCACTATGTGTCATAGTCCACTTGATGGCACATAGCAGTAGGACTCTGAACAATTTCAGCTTGCTTAGTTCCACAGTCAACACTCTTGGCATCAGCAGCCAGGAAATCAGAAGATGAATTGGATTAGGAAAGTTTGCTGTTAGGGACTTCTCCAGAGTGCTGAAAAGCAAAGATGTCAGTCTAGAGACTTATGTGTACCTAATGCAGGATATGGTCTTTGCAGTTACTTGTTAATGCATCAGCTAGCTGGACAATGAATAAGGATTACAGAAGAAAAATTGATGCCTTTGAGTTGTGGTGCTAGAGAAGAGTATTAGACATATCATG
>NW_006399793.1:15018348-15027256 GCF_000299155.1 Elephantulus edwardii | reverse complement strand
CCATTGTTAGAGTTACAATGTAGATTCATCTTGTTGAGGATCTTCCTTTCTTGCTGACCCTTCACCTTTCCAGCATATCTTTTTCCAACGAATGGTTCCACTTAACAACATGCGTAACGAAGTGTCACTATCCTTGCCTCTAAAAGATCACCCTGTTTGCACTTTCTTCAAGACAATTTTTTTTTTTTTTGTGGTCGTTCTTTTGGAATGCCATGGGGTATTTTTTTGATGTTCTTGGGATATTCTGTACTCTTCTCCTATACCACTGTTGAAACATTGTGAAGATTTAAAATAATATCACAAAACACTTTGGTCTAAATTGTTGAATGAGAATCTAGTTTGTTATATAAACTTTCACCTGAAGCATAATAATGTATTAAACAAATAGAGCAATTACTACTTAACCTTTTGAAACTGATACACACTTAGAAACCCAAACCCACTACTGTTGAGTAACCCTACAGCAAACACACAGACACACACACACACACACACACACACACAAACACACAAACGCGCGCGCGATAAGTAGAGAGAAAGGGCCTTATTGCAGTGCTAGTATATTATTCTAAATGTTGAATCAGATAAAAGTATTGGAAGAAAACATAAAGGTTCTGCTGCAGGGTAAAGAATTATATTTTCAGATGCCCACAATATAGGCATGGATTAAGAATTGATTACTAGGGAGCTCTTGTGGCCTAGTGGTGGGAAGTTGCACTGCAGTTCCAGAGGCATGCGGTTCGAATCCACCAGATGCTCTGCTGAAGAAGGAGGAACAATCTCCTGTACCAGTCAGATCTGATGTGATGGTACACACACACACACACACACACACACACACACACACTAAAAAAAGAAAAGTTTGTTTTTTAAAAAAGAATTGTTTACCAAGACAAGTGTTTGTTTTTGGTGATCTTTAAAAAAGAACCTACTTAAAAGCATTTAATGACTTTCTATTTGTGGTTATATTTGAGCCCAAACCTGTCTATCCAACTTTAGAGGATTTCTACAATCTGTATTCTCTCTGTTATATCTGAATTTCTTGTTTTTCAGTAAGTCTCTTCTATACTATTAACTCCGTTTACTCATTTTCACCTATGCATACGATACTGATGCTTTATTAGTCTCAAATCAAATGTGATCATTGACCTGGTCCCTTTCAACCTACAGATTTTTCTACTGAAGAAAACTATCTACAGAAAATGTAGTATGAAACCAACATTGAAATTTGTCACATACTCCAGTTGAAATTTGCAGACTGTACAGTAGTTCAACTGAAGTTTGTAAAAGTTATATCGAGATCATTTCAGGTAAGGTAATTGTAACACCAGTAGACCTACCTGGTGTTACACCAGTGTAGACCTACCTGGTACCTACCCTGGTGGTAGGATCTTACCTCCAGTAACTTCCCAAAGTAGAATCCCCATCAGTAACTCACAGCCACTTCTTAAGAGGTCATACATATCTCCATATTCTGTACCTTTTGACAATCCCAGCACCAGTAATGCCTTCTATGATATTTACTACTTCTCTGCTGAGTTTGATAATTCATTGCAGTGGTCACAAAGAACTCACAGACAATACTTAGGGGATTATTGTTGATTGCTTTCAAGTTGAGCATAACTCATAGTGATCCTATGAATAAAGGCATGAAACCTTTCTATAACTGTCAACAAACTTTCTGTAAATGCCAACTTCGACATTTATCAACGACATTTATCAACGTTGATAGAGTTTCAGAGGCATGTTATGTAGGAAGTGGATGCCACTCCTGCTTCTTAGGGAATTAAAATGCTACAATTTAGGTTCAGGAACACACAGGATATAGTGTTTCAATTAGCACAGCCTTTTCTAAGGTATATTTGACAGGCTTTTAGCCTTTGGCCTCTTTGCCTTGGTTTCTGCAGTTGTTACAAAGCTTATTTAGCTCTGTCAAGTATGTGCCTCCTTCACTGCCAGTAAACCTAGGCGAAAAGGAACTTGGCTGTAGGTCTTTGGGCGGGCCAGCACACCTCCTCGAGCAAATGCCCACAGGCACCCATTTGCCTTGGATGTCAATTTCTTGCTTCCTCCGCCAAGACCCCATAGCTAGTCTGCAGTTTTCAACTGCTGCTTCTGCACCACTGGGACTACCTCTGCTGCCATTTCTTGGTCTCACTCTGTTTCTCAGTCTTGCTCCATCTCTCTTTGCTTTTTCAGGGACAAAGGATACATTGTACTATCTGGTTCTTTCTTTTTTGATGGTAGTAAGATTCCTGTTTTCTTTTTCCGGGCCAGTTTTAAGCCTTGCCAGCAAAATTGAACTATCTTTACATTAGTGTTCCATACATCTTATTTCCATGATCCTACCAGCAAGATACCATGTATGTAATTTACAATTGTAGTAAGCCATTTAATTCCCGTGGTGGGCCACAGACAGTGGAAGGTTAGGATGGGTCAATGTATAGTATATTAGGGAGAAAGAGTTGGAGGTAGAAGAAATCACAGAAAGAAATCCCAGATAGTAGATCCATTCTGGCTTTTTCTTTTCACAGAATGTCAAGCAAAGAGGTGAAGACAGCTCTAAAAAGTGCCAGAGATGCAATCAGAAATAAAGAATATAAAGAAGCTCTGAAACATTGTAAGGTATCTATCTCTGAACCTCTCTCCTATGATTAAAGTATATGACCTATATACAAGTATTATCTATCAATACTGTGTGCAGCCTTCACTGCAAAAATCCAACAAAATTGCTCAGGCCATTTAGTAGAACCAAAGGAGTGTTTGGACTGACAACTCTCAACTAGCAGGTACTATCACACTTGCTGTTCTCTTTCTATTGACCAAAGCCAGGTTCTCAAGACTGAATCTCTCCAAAGGATCCTGTGATTGGTTTGTGTTATGGAACTATGTATGCTATTTCTCATTCTTTAGTTCTCTTCCTTCATGGTGTGTTGACATTCTAAAACTATTTAGTTTGCAGATGGGCAGATCAAGTGTCTTAATTTTCTTTTTATTCTTATAAGAATGTGCAGGTACAAAAAAAGGAAATGAGAAATAGAGAATGGGGATAGGAATGAATCCTTGGGGAGGTGAAAGAGGGTTGGAACCACAATGTGAGTGGAGGAGTTTTCACACCTTGTCCTTAAGAACAAGAGAGAAAGCCTTATTGTATCAGGGGTGTAGAAGTGGTTGAAAGAAAACAGCTTCCCTATTGGTGATTTTTAATTTCTTTGTGAAGAATAAGCTGAGAGTGGAAAGAGTGTTGATTAAAATTCTTGAGGTACAAAAAGATAGGAAACAGCTGTTATTCAGAGGGGGAAATTCACCAACAATATTTTTATGTAAATAACATGCACATTATGTTCCCCCCCCAAAAAAAAAATTTTGCGAATTCTTTGAGTTAGTGCCCTATGTGCATTACATGCATGGACATGTTATATGTGCTAAACTAGAACACTCATAAAAAGTGGGGAAATTACCAGGCCCTAATGAGTGTCCATTTTTGACAGTGAAATTGTTGGAGGGGATCTGGTAGCATAGTCTTTGGGAATTGTGCTGCTGACCCAAAGGCGATGCCTCTGGACGTTTGAATCCATTAGTGGCTCCCTGGAAAGAAGATAGGAAATCTTCTCCACTGCAGTTTGTGGCTTTTTAAAGTCTGCAGGGAGCTCTAGTGGCCTGTGGTAAAGGGCTGCACTGCTGATCCAAAGGCACATGGTTCAAATCTAGCAGCTGCTCTGTGGGACAAAGATGCACAGTCTCCTCCCATGTGGTATGCTACCTCTGAAAACCCACTGGAGACTCTGTGATGGGTTGGCCTGACTCAATGATAACAACAACAGCAATGGGTGGGAGGGTCAGCTATGAGTCAGTTCTGTGTCGACATTAGTAAGAGGGAATGAAGGCTCATTTGTTATGGTGGAATCTGTGAGCTCACCTGTCAGCTTTCTTTCTCCATGTTCAGCTTCTCAGGCTTGGGGATGAGAGATAACAGGGTGTAAGTATAGCTGGTGAGAAGATGGGGAGAAAGACAAGCAAAAGAGTTAAGGATGTTTTCTAGGATTTGATTATGGTGATCTTGGAATCCAAGGTAGGGAAGGAGCAGTGAGAAATGAGAATTAGGGTGATGAAAGGTGGAGCAAGGGAGTAAGCTCAGTAAATGGAGATATCAGAGGTTAAAGAGTTATTATCATCATGGGGTTATTAGGGTAATTAAACTGAAGGGACTGATAAGGGGCAGAACAGTGTCATGGTGGAAATTCACCTGTTGTATAGCCGAGTACTGTAGTGGCTAAGAAACTGAGAGGCCATCGAGGTAAATAGATCATCAGTGTGAATATTAGAGCGGTTATAGTAATTGAGATTACAATGTAGAAAAATTTTTTACTAAAGAAAGGAGTTCTTTGAAGTTTGGTAGCAATAACAATACTAAGAATGATATTGCTAGGTGGTATAAATGGGAGAGGGTCCCTGTGGGTTCAGTAATTAAGTACTTGGCTGCTAACTGAAAAATGACTTGTTCAAACTCCCCAGCTGGCTGCTTTGCAGGAGAACAGTGGGCAGTTTGTTTCAATAAAGATTGATAGTCTTGAAAACCCAGTAGTTGGTTTTGTTCTATCCTACAGGATCTCTATGAGTAAGCATCAACTTGATGGCAGCGGGTAAGGGGCTTATTCTCAAAGAGCAGGGGAAGAGATTTGGGGAAAGTGCTTGAAAAAAGTATATTCCTTATAGACCTCTGAAAATCACTAACTTAATTCAATGCATTTCTCCTTATGAGCAAACTTAAGACTAGTGAGATTAAATGGCATATTTAAGGTTGCCCGGTTAGAATTTAGAACAAATTTCTTGACTTTTAAATAGACTATCTTATGGTTGTTTACTTACCAGTTTTCAAACTTTAATGACCTATTCTGTTCATTTCCTTGATCAGACTGTTTTGAAACAAGAGAAAAATAACTACAATGCCTGGGTTTTTATTGGTGTTGCTGCAGCTGAGCTAGAACAACCTGATCAGGCCCAGGGTGCCTACAGGAAAGCTGCTGAACTAGAGCCGGACCAGTTATTGGCATGGCAGGTATGGAGAAAACATTTTGTACTATGTTATGGGAAAGGGTTGGGACTTCCCCCTTTATTTTTCAAAATATAGGTGGCAACTTTATAATAAGCAGTTAAGCTTTCATTGTTATTGTTGTTGTAATGTGTTGTCGAGGTCTCTGCATCTCATAGCAACCCTATCTATGTACAACAGCCCTAAATTGTGCTCTGTCCTGTGCCAATCTTATGGTCTCTGACACACCTACCCCCATTACTCCAGTCACTGAATCAATCTACCCCATTGAGGGTCTTCCTCTCCTTCACTGTCCCTCCACCCTCCAAAGTATGATGTCCCTCTCCAAGGACTGATCCCACCTTACAACATGTCCAGAGTATGTTAGACAGAGCCTCAGAATCCTTGACTCCAAGGAGCAGCCTTGTCATACTCTGTCTAGGATGACCATGTTTGTTCTCTTAGCAGTCCATGGTATATTCAGTACTCATCTCCAGCCCTTCAGCTCAAAGGCATCATTTCTCCTTCTGTCATCCCTAGCCATTGTCCAGATTTCTGATGCATAGCAAGTAATTGCAAAGACTGTGGCTTGAATCAGGCACATCTTAGTCTCCAGACTGACATCCTTGCTCCTCAGTACTTTGGAGAGTTTTCTGACAGCAGACTTTCCTAATGCAATTTGTCTTTTAATATCCTGGCTGCTGGTACCAAGAGTTTTGATTGTGGAGCCAACCAAACTAAAGCTGTTAACAATCTCAATATCTTTGCCGTATATTATGATGCTGCCAAAAGGCCCAGTGGTGAGAATCTTTGTTTTCTTGATGTTGAACTTCATATTTAAGGCTGAAGTCCTTGACCTTCTGCAGCAAATGCTTCAGGTCCTCCTCTTATAAAAAAAGAATTAATTGATTGCTCTTTAAATCTGAAAGTTAATTTTTTTAAAAAGTGGTGCTGAGGGTGCTAATTACCACTATTTACCATTGCAGTGAATTGTTTCCAAATATAAGGAATTGAAACATGAATACATATATAAATGTCATACTTCGTAATTTATTTTCATAAAACACACTTTTTCAGAGTATTATTCATTACTTAAAACCCCCCTAAATTAATGTTTTCTAAAAAGAAAAGAATGTAGAAAATTCTTTATCTTTTGAGTACAAGTTAAATGCTTTTTTCTTACTTAGGAATCTTAGTGTTTTTTAGGCTGCTCTCTAGGTTTTTTATATTCAATACTTTGCCTTGTTTTCTATCTCAAACACTTCTCTGAAATTGTGATTAACAGGAATAGTAGGTTCTGGAGAAATGAAATGGTGTGTCACAGGTTCTCATGAAGCAGAAAGTGAGGGTGTCTGGTAAACACAGTTAGAAAGGTGAATATTTTTATAGTGTACTGATTGGTTTTATTCGAAGGAAAATGACAAATGTCTACAGCAAAACAATGTTTTTGTTTGATCATATCATGAAATAGTGTCATATAGGAATGTTTGAAATGTTACGATTGTCCAGTAACTGTTAGAAATTATTTCTATTTTGAAATATTTTAATATATTTAAAAAAGTAAAGATAATAGTGTTTTAAATGCTTCTTTGCCCTTTATCTAGTTTCAGCTCAAATCTGCTGATGACCATTATTTTTTTAATTTGTGTCTTTCACCTATTTATTCTTACCCTAGCCTATTTGGAGATAAATCTCAGACATAATATTCCATATATAAATTATAATCTTATAAAGAATCTTTGTAAATGATTGTTTCAGTGAAATAATAAAATGTGAGAACATCAGATGTTTTTGGAACACTAATCACCAGTATTTCTTCTTTTAGGGATTAGCAAGTTTATATGAGAAAAGTAATCATGCAAACGCTAAGGATGACTTACCTAGTGTCTACCAAAAGCTCCTGGATCTCTATGAAAGGTAATAAATGTGTAGGGGAAGGCCACTGTCTTTAATAGCTTAAATGAGAATAAACTTCCATTTAAAAATTTTATGTAAGTAGTCTTAACATTTAATAGCAATTGGAAAGATTTTTTTTAAACAATTATTACAGAATGTGCTTTTTTGTTTCTTATTTTACGTTTAAATATATAAATACGTATACACACAGACACAAATGTCTTGTATATAGATATCATAGATATGTGAATACATGTCATATATTTTATGGTTTAGGTGAGAGTGTGTAGAATGCATTCATTTCCCATTGAGGTGGTGTATGCACGTTGTTCTTTAACAGTGGGTACAATCCCCACAATGTCAGCACCCTCCGCATTTCCAACTGGAGCTTCCTGTGTTCTGTGCTTTTTTTCTTGTCCCTTCTTGCCATCTTTGATTTTGGGCAAATGCTGCCCTTAGGGTTCACAGAGTTGACTGTTCTGAGAAATATTTTACTGCTCTCTGTTAATTTTTCACTCTTACAGAATTTCTTGTTTTCCATTGAAATAGAATAAAAACACTTAGTAAGAACTAATTTAGGGTAAGATTTTCATTCATTGTAATGGAGATATATTTCTTAAGCCTTTTTTTCTTTTTAAACAAAAGACTCTGAGATTTTATTGTTGTATGAAAAAGGATATAATCTAATTTAAAATAGTATCTGATACTACTGTGCTATTGTGGATATTTTACTAAGTCCTTGGTTAATGTTTTTTTAAGTGTTGTTTTTTTCCCCCTTTCTAAGTGTTGATAAACAAAAGTGGTGTGATGTGTGTAAGAAACTCGTGGATCTGTATTACCAAGAAAAGAAACATGTAGAGGTTGGTTATAGATTTGCTGGCATACTAGACTTATTTTAATAAAATTATTTTATGAGACATGAGACTTAGCTTAATGGGAAAGTAAACAAGTTAATTTGTAAATAAGTTTTAAAAGATAATACAAGTAACAGTCCCTTGAAAACCAGACATTAGAATTAGAATTTAAGATGTAATAGCTTCCAAACCTTTTGGAAACAGACAGGGTGTAAAAATAAGTATATATTTCTTTATATGAGGTGTAAGTGCCTTCTGCAGAACTTAGTGATCCATTTGTAGTGTCCTCATAGCTGGTGCTCTAAGTTATGACGGTGCAGAAATTTATTTATTATTCCTTTATTTACTGTGCTATCTCAGCCATACTTCTTGTATAAGGACAGTGTAGACTGCCTAAGCAACTTGTTTTTTGGGACGTTTGTAATATATGGAGCAACGTTTATGCTCTTTTGCTATTTTTTAGTGAAAAATTTTCATTGATATTTTTTAATCTTGAATGTAAAAGTATTTTAAATCCCCTTAATAGGTGGCACGAACATGGCACAAGTTGATAAAGACCCGCCAGGAAGAGGGTGCAGACAAGGAAGAGCTTCACCAGCTATGGAAGAAACTGACTCAGTTGTTGGCTGACAGTACTGAGGATCAGAATAATGAAACGCAACAATTGGTATTAACCTGCTTATTCCTTCTTTCATGATCATTAATCATCTAATTGAGTTTAGAAAATGCAAATATAATGAATTAATACAGAAAAAATTATGTCAAGTAAGACATTTTGTATATGTTCACTATTAGCCAAAGCTTTTCTTGAAAATCAGAGTATTGATCTGTAGTTTCACTAAGTTTGGGAAGGAGTGGAAACTGGTATTGAACCTATCCAAATTTCACTCCTTTGGATTCATAAGAACCTACAAAGATTTAATTTAATTTAATCACTGAAAAAGAAGCCATGAAAATTGATTTATAGTAGGATATGCAAAGGCTTTTGACTGTGTGGATCATAACAAACTGTGGCTGACTCTGAGAAGAATGGGAATCCCAGAACACTTGATCATGCTAATGAGAAACCTACACTTGGACCAAGAGGCAGTCATCAGAACAGAGCAAGGAAACACTGCATGGTTCA
>NW_006399793.1:15002563-15017131 GCF_000299155.1 Elephantulus edwardii | reverse complement strand
GATGCTCTGCTGAAGGAGGAGGGACAATCTCCTCCTGTACCAGTCAGATCTGATTTGATAGTACACAGAAAATAATAATCATAAAAAAGAGTAAATTTTATTTATTATGTAAATAGGCACTCAATCCATACTTGATAAATTGAATTGATTTTTTTTCTTATGTTGTGTATTTTCATTTTAATCATAGCCTGAACTGAATTTTTAAATTTGAATAATTACAGGTACTTTATACACCTACAGGTGAACACATACAAAGAGTTCTGGTAGGTTAGTGGTGGGGAGTTGCACTGCCAACACACAGGCAGACATTTAAAATCCACCAGCTGCTCCATTAGAGGAAGGTAGGCAGTCTCCTCCCCTGCGATTTAGAGTACACAGTTAGGGTGCACTCTGGCTGCCCTTTCTCCAAGCCCTATCTGTTTGTTCTTTTGGCAGTCCATGGAATATCCAGCACCGTAACTGAAATGCTTTGATTCTTCTCCTGCCATCCTTATTCATTGTCTAGTTTTCAGATGCATAGCCTGTAATTGGAAAGACTCTGGCTTGAATAAGGCACACCTTAGTCTTTAAACTGACATCATGGCTCTTTAGGACTTTGGAACTATCTTAGACAGTGCTGTATATCGCCTAATCTTGTGAGTGCTACTGCCAAAGGTATTGACTATGTATCTAAACAAGATGAAATTATTGACAGTTTCAATCTTTTCTTGTTCTGTTTTGATGTTGCCATTGACCACATGGTGACTTTTGTTTTCTTGATGTTGAGATGTAATATACATTGAAAGCTATAATACTTGATCTTTGGCAGCAAGAGTCTCAAGTCTTCCTCACTTTCAGCAAGCAAGGTTGTGTCATTTGCTTAACACAGATTGTTAATGAATCTTCCTCTGATCTGTCCTGTTGTGTCATTTTCATTAAGTGCAGCCTGTCTCATGATTTGTACAGCATATGTATTAAAGGTGTTACCACAGTTCACCTTAGAGGCAAAGATGGTAAAGCTTCATCTACATACTTTGGGCATGTTGCATGGAGAAGATATTCTTTGGAGATGGCCATCATGCTTAGAAGGGTGGAGAGATGACATAAGAGAGGAAAACCTTTAATTAGGTGATTGACACGATGACTGCAACAGTGCGTTCAAGTATGTTGGAGTGAGGATGGCACAGGATAGGATAGGGTTCAGGTCTGTTGTTCAAAGGGTCAACTGTGAGTTGTGTTTGACTTGACAACACCTAAAAACAATGATAGATGGAATAGGGTGGAGAAAGGATACAACCCTGAAGCATGCCTTTCTTGATTTTAAACCAAGTATTGTGCCCTTGTTCTGTTCAGACAGTTTCTTGGTATTTATAATATATATTTATATAAGTGTAATTGTGCTATGGGCAAAATCTTAGCATAATTAAGTGTTCTGAAATTTCCCATCTCTGTTAGTCAAAGTTTGTTATAATCTGCCAGTCAAATGTCTTTATACTGGCAATAAAACACAGGTAGACATTATTCTGGTAGTCTAGACTTTCAGCCAGGAACCATCTGACATCAGCAAAAATCTCCATGGCCATCTGACATCAGCAAAAATCTCCATGGTACCATGGCCTGTTATAACCTCAACTTGAACTTCTGGTCGTTCTCTATCAGTATACTGCCCTAACTATTTTTGGGTGATCTTCAGCAATATTTTGCTTGTGTGTGATATTAGTGATACTGTTGGGTAATTTCTACACCTACTGGGTCACCTTTCTTGGGAGTGGGTTTATATATGGGTCTCTTCCTGTCAATTGACCAGGTAGCTGTCTTCCATATTTGTTAGCACATCCAGGGCTGCATCTGTTAGTTGAAATATGTCAACTGATAACCCATTGATTTCTGAGGCCTTGTAAAAGAGCAAGTGCCATGTGGGGACTGTTATATCTGACCTTTACCAACTTCACACTGGGGAACTGTTCCTGTGCCCAGCATCAGTAACACAAAACCAGTTTCTATCAGGTTAGACATATTTTCATTGCTTCATACCTTTTTCTGCTAATCTCAACCAATCTTAGTACTTGCTGGGTCCAAAATCCTATGTGTTAGCTCAGAGACCACACAGAACCATATTGTGAAGTTGAGAGGTTATTACTCAAATTCATAACAGAATATAGTCAAGACAGCTCCCAAGATGTGTGCACACAGACACATTGAGGCTGAGGCCTCAAGCCTTGAGGCGTTCCTAAATTCTCTGACCTGCCAATATTGGCTCCCCACCCAATTATCCAACAAAATTCTCAGTCCTGTCAACACTGGCTCTCTACCCAATTGTTCAACAAAGTTCTTAGTCCTGCCAGTATTGGCTTCCCGCTACCCCCAGAGTCCCATCTCATGTCAGTTCTACAGGTTAGCCATGGCTGCTGCTGTCCAGGAGCATGTCCTGCATTTTCCTGCCTCCCCTTTACTGGGGTTGGGATGATCTCTTTTCTTTGTCTGAGGAGGATTTCTTTTTTTTTTTTTTTTTGAGGAGGATTTCATCTCTGCAGTTAGAACTGTTCAATTTATTGGCTAGACTAGCTAATCTTTTAAAAGATTATTGAGACTGCCCAATCCTCTTGTGGAATGGTAGATAGCCAGTCCCTTTGTGAATAAGCCAATACACCCCATTCGTATAGTTGCGCCCAACCACGTACATTAGTAAAGCAAACACCATTATGCTTTCAGCATACATTGAAAGACAAAACACCATAGGCATTTTTTTTTATGAGTACCCTCAATGTATCTTGAACTTCTCTTATCACCATTGGCTCCTCTTCCACATATGATATTTTCTGAGATATTTCAGTGTTGACCAGTTCTTCATGACAAAATGACTCTGTGTATTTCCTCCATCTTCTATTTCCGGTGTCCTTTAAGATATTTTCTTCAGCATCTCTCAGTATTGCAATGTGAGGCTTGGCTTTTTTTTCCCCTGTTCTTTCAATTTGAGATGTGCCATGTGAATTCTTCCTTTTTTAATCTCCAACTCCAATTCTTTGCACATTCCATTATAAATATATTTTATCTTCTCAAGCTGCCTTTTGACATCTTCTGTTCCTCTTTTTTACTTCAGTATCTCTTCCCTTTGTCTTGGCTATTAATGCTCCATTTTCAGTGTCTTTTCTGACATCCAGTTTTCTTTTTCTCTTCTGTCTTTTTAATGACCTTTTGCTCTCTTCATGGATGATATCTTGGATGTCATCCCACAACTCCCCTGGTCTTCATTCTTTAGTGTTCAGAACCTTATACCTATTCTTGAGATGACTTTTTAGTTTAGATGGGATAGACGTAAGTTCCTACTTTGTTACTTGTGTTCTTGTTTATATTGTCTTCAACTTCAGTTTGAACTTGTACATTGATGTACATTGATGTAATTGATGGTCTGTTTTGCAGTTACTGGCCTGGTTTTGACTGTTGATATCAAGCTTCTCCAGTGATTCTTTTCGTTTTTGTAGTTAATCTGATTCCTATGCAGTCCATTTGGTGAAGGCTGTGTGAATAGTTGCTATTAGTGTTTCTTAAGAAAGGTTTAAATGAGGAATATGTCATTGAATGTACAAAATTCAGTCATTAGCTCTCCACTGTCCTTTCTGTCCCTAATTCCATAATTTCCTTAATTCTATAATTTCCAACTACCATTACTTTTACTTTGTTCCCAAATTTCCTTTCCAGTCATCAGTTATTGTTATTGCATCATGACTCCAAGTTTGGTCAATTTCAGACTGCAAAAAATTGTTAGAATTCCTTGATATCCTCAACTTTGGCTTTAGCTGTTGCTGTATAAGTTTGGATAACAGCTACATTAGTAGATCTTCCTTGTGTGGATATGCATAGAAGCCCATCACTCACAGCATTTCACTTTATGATAGCTCTTGCAGTGGTCTTTTTAACTGTCAATGCAATACCATTATTCTTCAATTTTCACTCCAAATCATATGATTCTGTAAAGCAGAGTGGCCAACTCCAGTCCATCTTAGCTCAGTAATGCCTAGAATATCTAACTTTATGCATCTCATTTCATTTATATGTATATATAATGGGAAGTTCATTGATAAGCTTGTCATTCATTAATTTATTCTTACATTCAGAAAGTGTTTCTTGAGAACTCACTTTGTGAGGGAGTGTGTTAAATGCTGGGATAAGACTGTAAGAATAAGATTTGCCTTTGTGTAATAATGGTGGTTTATCTGAATATATTCAATTATGGAAAAAATTGAGGAGTAAAGTGAATTTTGAAAAATTATTGAGCTGTGGTGTTGGGAGTATTGAATATAACATTGACTGCTAGGAAAACAAACAGGTTGTCCTGGAGATGGTTAAACCGGGCTAGTCCTTGGAGGCAGAGATTCTGAGACTTCGTCCGACATACTTTGGACATGTTGTAGGAGTGATCAAGTCCTTGGAGAGAGACATCATACTTGGGAGGGTGGAGGGACAGCGAGGGAGAGGAAGACTGTTGATGAGATGAATTGATTCAGTGACTGAAGTAGGTGTGTCAGAGACAGTGAGTTTGGCACAGGGTAGAGCAGGGTTTAGGGCTGTTGTACATTAGGTTGCTATGAGCCACAGGAAATTCGATGGCATATAACAACAACAACAACAACATAGCAAAATAAGAAATACAAAATTCTACTGCATCACCTCCATAAAAGAGAATTAGTTCTACTTCTAAAAATTGATTTCTATCTAATAACAATGGAAAAGCTTTGTGGGACTTGTTTTTTACCTTGGGTGTTAATGATAGTTGCTTTCTTTAGATAGATGGGATAAAATGAATTACCTATTTTCTATTTTTATTTTATTACCCTTTAGAACTTTGATGCCAGATTATTTAAGTTAGGCTGTTTCTTTTGCATAATCTTTAGCTCTATCAGAGTAGTAAAAATTTGGTATTGGCATATATGATTTATAATCTCTTTGAGTGCTCTGGAGAGGACAGAAAGCACTTAGAAGAATGCTTAGTTAAATGAATATTTGTTATTTGTGGTTACAATTTAATAGTTCACTGCCATCTGCTAGCAAAATTTCCAGAATTTATGTACATATATTTTTTCTCCTCATTGAAATTTCAGGGCCAGGCAAGAAGATACATTTGCAGCAACTCTGCAGTGCTTAACAATACTAAGAATGGTGTAATTTCCTAATTTGTTCAAGGGGATCTTATTTATTCTGCCATTTATTACTTGTGACATTTAAGTATGCTCTAAATAATTGTTCTTTTGTGTGTTTGATTTAGCTTTTAAAAGCTTTTGAGAATGCTTTGGATTTGTCAGATAAGATTCCTAGTGAAGATCACCAAGTACTTTTTAGACAGTTCATTCAGTGTTTACTCAAGGTAAGGTTGTTTTTAAATCCTCTGTGTAACTTATATATTTAAAACCAGAAAGTGTCTACAAACACATTTTACTAATATGGGATCTTCGTTTATTTTACTTCCATATTTTCAAGTTTCCTCATGAGAAGGAAAGATTGAAGATGGCCTGTGAAAGAATGATAAACATCTATCCCACTGAACAGTATCCATTAGAAGTAATTTGTTTGCATTTAATTGAATCAGGTAATTTTTTCTTTATTATGTTGTTGTCCTAGAAATATATGAGTGAGAGTATCATTGCTTTAAATTAATAAATAAAATGTTATACTAACCATGTATAAGAAAGATACCATTTTAAGGTTTCTGAACATAAAACAAAGTGTAATGTGTTGGTCTTTGTCCACAAGAAAAGGCTAATAAACATAGGTAAGTACATTGATACAAAGGAATTTTGAGTTACTGTTGTTCAGTAATCATTTTTGAAAGTCAGAATTTAAAAGGGTTTTGAATTTTCTGTAGAAATGAAGTAAACAGGCACTCTGTGTATTATGTGCTGAAATGTGGATGTAGATACCAACAGTGTTTTTTAGTTTTTGTTAGTGTTTGGGTTTTTGTTTGTTTGTTTTTTTAGGAATTCTTAAGTTTATTTGCTATAACAGAAGGAATAATTGAGTTCCAATTTGGAGGGTCAGCTCTGAGTTGATTCTGACTTTGACTTTTTTTGACTTTGCATTTAGGTTAAGCTATCTTGTATAATGGAGCTCTCTTGGCCTAGTATATAAGGAGTAGTGTTGCCAGTTCAAAGACATTTGATTCAAATCCATCAAGTTCTCTGTGACTGGAAGGTGGTCAGTCTCCTCCGATGCAATTTTTAGCCTCTAAAATCCCTGCTAAAGGGTCCACTATTATTAGTTGGTTCTGACTTGAGGACATTGCATTTGGTTTTTGTTTTGTTTTAATTTGATGTTTCCTAAGGATATGAATAGGTTGAATTATATTATGTAATGAACCCTGGCAGCCTAGTGGGTAGAGAATTGAACTACTGTTCCAAAGGAGGCACTTCTCTGGTGGTTTGAATCCACTCATAGCTCTGTTGGGCAAACTCCTGTGTGATATACAGGCTCCAAAAACCTTCTGGAGGGTCAGCTGTGAGTCAGTTCTGACTCAATGACAATGAATTTGAATTTTTAAGTTTATATTATATAGGACTAAGAATGCTATCAGAGGAGCTTGGGAAAGATTACCCTCTCAGGATACTGATCTTACACCATAGTATTTCAAGTACATTATTAGGAATACTGTACTATTAAAAAGTCATGAAGTTTGTGAGTGATCTTTTCTAATGAAATAGAGCAGGTTCAAGTTATAGAATATATCTTTATTTCATACTCATGTTTCTTCAAGTACTTTGTTTTGAGAAAGATAGAGCTGATGATACTTATTTTGCTAGAAGGGATAATCTGTCACTTTATAAAGGTTGACCATACTGGTTTTTCATCACAGGTCTCTATCTTTTGTGTAATTTCTGAAGCTTAATTGATTACTTTAAAAATGATATGACTATTTAAAAAAATGATATGACTATTAACTTCTACTCATTTCTATGCTCATTTGAGGTAAAAAAGGGCACTGAAGTCACTCACTGAAATAGAAATTACAGTACTGGCAGTCAGTACTCCTAGCAATGATAACCTGTTGTCACACCTTATGAGGACAGTTATTTCTTTATTGCCCGTTATGGGCGTGCACATGCAGATGCTTTGTATCTGGATACCTATCACATGTATCATGGTAGAAAAATGAAGACGACTGTTGGAGATAATTGTGAGGCAAAATTCCTGGTCCAAAGATTAGCTCTCCCTACTTTAATTCTCCCTGTAGGTTCTATTACACTTGTATATGCCCAGCCACCCAATGTTTTGAATCAGTAAAACTGCTGTTACCTTCAGTTCTGGGTTTTGTGAGATTTTTGAGGTGTTGTTTTGTTTGTGTTTTTTTTTTTTTTTTAGATGAAAGCAAATTCTCATTCCCTTACTTATGATGACTGAAAGGTAGACTTGCAAGACCACTTTTTACTATCAGAAGAGAATAAAACACAGCAAGTGTTATAACAGTTTATGAAGAAGTTTTACACCAACATGGTACAGGATAGACTAGAATGTCCTGGTGTTAAGACTAAGTTGGGTAGAGTAGGCATTATGAACTAGAGTTATTGAAGTGATGATAGGAAGAAACAGAGGGGAAAAATTATGCAAGGGGGTTTGCTAAATATGGTGGCCTAGTGACAAGAAGCTGTGCTTCAATCCCAAAAGCATGCAGTTTGAGGCCACCAGCTGCTCTGCGGGAGAAGGATGGGAAGTCTCCTCCCTTGATTAACTGCCTCTGAAAATCCGCCAGAGGATTTGCTCTGGGTCGGATTCAACTCTACAGTACACAACAACAACAATATTACAAAAAACCTACAAAATAATAGGAGAAATAGGATGACACATTTTTGCACATAAATACAGGAGATGACAAAATGTTATAGTAAAGATATAGCTATGTAATTATGCTGGTTGATTATAATGTGTTGGTTTTAAGGAAAAATTTTTGAGTAGGATTTGAGAGTTTATAATTTGAAGAAGGGAAGACTATGTGATGACAAAGGGGAAATGGTAAGTGATTATTTACTTAAGAGAGATATAAAATAAGAGAAATTAGTCTAAGGTAAAACTTTATTGGGTAGGGGGAATGGAAGTTTAGTAATTAATCGAATGGAAGACTGGAAAGCTGTACTTGAAAGTTTTCTTTGGGTTTTACACTTTTTAATTGCTCTTCTAAGCTGAACTCTGAACATTTTCAGGATTACTACATGTGACTTGCCCCATCCCAGAGTGCTTTAATATCTGCAAAATTTGCTACTTCAAAGCAGTTTATCTTTGACTTCTCTGACATTGGGAACAAATATATATCATTTTCTTTTGTTTTGTTTTGCTTGTTGAGACTTGAAGATTCATTTTCAAAATGATTTAACTTGTAAAGATTCATGACAAGTAGTGAAGAGCTTTTATAGCTGTCATCTTTTGAAATGTTACTTCATGTCAAATGATCTTATTAATTTTTTTTTCCTGCTGAAATAGGGAGCATAAGAAACTTAGCTTCTTCAAATCCAAGCAGAGTAAAACATCTTTAAGGTTTTGTGTACTAGAAATATTAGAAAATCTAACATAAATGATTAAAAAAATTACATGCTGTCAAACTGTGCATGCTATTTCCGCCCTCATAAGTCTTAAGTTTATATAAGAGAAAAATTCTGTAATATTGGTCAATTTGGGATGTCAAAAATGGATTTGTTACACTGAGTACTCTGACTGGGATCACAACAGTAAATCTGAGACAAAGTGGGAGAAAAATGTAGGGGAAAAAAGTAAAATTCACAAACAAAGCCAGGCACTTTCTGTTTTACCAAGAAATGTGTAACCCTGAGACTGTGGCTCTAATAGATCCTTCTGGACTGAAGTGAAAACCATTTGTTGGGACCAACTTTCAACCAAATTATAGGCCCCTTTAATGCCAAAAGGATCTTGTACCTTAAAACAATCAATTATATGAGATCAAAAGGAAAACAAATTTTCTGAAAATCAAATATGGAAGGGCAAGAAGGGGTAGAAAATTCAGACGAAAGGAATTTGCTACCAAAGGTGGAAATGGGAAGAATTCTGACACTTAGGGAATCTAACAAACGTCATGGAACACTGTATGTACAAATTATGAAATGGGAAACTAATTGACTTTGTAAGATTTCCCTTAAATCACAGTAAAAAGAAAAATTATATAGTGAAAACATCTCACCTTCTTGGTGCAGAACAAAAGAAAACAGAACCACTCTGGGTTTTTCAGACTACCTTTACTGTTGGAGTTTTAGCTCCCAAGTCTGGATTGCCTTACCTTCCTGCCCCAATATATTTTATTTTATGTTTTTTTGTTGAGAAGATTCACAGACAAATGTACCACCATTCAACAGATTGTACATTTAGAAATCCATGACATCCATTACATTGAACTTACATTAACTTACTGCTCCCTAAGTTTCCAAGCTAAGCTCTTGAACTGTTGTTATCAATTTCATCTCATACATAATACATAGTTTTTAAAAGAACTTAATGCTCAAGACATTCTTTAGTAGTAATTGTTTGGTTTTACAAAGACTTTAGTAGATATTTTTTGGTTTAACGCTATCTCAGGGCAGTAGTTTTATAAGTTTATCCAGCCTCCATGGCTACAGAAAGTTGATATTCTATGAGAACTTGAAAATCTGTTTTACCTTTCTCCCCTGTTATTGTTGTGTACCATTGAGTTGGAACCGACCCATAGCTGAACCTCCAGCGGGTTTTCAGAGTTAGTCAATCCCACGGGAGGAGATTACCCATCCTTCTCCCTTGGAGTGGCTGGTAGATTTGAACCATATGTCTTCAGGACTGCAACACAGCTTCTTGGTACTAGGCTACCAGAGCTCCTCCTTTATCCCCTACTGACCAAAATTCATCTGTGGAATCTTTGCTCAAAATATTCAGTAAAGTTAGCCAACATCATTCACTTCTCATTTTAGGGCGAAGATGGAGTTGTTAATGGAGGCAGTCAGCCACACATTCCATTCCTCTCACTACTCTGCTGCTACAAGTGATTAGAGACTGATTACTGTAACTTGTATGGCTTAGCTCAAACAGGCACTACACAACAGAGTAGGAGATAGTACTATTGCCAATTAAACCCAGTATTAGTCCAATTACTGGGGTGCCCTATGACTATGACTATTAACCTCTACACAAAAAACCAAATCCCATGAGGTCTTTTATTATATATAAGTAAAACAGATTTTCATGTTCTTAGTGGCTGCTCCATTTTTTTTTTGTTGTTGTTTAAATATACTGAAACCTGTGAAAACCAGAACTTAATGGGTTTGCTAAAATTTCCACCTTTAAAAAAGAATGACAATCAGTTCTCTATCCCTCATTATTTAGGAAAATATGAGTTTTCTGTGACAGTGTCCTGCCTTACACAGGTCTCTGCTTTCATACGTCTGACTGCATACCTCATACATAACTTTTGCCAATTCAACTTTTACTGGTGTACGATTTCTTGAAAATTACATTAGGGGGCTCTGAAATTCTATCCTTAATTAATATGAAGTGTCATCATGAAATGAAAGTCAGTTCTTCCTAAGAAATAACCTCCTTCTTCTACCCTCTATTCTGCTCTGAGTAGCTGCTAATATATTTTGGTCTCTATATACTTACCAGTGACTAACTGTCCTTGCTTTGAGACTTTAGAGCTTTTTGCTTTACTGCTGTATGCTCCCTTTATCTTGTCTTTTATATGCTATGTAATACTTTGGAAGCATCCACTTTCTAAACAAAATGCCTCTGGAAACTATGAAGTTTGAGAAACGACAATAGTTATAGAGAAGCTTCAGGTCTTTTGTTCATGGGGTTGCTATGAGTCATGCTTAACTTGATGGCACTCAACAACAACAATAACAACAACAACATCAACATATATTTTCCTATTCTCATAATTTTATGTAAATAAGGTCATACAATATTTTTCCTTTGTGACCGACATAATTTACATAGCATAATGTTTTCCATTTTCATTCATGCAGTAGCGTGCATTGCTCCATTTATCTTTCTGGCTGAGTATGTATGCCCTTGCATGTTTGTACAACATTTTGTTTATTGCATCTGTTGATGAGTATTTCACTTGTTTCAACTTTTGGCTATTGTGAATAGTGCTGTAGTGAACATGTGTATATGTGTCTGCTTATCTTGATGCTTTCAAGCCCCCTTTGTGTATCTGTAATGTGGAATTCCTAGATCATAGGCTAGTTTGGATTCTAGAATTTTGAGAAATATCCACTGTGGAAGACATTTTCTATTCCCGTCGCAATTGTTAAGGTTCTTATTCCTCTATATTCTCATGAACATTTATTACTTTTTAGCTTTTTAAAAAATCTTAAATCTTACACGTTCTAGTGGGAGTGGAATTATACCTCACGGTAGTTTTAATCCAGTGTCTTTGATAGATAATAACATTGGGCATCATTTCATATATTTCATGGTGATTTGAATGTCTTCTTTGGTAAATATCAAGTAATTTGCCCATTTTTTTATTGTATCATTTGTCTTTTTCTTAGTTGTCAAAGTTGTTATATGTATACTTTTTTATTATTAAATTTTTAGCAGGTACATAATTTCTTTGGCTTGACTTATATTGTCAACCAGAGAGCACTGGTAGCCTAGTGACAAGAAGCTGCACTGCAGCCCTGAAAGCACATGGTTTGAATCCACCAGCTGTTCCGTGGGAGAAGGGTGGACAATCTCCTCTCTACTTCTGAAAACCTGCCAGAGGGTCAGCTGTGGGTCGGTTACAACTTGATGGTACACAACAACAACAACATACTATCATATTGTTTTAAAAGTGAGTAGTAAGGAGTTGTGCTGCCATTCCAAAAACAGGCAGTTTGAATTCACCAGCAAAGATGGGAATCTGCTCCCATGTGATTTTAGGGCCTCTGAAACCCACTAGAGAGTCAAATATGAGTCCGCTGTGACTCAACAGCAATGAGATAGAGAGAAATCTAGAAGCATATAATCTGTTAAATGTTAAGAGCAGATATTGTTAGGTACCATTGAGTCTAGTATGACCCATAGCTACTCTATGAACAGCAGATCTGAACTATGTCCCTATTCTGTGTTGTCCCCACACTTCCTGACACTTTAGAGCCCATTGCAGTAGTCACTGTGTCAGTCCACCTGGATGAGGGTCTTCCTCTCCTTTACTGACCTCCCCCCTTTCCTTGTCCTTCTGCAAGGAATAGACCCTCATAGTAACATGCAAAATGTATATGAGGCAAAGCCTCATCATCCTTGTCTCCAAAGAGCACTTAAGTGTAACAAAATACTTTTTATTCACAACCTATAAAGCCTATTTTTTCTGTTTTCTTTTTCTATTAAAGTAGTATATTTTTAATCAGAGAACCGAGTTTAAGTTGAGTCTGTTTTGTTGTACCATCTGGTCAGAACTAACCCATAGCTGACTCTCCTATGGGTTTTCAGAGGCAGATAATTGCACAGGATGAGATTACCTGTCTTTCTCCCATGGAGCAGCTGGTGGGTTCAAACCAAGTACCTTTGCATTGGCAGCACAATTGTGTATTACTTAGCCATTAGAATGCCCTAAAATTGAGCCTGCTAGGATTCAGTTTATTAAAGTGGTGAATGCTATTCCATTTCCTCCCCTAAGAACAGCAATCAGGTGAGGGAAGCCAAATATCAAATTTAATAATAGTAAACCAAATGCTACATCAGGAAATGAGGGAGGCTTAATACAAGCTGAAGGTCACCTTGTGGCATTAAGGATTCCCTAAGAGTCAAAATTGTTCATAGTTTGTATCAAATGAATCCCTCCCTCCTGAGATTAGCACAAAGAGGCCTTCTCTGCAAAAGACTTCACCATTATCCTTTGTTTTTGTTTTGTACTTCTTTATGATTTTACTTTGTTTACTTTCCTTATGATTCTTAATAAATACTCAGAGAAGCATGGCTTGGGGCCTTCAGTCATGGGAATTGTTGGCCCCCTGTTTTTCACGCTCTCTGTTCTATATACTTCCTGGTAGTCTGTCTCATTATTAATAATTATAAAAATACTTTACCCTCGGTCTGCAACAATCAAGTATTCATTTCTTTTTAAGTTTTTGTTTTCAGAAATGGGAATGCTAAGATTAATCAAGATTGGAGAAAATGAATATAACACAATATATATTTTCTTAACAAAATTATTTCACCAAAAAGAAAACTGAAAATAAGCATAGACACTATGATTATAACATAAGGTTAACTCTAACTTTATATAGAAAAATATTGTTTCAAAAGAATGCATATATGTATTGTTGAGTTTGTAAATTTAAGAAGACTGTGCCTAAACTTTACAGTGTCTTTGAATAGTAGCATGTCCTTTTATCCTCATTTATAAGAGTCCACTAGATCTTGACTGGTCGCAACATGAATGTCTTACCTTTGCAATATGTGCTCAACCTATCACAAAGAATTTTGAATTTCGCATTTTAAATCTTTTGAATATGACTTCAGAATCAATATCTGGGAATTAAGATTGTTTCTTCTTCCATTATTCAAGAAGAGAAAGTATATAACTTTCTTTATGAAATACTTTCTGCTGTGTTTTCTAAAAAGCCCATTATGATTTGAATTCCTAAAACCAGGCTATTATGGGAGATGTATAAAATAGGTTTTAGAGATTTAAGTATGTGGAGTTTGGGCACTTAGAAATTTGTTACATATACATGAATCATGTTTTCTTTAAATTCTAGGAAATTTTACTGATGAAGCACAGCAGTATTGTTGCCGATTAGTAGAACTGGATTCACGAAGTGGTCCGGGTCTCATTGGTTTAGGAATTCATGCTTTACAAGATAAAAAGTATGAAGATGCTGTAAAGAACCTAACAGAAGGTAAGTGTACAGGTAAAGCTTACAACATGAAATGTAAAGTTATTTGGTCAGTGGGTATTGGGCAGTTTATCTTTACACATTTCTTTGAAGAATGTATATCTGAGATGGAATGAGTTCCTGATTGCTGGTGACAAGAGTGTTGATTATGAAGCCAAGCATGCTCAAATTGTTAATAATCACAGTCTCCTTTCTTTCTGTTGTGGTGCTGCCAATTGGTCCAGTGGTGAGAATGTCTTCTTGATGTTGAGTTTCAATTCATATTGCAGACTACAGTCGTTGACCTTCTGAAGCTAATGCATTCTTCAGGTCCTCTTCAGTTTCAGCCAGCAAGTTTCTGTCATCTGCATAACGCAGGTTGTTGATCAGTCTTCCTCCAATCCTGACACTGCTTTCCTCCTCAAAAAGCCCAGCCTTCTGAATGATTTGTTCAACATATATATTGTAAAGGTATTGAGAAAGGACGCATGCATCCCTGACACATTCCTTTCCTGATTTTGAAATATGCGGTGTTTCCTTGCTCTATTCTTACGACTGCTTCCTGGTCCAAGTATAGGTTTCACATGAGCAAAATCAAGTGTTCTGGGATTCCCATTCTTCTCAAGATTAGCTATAATTTGTTGTGATGCACACAGTCAAATGCTTTTGTGTAGTCAGTGAAACACAGATAAGCATTCCTCTGTTACTTTCTGCTATCAGCCAATATCCATCTGACATTGGCAATAATGCCCCTAGTGTCACA
>NW_006399793.1:14999788-15002373 GCF_000299155.1 Elephantulus edwardii | reverse complement strand
AGTTAGTTCATTGACCAGGTAGTTGTCCCCCGGATTTCTTGGCACAACCTGGTGAGCATGTCTAGGGCAGCATTTGTTTGCTAAAATATATCATTTGGTATTCCTTCAATTTCTGTGGCCTTGTTCTTTGCCAGTTCCTTCAGAGCAGCTTGGTCTTCCTCCTTCATCATCGTTACCTCTTGATCATATGTTGTTTCGTGAAATTCTTCTATGTCAGACAATTCTTTCTGATACAGTGACGCTGTATACGTCTTGCACTGTTTTTTAAATCTGTTTTTTGTTATTTATTTTATATTGGTTTGCTTAGAAAGTTTATATACATTGTGTTTCACACTATTCTTCATTCACATTGGGTCTTCAATTATAGGACTTATTAGGGAAGTAATAGGCTACGTTTTAGATTGGAAACAGTATACAGCTCTTCCGCCAGGGCATCTTTACAGGTTTGCTTAAAGGCCCTTTCAACCTTCAACGTCGAGGTTCTGGATCAGGATTAACACAACTCTTTCAGTCCTGCAAATTATGGCATCAACCCTAGCTGGTGCGTTTATGTTCAAAATGGCTTTCCTAGTTCTTGAGTTTGACTTTGTCATGTAGATAGGTAGGAATATGCAAGTAGGATATGTTATCGTATCCCCAAGAAAATTGGCTAGTTTCCTCAATCCACAAGGGATTCAATTCATTAAATTAAACAGATCCAGCAACAGAATTTGGGAACTTTACCACCAGCAGAGAAGAAGGAAAATGCAGCATGTTCTTCAGGACTAGAGATTTTTGCACAGACCAGACCAGTGTCTACAGGAACAGCAACCATAGCCTCTGCATCAAAGAACCACATGAGTTGGAGATGACCTTGGGATTGCTACATCACAGAGAACCAGAGCTAAGAGCCTTTGTCTCAGTTTGTTGGAGGACTGGTAGTAAAGAGCCCTACCTAATTGGCAGAACTGACTTAAAGCCATGAGGCTGAAGGCTGAGGTGCCTGTGAACACATTTCGGAAGCTTTCCTGAGTGATTATACTTGACCTTTTGACTTCCCTCATATGGTTCTGTGTGGTCTGTAAGCTATTGTAACAGATTTTGGACCCAGTAAAGCAGTAAGATTGGTACTGGAATGAGCAGAAAGAGGTATAGGAACATGGGGGCATGTCTGGTCTTATGGGAGTTACTTTTGTGTTGTCAGTGTTGTTGAGGGGACAGTTGGTGAAGGTCAGATAATGCTGTCCTCACACAGCCCATGCTCTTTTTTACATAAGAAGTTGTGCTGCCTACCCAAAGGCTCACAGTTTGGATCCACCAGGTTCTCACTCTATAGGAGAAAGATGGGCAGTCTTTATGATTTACAGCCTCTGAAAATCCACTGAAGGGTCAGCAGAGTTGGTTCTAACTTAATGGTACATAACAACAATACTCTACCCTTTCTCACTAAGTCAAGGCAAAGACGTCCCACTCTGCTTCCTGGAAGGCAGTTCCAGGTTAGCTGTCTTATGTTGATTTCTGTTTTTCCTTCCCCTCTGCTGCTACAGCTCCTGGCCCAGCACTCTGCTTCTTTCTTGATGATAGCAAGAGTCACCTCTTGATTACTTTTGAAGCCATTTTAAATTTTTCTATCCAAGTGTATCAGTTTTGTAATTAGACTTAAATAGGAGAATAGAAGCCTAATGGTATGTATACCATTATATTAAAAACCAAAATATTTCTGAAATGCTTGAAAACTGCCATATTTAATATTGTGATGAAATGATGATTTGAAAACAATTTTCTAAAGATAAAATCTTTGTTAATTTGTCAGTTTTACTGTATTTGAGGTCTATTTTTAACATTATAATTCAGTAGTCTATGTGTTTGTAAAAAAGATAGCTCATAGACTTGGGTTATGTTAAAATATTTCTATAGGAAGCTCATTGAGTACTGAACAAATTCTCAGAATTCTGCTACGTGACTTTCTGTTTCAGATGGAAGCACTTTTACATTATTTACATTGCCTTTTAACTGTAGTACCTTACTTTAGAAATCAGTGGCAGTAAAGTTTTTATTAATTTTTTTACCTGATTTAACAACCAGGGTGAGACATGAGACATGGCATATACTTTCTTTATCTGCTATTCTCTTAAAGTTATTTTTTTCCTTTAGTGCATAATAATGACACTATCTCCAAACACTTTTTCCTGGGACTATCTTAAAATCCATGAAATAGTTCCAGTTTAGAATGTGCTGTCTCTCTTTACAATATTTTCCTTTCTAGAACCCCCTTACTTCCTCAGTTTCAGCTGTATAATGTTAAACAAAAGATTAAACAGTAAAACTAAACAAAACAAGAAATAATAAGGGAAGAACTCATGAGTAGGAGTAAGACAGCTTTTTTTTTAATTAGTTAAATTTAATATTATAAGACTTTGAGGAGTGCTTTCTGTTCAAGATATTTCTGTATGAGATTTGGGAGCTACTAGTCTTAAAAGTACTGAAGAGCATTGGTGTCACTCTGGAGACTAAGGTGCATCTGATACAGGCATTGGTCTTTGCAACCACTTGTTATGCATCAGAGAGTTGGACAGTGACTAAGGAGGATAGAAGGAGAATTGATG
>NW_006399793.1:14994409-14999688 GCF_000299155.1 Elephantulus edwardii | reverse complement strand
CTTCGTCTGACATATGTTGGACATGCTGTAAGGAGGGAGAGGTCCTTCGAGAGGGACATCATGCTTGGGAGGATGGAGGGATGGCGCAGAAGGGGAAGACCCTCTATGAGATGGATTGATTCAGTGACTGGGGTAATCGGGATGGCTGTGTCAGAGGCAGTGCGATTGGCACAGGAAAGAGAACGGTTTAGGACATAGGGTCGCTATGAGTCGCAAGCGACTCGATGGCACATAACAATAGCAAGAACAGTGTTAAAAGATTAAAGAATAGCATTACAGAATCTATATTATTTTTAATTTTTTTATTGTAGCAAATATTAACAACAGTGGCATTTTGTTTATTTGCGTTTTTATTCTTTCACCGATTTGATATATTGAGAAAAGCTTTAGAAGTAAAAATGCATTTTTTGTTTTTCAAATAAATGACCTTTAGTACACTGAATGCACAAATTGTACTGTTCACATACCAGGTATCAGATTTAGTGCTGGTGTCAGAGAATAGAGAGGCCAACTCACTAAGAAATGGAAATATAAATTCCTTTCTACATCAGTTATTTTCAGTGATTCACTCATCACATATCTTACATATTACTTTCAATCAGTAGGAAACAGCCGTTTCTCCCCTTTCATTATTTTGGTGTGTGTGTTTGTGTCTCATTCAAGGCTCACTTCAATGATTGCTCTCTCTAGTTTTTCCGCAACATTATGGCAGCATCAGTTGGCAAGCAGAATATAAATGATGAATGTTAACATGGAGAAACCATAAGATGCTACATCAGCCTCTTGTCTTAACAAAATCTCTTTAATTTTGAGGTTTCTGGATGGCCTACATTTAAACTGAAATCTGATAAAAAAAAATTAGATGATTAAGGGGAAAGATGAGACGCTAAGAGAAGAAGCTTGAGATCAGAGCAAAGCTGGTGCTGCAGATCGTTCAGCCAGATTGGACCATGAAGTAAGGAGACCAGAGGGAGCAAGGTGTGGCTTGAGGAGCCCTGAAAGTTTGTTGAGGGATTTAAACTTTATTTTCAGGACAGTGGGGATGAAAAAGGTTTTAAGGAAGAAAATATATAGTCTGAGTTCTGTTTTTAGAGATACTGTGGCTACAGTAGAAAGAATAAATTGGAATGGATGACTTCCAGTTCTTGGGATAAGGTGCTAGGATCCCAGCCCTGTCTACCCATGATGGATGTGTGAACTGAAAAGGTGGCAACACAAATGGAGAAAAGTGGTGGTAGTGATAGGAATGAAGAAAAGTGGATCTGAGGTGAAATGGGTCTGACTTTGTGACTAAAAGTGGATCTGAGGTGAAATGGGTCTGACTTTGTGACTAAAAGTGGATCTGAGGTGAAATGAATTTGACTTTGTGACTTAGTCCAAAGACAAGCCTGATTTGTATAGTTAGTGGTACTCATCTAACTAGCTGTGTGACTTTTTTCCCCCTTAGGGTTAAAGGAAAGCCCTCTTTGCACAACTGGATGGTATCATCTGGCAGCAGTGCAAGCCAAGATGCATAGATATAAGGAAGCTGTTCTTTCATGCAATCAAGGTACTTGACACCTTTTGGGTTTCTATATACAGGCTGCCAATCTTACTTTTAACTAAGAAAGATACTAATTTCATGGTTTTCTACACTTGGAATTTTGATACATAATGTTATAACAAAAATCATTAAGCCAACAATAGAAACTGAACAATACAAATTGTTTGATGTTTTATTGAATATAGGTTGTTCCTGAAGTATGGCAAGGTTCTAATCTGATATACTGTCTTATAAATTGGTTCTAACATTTTTTTTCCTGTTTCGTTTTCATTTTTATTGTATACCAGTGCTACAGTGTTGAAAAGTAAATCATAGCATCAAATATCTTTTCTGGGATGAACAGTTAAGAGTGACATTGGGAAATTATGCACCAAAAAACTTATGTAGCGCATACTGAATTCTCGTAATTTCTCTAATATAATAAGGATACTTACTCCTCTTAGACCCCATTTGAATGGAGCAGGGTGAAATGTGAATATTTTAATGGAGCGCTGGTGGCCTAGTGGTATGAAGCTGCTCTACGATCCGTGTGGCACGTGGTTCAAATCTACCAGCTACTTTCTGGGAGAATGGGCAATAATCTCCTCCAATTTAGCCTCTTCCCCTTTTTATATCCTTAATTTGCTATGCTTTTTAAAGATGCTTTAGTTAAAAGCTAGTCTTTATTGTGAAATAGATATAACTGTTGTTTTTTTAGGATGTTCAGTTTTATAATATGAAGATAGAGTTTTAAATTCAATTCCTTCATGGAAGCATTCATGAGAGAATTTATATTTAGCCTTGACTTATTCTTCATATATATTGTTTTAGTAAACTATACTATTATACTTTTTAAAAATTGAAGTTATGTGGCTGCTTTCATTCATATGTTCTTAATTTTATCAGCTTTGAAGAACCTAGATAATCTTGGTGTGTCTGGTGGCATTCTTCAGAAGAATCTTTGTCTTCATTTGAAAGCAGAAGCTTTAATTAAACTCTCAGATTCTGAGTCTTCAGAGGAAGCAATTCATACACTTGACCAGGTAGTTTTATCATTGAGTTTTTGCTTCAATTTTGTTTTCATTCAACCAGACATCAAGCATTTTTCCTACCATAAACATTCATTTCTAAAAGTTTTATATTCGATGTTGAATTCACTATTTCTCATCTTTTAAAAATCATTCACATATACTTTGAAAATGTTGTTGTTGATTCCCTTCGAGTCGAGTATGACTCATAGTGACCCTATGATCAAAAGGCCTGAAGCCTTTCTGTAACTATTGACATTTATCATACTTTCTGGAGGCATGTTGTTTAGGAAGTGGATGTACTGAAGTTATTTGATTGTTTCCAGGTTAAGTATAATACTCTTCATGAGATGCAGAAGTGCTGGTGACATAGTAGGTTAAGCATTGTCTGCTAACTGGAAGGTCAGTGATTTGAACCTACCATCCACTCCTCAGCGTAAAATTAGGCAACCTGCTCCTGTAAACTTGAAGCGCCTGTGAGGCACTTCTACTCTGTCCTGGTTGGGTGTGTGCTGTAAGTCACATTGGACTCAACCGCAGTGGGATTAGTGGTGGTTGTTTGTGGGTTGATTTTTTTGTTTTGTTTTATATCACATAATGCTATTTCTTCCTTTTAGGTTATTAGAATTTGTTTATTATTAATTTGGGATTCTAAGTGGTTTCACTCTAGAAAATATTTCACTGATTATTGTTAACAGGAATAGGTACTAGAGAGGGAGCTCTGGTGGCCTAGTGGTAAGGAATTTCTCTGCCAATGCAAAGGCATGTAGTTCGAATCTACGAGCAGCTCCACAGAAGGAACATGAGCACACTCCTCGTATATGATTTACTGCCTCTGAAAAATCAGCTAGATAGGATCAGCCAAGGGTCAGTTCTAACTTGACAGAACATAGCAACAGCAGAGGGAGTGGTAGAGTTTTGCTGCCAACTCAAAGGCTGGAGGTTTGAATCTAGCACCTGCTCTGTGAGAGAATAGTGGACAGTCTGTTTTCATGTAATTTACAGCCTCTGAAAACCCACTGGACCTGTGAGTTTGTTCTGACTCAACAGAATCTAACAACAGTAGAGAGAGAGAGAGAACCAGTAGCTTTACAGTAGTATATGTTGTTTATCTGTTTCATTCAATTTAATAAAATATCTAGAGAAAGATTGATATTAAGAAAGAAATTTATTAGTATATTTTGTTCAACTGTTTTAATTGCCATAGTTTAAAAACAACTAATAAATTATTATGACAACAACCCAATGTCTTTAAGATTTTTAGAAAGTAAACATTTTCTGAGTAGGAATGTGGCATCAGGTTTGGAGGAAGACTCGTCAACAACCTGCAGTATGCAGATGACACAACCTTGCTTGCTGAAACTCATGAGAACCTGAAGTGCTGGCTACAGAAAGTCAAGGACTGTAGTCTTCAATATGGATTTAAGTTGAACATTAAGAAGACAAAGATTCTCACCCTTGGGCCAATTTGCAGTACCATGATAGATGGAGAGAAGATTAAGATTGTTAACAGTTTCAGTTGCTCAGCTCCACAATCAATGCTCTTTGCATCAGCAGTCAGGAAATCAAAAGACAAATTGCAATGGGGAAGTCTGCTGTCAGGGACCTCTCCAAAGTGCTAGAGTGTAATGATGTCAGTCTAGGAAGTAAGGTGTACCTGATCCAGGCCATAGTTTTGCAGTTGTTGGAGAACAGTCTTGAACACACCATGGATGCCAAGAGAACAAATAGGTCTGTCTTGAAGAAGGTAAAACCAAGTTTCTCCTTGGAGGCAGTAGTTTTGAAGCTCTGTCTCACATACTTGGAGCGTGTGGCTGGGAGGGACTAGACCTTGGAGAAGGACATCATGCGTAGAAGGGTGGGTGACAACACAAGAGAGATGAGATAGATTAACCAGTAACCGGGGTAATGGGGCTTGCTGTGTTGGAGTCAATGAGACTGGCTCAGGATAGGACAAGGCTCAGAGCTATTGTATACAGGGTTACTGTGAGTTGCAGGCGACTTGATGGCACATAACAACAAAATTAAAATGACCTTATACAGTGGATTACAGATTTCTTTTTCACAAGTGTGATGTTTGTTGTTGTTGTTAGATACTGTCTAATCAAGTACAAGTCAGCAATCTTATAAACAACTGATCTGAACATTGTTTTATCCCATGCATTTCTCACAATCTCCAACACATTCAAGCCCATTGCTGCAGTCACTTTGTTAGGCTACCTGATTGAAGATCTCTTTTGGCGCCACTCCACTTTTTTCAAGCATGATATCCCTCTCCAAGGAATAACCTCTCCTAGCAACATGCCCAAGGTATATGAGGCAAAGCTTCATCATGTTTGCCTCTAAGAAGCACTCTTGGATGCATGTTCAGGAAGACATTTGCTCTTTTTATAGTCCATGGGATCTTCAGCAATCTTCTCCATCACCACAGTTCGAAGACATCAATTCTTCTCCTATCATCCTTACTCAGTCTCCAGCTCTCAAGAGCGTAGTAAGTGACTGAAAAGACCATGATCTGAATCAGCTGCACCTTTGTCCTCAAACTGACATCATTTGTTGTTGTTATGTGCCGCGAGTCGTTTGCGACTCATAGCGACCCTGTGTACAATAGCCCTAAACCGTGCTCTATCCTGTGCCAATCTCACTGCCTCTGACACACCCATCCTGATTACCCCAGGCACTCAATCAATCCACCTCATAGAGGGTCTTCCCCTCCTGTGCTGTCCCTC
>NW_006399793.1:14977344-14991606 GCF_000299155.1 Elephantulus edwardii | reverse complement strand
AAACGACTGGACCAGTACATCAGCAGAGAACTGCCAGAAGTCCAGGCTGGGTTTAGAAGGGGTCGTGGTACTAGGGATGTTGTAGCTGATGTTAGATGGATCTTAGCTGAAAGTAGAGACATCAGTACTTCTCAGTAATTTAGCGAGATCCCTGACTAAGATCTCGTGACTGCTAGTACCACGTATATTGTTTGTGAATCCAGGTGAGATGAAGTCATTGCTAGTTTCAGTCCTTTATCCAGCCATCATGATATTGCCTGTCAGAAAGGCTGTAATTGAGATGGAAGCAGTATACAGTTGCTCAATCAGGACAGGTTCTGATATGTTGCTCACAGGCACTTCAGCCTTACCTCGTGGCTCTATGCCAGTGTTACAAAGCTCTTAATCCTTTCAATTATAGCATCTCTTCTCAACCCCCCGTACTTCATTCTCAAGCAGATTTAGACAAAGGCTCCCTAGTCTCGTTCTATAGGACAGTAATCCCAAGTTCAGCTCTATCTCTTAAAATCCCCATTTTTATACAAAATTTCTCATTTGCCTATCCGTATGAAACCATTTCCAATCAAGAAAACAAACTGGACAAATAGGCAACATCATTATAAATTGAGAAACGCTTCAAACTATCCAGGATTTCATCTTGCATTTATCCATAGTCAGTACCCTTAGGAGACGTATGGCATTGGGAAAGTCTGCTGTCAGGAATCTCTTCAAAGTCCTGAAAAGGAATGCTGTCAGTTTAAAGACTAAGGTGCACCTGATTCAAGGCACAACTTTCCAGTCACTTGGTATACATCTGAGAGCTGGACAGTTGAGTAAGGATGACAGGAGAAGAATTGATGCATTTAAGTTGTGGTGTCCATGGACTGCCAAGAAATCAAACCAGATATGTAGGACCAAATGCAAGCAGAATGTTCATGGAGGCAAAGATGATGACACTTTGTGTCATATATTTTGGACATATTGTTAAGAGAGACGTTCTTTGGAAATGGATGTCATGCTTGGAAAGATAGAGGATCAGTGAAAGAGAGGAAGTCCTTCGAGGAGATGTATTGATACAGTATCTGCAAGAATGAACTCAAATGTGTGGAGGATGATATGGATGGTGCAGTATAGGACAGAGTTCAGATTCATTGTTCATAGGGTCGCTGTGAATTATACTAGACTCAAACAGCAACAATTCATTAAGCCAGTACACGGAGGGAACAAGCATGTCCCTTTTTCTAAAGAATCTTCTGTTCAGTTTGGAGACTTTGAGTATCTGCATCCACAAGCAGAGTCCAGTCCAGAGCAAGCTATCAGTTTGCAGCATAAGCACTAGCTTACAGCATGAATCGTCTTCTCTGCATCTGGATGGGTTCTGGTCAGCTCATCCCCAGCCATCCATGGCTGGTTCCAAATGTGCATCAGCTGCTGCAGACTCAGGAGTCCACACTTTCCCCTGCTTTCTAGACTAACTGGTCCCTTCAGTCCACCTTTTTCCCTCACATGGGACCAAGTTAACAAGCCAGGGGTCCTAATGGCTCCTTAAACCAGACGCCCTTTTCCTTATCCATACATCTGTGTATGTTGATGGACAGTGCTGAAGGAATGTATTCAAGCTCAGCCTGTCTCTATGTTGCTGCATGCCTCCTATTTCCACTATTCCAGTGGATCCAGGAGATCACTACAAGTCCGCATACTCACCAAGTCCCTTTTACTTCAGATCCTAGCAGTATTCTCTGATGGGCAGCAACTTTACTTTTCTTCAGATGCCAAACAGCTTGTTCCAATTTTTAAAAAAATTCAAAGTATTTTTTCCCTTTCTCCCTCTTCATGCTTGTCATTATTTCAAATGTGAATCTTTTCAAATGTCCTTTTATTTTTTTTATCATCACTGTATTTTTAAAAGAAATTTCTGTTTCACCGTCTTTAAAATTAGAGCAGCTGTCGATATCTTTCAAGAATTAATACTCTTGTTTTCTTACTGCCTTCTCATCAGTAATGTGCTTTGTGTGAGTGTCTTGTAGAGATTTTTCCAATGCTTTAAAAAACTGGTAGGCTTCAAGTCTGAGATAGGAAATGTACAAGTTGAGTCTAGAATATCTTGTTCTTCTATAAAGCAAAGAAACTATAAAAAGCTGTTAGAATTGTGCCAAAAGAATTCAAGATAAAGAGGCCCCCATTGGCTTAGAGAGAACAGTTTGAACACCAATAACTGCAGTATATTTATAAACAACAAATATATTTATATCCATGAGTATTTGATTGTCTCCTACCCCACCCTCACCAATAAAAAAGCAATAAAAGTTTCTCAATGAGACATATCTTTAGAGTCCGCTAAAAAGTGGAAAGATTAAAATATCCCTACAGAAATTCTTTGCTGAGTGAAATATCTCAGTTTCAAAAGGGTAAATACTGCATAATGCCCCTGTTTTGAAACAGGACTGACACAAGAGTTGGGGGGAAATGAAGAAAAGGGGACAAATAATGAACACTATATTAGAACAGAAAGAGGAAAGAACTGTTTAAAAGGAATAGATAATTAGACATTATTTGCATGACAACAGTCCAAAATAAGAGGTGCATAGCAGAGTGGACTGGGGTCAGGGTGGGGAAGGAGAAAATTGTGTAACAGTGAATGAATTTTTTAAAGAGAAAAGCAAACTGGGGAGGGGGAAGGGAGGAGAATAGACAATAAAGAATGAATCACAGTAAAAAAATTATAAGAAAAAATGTAATTAGATGATGAGAGAAAGGGAAATTTCCCTTTATTGATGTATTCCAGCTAATAAAGGAGAAAGGAATGATGGATTAGGAAATTGTCCTCTTGCTTTCGGTAATGAGTAAATATTCACTACTATCAAATCTCTTCTGAATTACAGTGGCTCTTCATTGGTTTCTGATGTCATAAAACTTAATGAAAGGAGAGAATATGGGCTGATTTTCTCCTTTGGAACTACCTGGTAGATTTGAACCCCAGGAGAAGCACAGCTGTGGATTTAGCAGTACAGCACATTGTGAATTATGCCACCAGAGTTCTTGGTAGCAAGTTTGGTTTTTGAGTGAATGAGTTCATAGATAATAGGCATTGAAGAATCAGTGTCTGCAAACATCATGGAAAAGAAAGACAATACAGTAAGTGGCAAGTACATATGAGATATACTTGCTGAAACATAGACCCTGAATTAGATCAAGGTTCTAGATGTAACTAAGTGAGGAGAATTTGAAGCACTTGTTGCAGAAGATCGAGGAATACAGCCTTCAACATGCATGGATTGCATCTCAGTATCAAGAATACAAAGATACTTTCCACTGAACTGATTGGCAACATCATGATGAATGGATCTATTTTTCATAGGGTCGCTATGAATTGTACTTGACTCTTGAACACTAGCTAATTATTTAATGTTATGGCAGATTTATCGTTTGTTTTGCATAGGTGTACTTCTTGTTGTTATGTATCCTTGAGTAGGAACCAACCCAGAGCTGACCCTCCAGCCACTTTTCAGTGGTAGTAAGTCATATGGGAGGAGATTGCCTGTCTGATTCCCAGTAGGTATGAGTGTGGTATCTTTTTCAGAGATAGTTCCTGAAATAATGACAGATGGGGAAAAAAAATTAAGATATCTAGGATTTGTTGATAAAAAATAAAAATAATAATATCATACTTACCTGGCAGAGGAAATACTATGATAATGGAGTTTTCCCAGAGTGAGGCATTCCAGATGTGTTGGCCTGTGTGATTACTCTAAATGTGGGAAACTCAACTGCATAATTTATGGTAGTGGAGAAATGCACACGCATTATCCCCTGTGGGGGGAGACAATTATAGTAATAGGGTGGAGCAATAATAAAATCAGAGGTATAGTGGAATAGATAGAGCTATCATTGCAAACATACTGACTGAGTTGATCATTTTAAAGATGAACAATAGGTATGTGAAGGTTCATTATTCTATTTTATGTACTTTTATATGCATTTGAAATTTTATGTATCGAAGGACACCGATGTCTTCGTTTTATTTAAGGCTCTGCTCTTCTCTGGAAGTTCTTTCATTCAAGTGAGCAACACTAAATTAAGTGCATGAGGTTTATAGAAGTCTTTACAATTATTTTGTAGGTTTCTGATGCAGATAATATCCCCAGACTTCTGTTTCTCAGAAGCTTGGCCTATCTGAACAAACAAATGGTGGATGAAGCAACAAAGGTGGGGTTTTTTTTTTGGTTTGTATTTTTAAACTGAGCATGTTTTAAAAGTTAGAATTTGATTTAAATAGAAAGCTGATAGGTACCTATCTACTTTATAGATTATGGAAGACCTTCTCTCTTCTTACCCAGACCTAGCTGAAGCTCATGCCCTCGAGGCTTTGATTCATTTTACCAAGAAGGACTATCAACAAGCAGAAAAATGGTAAGGCAGTCTAGAGGGCTCTTCGGTCCAGTCATGTTGTCTTTATTATGTTTCTCAAAATTTCAAAGTGAGTGGGGTTGCAGATGCAGATTTTGCATAAATTTTATATTTGTAAGCCATAAGTCTTAGTATTTTTAAAAAATGCACCTACTAAGTAGCATGGTAACCCAAAAAAAAATCTCTTGGTGGGTTTGCTGATCCTAGTCTTTACTAAACTTGTTTATGTTTAAGATGTGCTCTGAACATTTAACACACTGCTGGTAGTGCTAAAGAACATTTTACTTTTAAGCTACCCTTCTTCAAAAACAGGTCCTCCCTTCCTCTGTCAGAGGCTATACTAAAAAAAGTGGAGTTCCTAAATCATAACAGACTAAGAAGGATTTGCCTTCCACTTCTGAAATAACAGGACTTTGAAAACGTTATGAACAACGGAGCACGCCTGGACTATTAGATATAGCACTGGAGACTGAGGCTTAGACTATAAAGTTGATTCAGGGTGGGGCAAGGTTCAGAGCCATTGTTGATCGGGCTGCTTTGAATTGTCCTCAACTCGATGGAACATAATAACAACAGCAACATTATAATCTAAATTATAAAATAAATGAATTGTTTCAAATTTGGCATCATTGAATCAATGTGGCATGTTCTAACTAGAATTTCCTTTATCAGATATGGGTTTTTGGGTGGTTTTTTTTTCCCCCCACTTCTTCACAGTCTTAATTATTACTCAAATACTCTGGGTGGTTTATCTTCCTTGCCAAGTCCTCCCTCTTAGGCTTGCCCCCCCAACACTCACCTCAGCTGCTTCCCCTCAGTAACCTCACTGGGGAAGGTTCTGGTAGCTGAAGATCTAGTCTGATGGGGAAGCTGATGACTGGTCTCTTTATGGGATGTCGGTCTCCCCAGTGCTGGGGGAAGGCCAGTGGATGAAGCACTGCCCACCTCCGGTCAGCTCCATTAAGTCCCCAGTTGGGGCAGCAGGGTGATGGGGGTTGGCATTGTCTCCCAGCTTCAGCACTCAGTAATACCCTGGCCCTCTTGCATCAGGACCCAGGGTAGCACCACAGCAGCAGCTCAGCGGAGGATGTCCAGAGAGGGAGCAGAGCTTGGAGTACAGTCCCCAAGGTTCTTCAGTTGGAGTGGTCATTGAACACGCTGAGGTTGAGAGAAGGTAGTTTGTGAAAGGTCTCCCTCCAGTCCAGGCTCTCACTGGGCTAACCTGAGGGTTCTCATTCTAGGAGCTGCTGTAAGATCACTAAGGCCAGGGGTGGCCTGGGTAGAGGAGTGGGATCTGGGTCCTTGCATATGTTTTAAATTCCTTTTTTATGTGCTTAGTTTTCAGAAAGCTCTTGAGAAAGACACTGATGTTGCAGAATACCATTATCAACTTGGGTTGACATATTGGTTCATGAGTGAAGAAACAAGGAAAGATAAAACAAAGGCTTTTACCCACTTTCTGAAGGTAAAAACAAATGCTAATATTCAGCTATTAGTTGACCATAGTTCATTATAAAATCATAAATGTTAATATATAAAATTATTCTTTACTGAATTTAAACAAATTTATTATTATTTTTAATTATATGTTTATTTGCATACAAGATTTATATATACATTGTGTTTCACACTATGCTGCATTCACATTGTGTTTTATACAGTCATTCTCATTCATTATGTGTTAAAAAAATCATTCACCATTAAACCATGCTTCTCATTACTCTGTCTTTCCACATCCCCACCAAATCTTTCCCATTTCCCTTACCCTCCTCTCTCTACCCACCAAATTATGTGACCCTTTGATTTCCAGTCCCTGTCTCTACTGCCTCTGTTCCCATCCCTTATTCCCTTAGATTCCCATACACATTTTACCAGTTATTATTGTTATGTGCTATTGAGTCACCTGCAAACCTATTCTCATAGCCACCCTATATACAACTGCTCTCAAGCCTGCCCTATCCTGAACCAGTCTCACTGATTCCAACACACCTACCCTCATTACCCCAGTTACTATGTTGATCCATCTCATCTGGAGTCTTTCTCTTCTGTACTGTCCCTTCACCCTTCTGAGCATGATGTCCTTCTCTGAGGACCTCCTGGCCATGTGCCAAAATATGTGAGACAGAGCTTCACAATAATGGTCCTGTGCAGGATTTATCCTTATAAGACTAAGTTAGTTCACTCAGCATAATGCCCTCAAGCCATTCTCAAGTTATGTGGTAATTTTTTAAATTGTTGCTCCTGAGTACTATGTAGTATTCTGTCATGTGAATGTACCACAGTTTCTCAATCCATGCAATTGTGATTGGACATTTGGGCTGTTTCCATGTTCTTGTGATTATGAATAACACTGCTGTGATTGTGAATAACACTGCTGTGATTACTGGTGTATAAATCTACTTTTGTATCTCAGTTCTAAATTTCTTTGGGAATATTCCTAATAGTGAGATAGCTGGATGATATGGAATTTTTATGATCAGCTTTTTGAGGATGAAACACTAAATTGTCTTCCAGAGTGGTTGTACCATTTTACAATCCCACCAACAGTGTTTGAGAGTTCCTGTCTCTCCACATCTCTCCAACATTTATTGCTTGCTGTCTTATTAAACTTTGCCATTGTTACTGGAGTGAGATCGTATCTTATTGTGGTTTTGATTTGCATCTCTCTTACTGACATTGATTTTGAGCATTTCCTTATGTGTCTGTTTGCCATCTTCTTCTTTGAATAATATTTCCATGTCTCTTGCCCATTTTGTAATTGGGTTATCAGTCTTTTCCTTGTGGAGACCCTTTACTGAACTTATTTATTATACTTCATCTTTAAAGTGTCACGAGAATAGTATGTAGATTTTCCAGAAGAATACTAATTCACAAATATGTAAATTATTCTTTAATATTTAAATTATAAATTTATAGGAAACAACAAAATTATCTTAGAATATAGTATTGTTTTAGGCAATTTTTACTGTTTGTGTTTAAGTAGTTCTAGATATTTTATTTGCTTTTATAGTTAATATCTAGATGTCTACATTCTTCACTTGGTTTTATAAAACTGGTTTAATGTAATAATGGTTCAAATTTCACTTCTATTTCACAAAAACATTTTTGTACGTGTATTTGCCCTTTCTAATTGGTGAGGGCCAACTCTTATTTCTATTTCAAACCTTATAGTAAAAGATGTTTGGGTAAGGAATTTATGAGAACAAGAACGCAAAAAGAAAGAAAAAAAGAAGTATGGTGATATTTTTGTGTATTTCATGAAATTATTTTTTTTCCATCTATGTATCTTTCATGTTTTTAAAAATATATATCTAAGTGAACATTCATGATTTTTTTTTTACTATAAATATTTATTTCAAAGGCTGCAAGATTGGATACATACATGGGCAAAGTTTTCTGCTACTTAGGTCATTATTACAGAGATGTGGTGGGAGATAAAAACAGAGCCCGTGGATGTTACAAGAAAGCTTTTGACTTAGATGACTCTGATGCTGAATCTGGAGCTGCAGCAGTTGACCTAAGTGTAGAACTGGAAGAAATGGTATGTCTACTAGCTTAAATACTTCTTAAATACTGTCTTTAATTTTAATGCTGAGCATTTACATGTGTGTCTATTTATACTAATAGATACTGGAAGTTGTTGATCGCCGTCAGGTTGAGCACAACTCATAGCAACCCTGTGAACAAAAGTCCTGAAGCGTTTCTATAACTATCATCATTTATCAAAGTTCATAGAGTTCCCAAAGGCATGTTGTTTAGGAAGTAGATGCCACTCCTGCTGGCAAGAAGCTGCACTGCAATCCCAAAAAGATGTGTTTCCAGGCCACCTCTGCAGAAGGATGGGCAGTCTCCTTCCGTGAGCTTAACTGCCTCTGAACACCTGCCAGAGGGTCACCTATGGGTTGTTTCCGACTCTACAATACACAACAACAAGAAGTTGCTGTAATGTGACCCGCAGAAATACATATATCAGAAGTGGTGAAATGAAAGTACATCTGTACTTTACATATGTAGTCTGCATTTTGACAATATTCAATGTCTTTCATCTTTCTCTTTTATTATCAGGAAACTGCCATAGCTATCCTAACTGCAGTAACTCAAAAGGCAAGCGCTGGAACGGCAAAATGGGCTTGGCTTAGGCGAGGACTGTACTACTTGAAAGCAGGCCAGCATTCTCAAGCAGTGGCTGAGTAAGGCACCTTACTACATTACACTACACAAGACAGCCCAATAGTTCTTCAAAGCAACACCTATATATTCCTAAAATGATGCTTCCAGTTACCTCATGTTGATATTTTGTCCCATTGAATTGATTCTGACTCATTGCTCAAACTCTCCCATTGAAAGTATTCTGATTCATAATGACTCTGTGTAACAGAACAGAACTGCCTCAGAGAGTTTCCTTGGCTGCAGTTTTTATGGGAAGAATGTGTGTTTTTTCCCATTGCAGACCCACTGCTAGGTTCCAGCTGCTGACATTTAGGTTTGCAGCTGTGCACTACCATGTTGTATTTTGTGGGGGGAAATGGCAAAATTTATTCATAATTAGAGAAATGCTACTGAATTAGTCTCTACTCATAGAGACCGGATGAATGTCACAGTAGAGTTATGTTCTGGACCACTGTTAGTGGTGAATTTTAAAATTACCACACCACTCCTTTTTTTTGTGTGAGGTGATTCTCGTGGGTTAAATCTCCATTATTTTGGTTACTAGCAAAGGAATTTGTTTGTAGGAATGCATAAGTTTATCTTTGCAGCTAATTAGTGCTTATGAGGGAGTTCTATGGTGTAGTGGTAAGGAGTTGTGCTGCCAACCCAAAGGCCTGCAGTTCAAATCCAGGAATGACTCTGAGGGAGAAAGTTGGGCAGTGTCCTTCCATGAGATTTATTGCCTATTAAAATCTACTGGACAATCAGTTATGGGTTGGTTCCAGCTTGATGGTATATAACAACAGCTACCCAGGAGCTTATATTCATGCTTATCATCTGTAAGGGCTCACTGGTGATTGTCCATAGGGAAAAGTGCTGCTAACATACAGGTAGCATCTCTCTTGGTTCCAGTCCACTAGCAGCTCCTAGGGAGAAGGATGAACACTCTCCTTCCGTGCGATCTGCAGCCTCTGAAAATCCACTCAAGGGTCAGCTGTGATTCAGTTGTGACTTGATGGCAGTGCATTTGAGTTTGACCCACCAGGCACTCGTTTGCAAGATGAATTAAATGATGCTCCTTTGTTGAAGATATAACCAGTTAAGTGACATGAAGCTTTAGTGGTATACAGCATAAACCATTTGTTTTGTAGCTTCTCAGTAGAAATTTAAGGAACAATGAGAAGCTAAGATTTATATCTTTGTCATTCTCAGGCTAACGTGTTATTTTTTATAAAGGGAGTACCTGCCTGTAATAAGGGCATTTGAAGATACATATTTTTTTCTCCTCAATTTTCATAATTTTGTTTGAACTCTATCTACTTCAGGGTAATAAGATTTATTGAAAACAGATAAAATAGTTTCATATTTATCTTAATTTCTAGAATGCAGGCATGTTTTATTTTTTCATGGAAATGAAATTTGAGCAGAAATTTAGAACATGTGTATTATTCCTGATTTTCAAATATCACATTGCACTTTGATGGAAAGACTACTGGTAGATTCTGTAGACTTTAATGAGACAAACACACATACACTTATTCCCTATTAAATAGAAAACTAGAATTCTAATCAAGTAAGATAATCAAGGAAGAGAATGTTCTGGCCAGGATATTCCCCAAAACTACTTTGTTCTTTCTTTTTCTAAAGTGGTTATAACATTTCTTGATATTAAAAAAATAATTCAAACCTTAAAAGTAAAATATTTAACTTTTTGATAGCAATTTTATAAACTGAGAGAACCATGAATGTATGTGATTTAGTGGAATATTTTAAAATTTTTCCATTCTGATGTGAAAATACTTCTGTTACTTTTAGTTTCTTACTTTTTCTTTAAATTTTAGTTTACAGGCAGCATTAAGAGCAGACCCAAAGGACTTCAATTGCTGGGAGTCGTTAGGAGAGGCATACTTAAGCAGAGGTGGTTATACAACAGCTTTGAAGTCCTTCACCAAAGCCAGCGAACTGAACCCAGAATCCATATACAGTGTGTTCAAGGTTGCAGCAATACAGCAAATCCTAGGCAAATATAAGGAAGCTATAGCCCAGTACCAATTGATCATTAAAAAAAAAGAAGATTATGTGCCTGCATTGAAAGGTAATTTTTTAAATAGGTTTTTTTTGGCTTTTGTTCTTTTGAAATTGAAAATTATTGAGTAAATTTGCTAAATGCATTGAGTAACTTGAAAACGACTTCATTAATCAAAAGTAACTGTCTTGTCTGAAACCATTTTAATATAGCTTATTATGCAAATTTGACTATAAGAGGATTAATTCTTGTTTCACAACAGTTAAAAACTGGTAATATGATTGAGATTTGACTTAGCCAAGCATCATTATAGCTTTGCTTTGTCTTATGGTTTGATTTATATGTTAATTCAGTGTAACGCTAGATGATCTTAGGATGCCCTGGTAGCTTAGTGGTAAGTGCTTTTTAAATCCAAATGCAACTACTGACTGCAGAAAAAAGATGGACAATTGCATTCTGTGAGATTTGCTACCTCTGAAAACCCATTAGAAGGATCAGCTATGATCAGTTCTTACTCGATGGTACCCATAGCTTAATATTTTAAATTGTTTTGTAAATCAAAGAAGCATTGTGTTTTAAATTTTACATTTTTAGAAAGTTTATATTGTTTTTTTAATGATCTAAATTTTTTAAGGGCCACTATATGTATAGAACAGAGCAGGGAAAGAAACACTGCCTGGTTCAAAATCAGGAATGGAGTACATCAGGAATGTATCCTCTCTCCATACCTTTTTAATTTATATGCAGAACAGATCATTCGGGAAGCAGAGCTTTATGAGGAGGAATGTGACATCAGGATTGGAGGTAGACTCATCAGCAATGAACGTTATACGGATGACACAACCTTGTTTGCTGAAGCTGAAGAATACCTGAAGTACTTGCTGCAAAATATCAAGGACTGTTTGTTTTGTTGTTAAGTGCCCTCGAGTCGCAGGCGATTCATAGCGACCCTATGAAGGAGAGTCCTTGAAGCTTGGGTGCCTTTCATCCTCCTTCCAAGCTTGTTTTCATCAGGGAGCTCCACCCCACTCTCTGTCCATGTTGGGTAACCAGCCATTAACACATTTAACAAATTAGTGTCTTGGTGTTCAGCCTCACAGCAACCACAAGTGACTGCTATACCGCAACTTGTACACCAGGGCTATACGACCTAGAAGAATGTATGAACAAAAACAATGAAAGACAGGCCTGAGGGCCACTGATTAAAAGTCACCCCCCTTTGGCTTGGTAGTATCACTTTCTGTCCACTGGGCCAGCTGATCTCTCTCTCTATGTTGATGTTATTGTTGTTAAGTGCCCTCGAGTTGCAGGCGACTCATAGCAACCCTATGAAGGAGAGTCCTCGATGCTTGGATGCCTTTCATCGTCTCTCCACGTTCATAGGTTTTCCGTAGGCAAGCTATTATGGAAGTGGATGCCACTCCTCCTTCCAAGCTTCAAGGACTATAGTCTTCAATATAAGTTGAAACTTAACATCAAGAAGATAAAGATTCTCACCATTGGACCAGTTGGCAGCACCATGAGGGATAGAAAAGAGATTGAGGTTGTTAGCAGTTACAGCTTGCTCAGATCCACAATCAACACTCTTAACACCAGCAGTCAAGAAATCAAAAGGCAAATTGCATTGGGAAAATCTGCTGTCAGAGACCACTTCAAAGTGCTGAAAAGCAATGATGTCAGTCTAGAGACTAAGGTGTGCCTAATCCAGGCCATGGTCTTTGCAATGACTTGCTATATACGTCAGAGAGTTGGACAGTGACTAAGGATGACAGAAAAAGATTGATGCCTTTGAATTGTGTTGCTGGAGAAGAGTCTTGAACATATCATGGACTGCCAGCAGAACAAATATGTCTGTCTTGGAGATGATGAAACCAGGTTTCCTCTTGGAGGCTAGGATTTTGAAGTTCCATCTCACGTATTTTGGGCACATGGCCAGGAGAGACCAATCCTTGGAGAAGGATATCATACTCAGAAGGGTGGAGGGACAGCACAGGAGAGGAAGACTCCAGATAAGATGAATTGATATAGGAACTGGGGCAATGGAGGTTGGTGTGTCAGAATTAGTGAGTCTAGCTCAGGACAGGGCAAGATTCAAAGCTGCTGTACATAGGATCACTATGAGTCACAGATGACTTAATGGCACAACAACAACAACATGTGTATATTATTGTTGTTTGCCATCAAGTGGCCCTCCAGCAGGTTTTCAAAAACAGTAAATCAAACAGGAGAATGCCCATACTTGGAGCACCATCCTGTGGAGTTATCTGGTTGATTTGAATCATGTGCCTTCGGCATTGCAATACCGCATATTACTGCTAGGCCACAGAGCTCCCTCTCTACGTATATATTCGGTAATTTTTTTCTCTCCTTTGTAATGTAAAATGGAACATCACCAACCATATATTATTTCAATTTTTAGCATTATATATGCCTTAAAAAACTGAAACTCATTATCACTACTCTTCAACAATTCTTTTTTTAAAGAAACAAAGTTTAAATCAGAAATCATACAATTTTAAGTGGCATTTAATTTATGGTTGGGTATCTTGTTTAATTTTGTGAAAAAGCTTTCCTCAAGGGAAGAAGAACTACATCTGTTGTTTACTAGGAAATCATTATTTCATTTCATCTTTATAGTATAGCTGTGCAGATTTAAATATAGCAAGATCAAATCCCATTTCATCATAGTTAATAAATGATAATATGCTACCATTTAATGCAAAGGAAAAGAATATAGTTTATGTAATCACCCTGTTTTTTAAAACTAAAGTTCTGAAGAGGTACATAACTTGTCAAAAGTCAAGAAAATGAGTTCTTAGGGTCCATAGGTATATATTTATAAATTTTAGTGCATGTTTGTTCCATTAACACCTCTTTTGTATTCTATACTAGATGTATGGAAAATAAAGTTATAAAGAGAATTGTATTAAATATAATCAAGATGTATTTTCTGAGAAGTGACTTTAGGATAATGTTAAGTATATCGCAAATTCATTCTGTTTCTTTTAATTTTGTGTTTTATTAATAACAAATTTATCTGATTTTAGGTCTGGGTGAATGTCATCTTTTGAAAGCAAAAGCTGCTCTAGTTGATTATCTTGATGGGAAAGCTGTAGACTACATAGAAAAAGCACTGGAATATTTTACGTGGTTTGTATTTTATTATTGTTTGTGGTTATTTCTCAGTCTTTTCATAAAGTCAAATTTAGAAAATCATTTAATCTTTTAGTAGATAAATCACTTATTCAGAATGTCAAACAAAATAACAGACTAGCAAATTAATTCTATAACACACATACTCTGTTAGATTTTTTGAAATTTATATACTTTCTTGTACTCTTAGTAGTCATTGGTATACTCTGTGCTTAAGGAAGAGTGGAAATAGTGAACATTCAGTTAGAAGAGCCATAGCTTTAAAACTGTATGATAGTGTCCTCTTTCAGAAAACTTGGAAATGAAAGTGTATCTTTAATTCAGACTGTCTGGAAAATAGAGCTTCTTGTGCATAATATGTTTTATATTCAGTTGAGAGCCCATATAAAATGCTTATTGGTAAGGTTGAAGGTAAGAGGAAATAAGCAGTTAAATGTCTTGTTTCTCAGAACAAAACTGGGTAGGAGAAAGACAGTGTTTATGAACAAGAAAAGGATTGGCAATGAGGGTTGTAGAGTGGATTATATTTGGGGCTAGGGGGTGGGGTT
>NW_006399793.1:14942575-14976784 GCF_000299155.1 Elephantulus edwardii | reverse complement strand
ATATATTTATAGAACTATACATTTCTTGATTAGGAATGTTATTTGTGGTGGATGATGTTAAAAAGCTCACAAATTAAATATACAGTTGATTTTTTTTTCCTGTTGTACTTCATCATTGAACTTTCCTGCATTTACTTGCCTTTCTGAATTTATTTGCCTTCACCTCTGTTTCCCATTACTTGGTGGTGTGACTATGAATGTGGTTGAAACATGAAAACTGATTGTGTATCCAAGTAAGATGAAATTGTTGAAAACTTCATTATTTTCTCCATTTATCTTGATACTGCTAATTGGTCCAGTGGTGAGGACTTGTGTCTTCTTGATGTTGAGATATGTCCGTATTGAAGACAGTAGTCTTTGATCTTCTGCAGCAAGTGTTCAAAGCCCTCACTTTCAATAAGCTAGAAGTCATAAGAAATCAGTTGGGGTGTACAAAGTTTGATATCTGACATTATTGAGTTGAAATGGATTGTTGTTATTGTGTGCTGTCAAGTAAAAACCCACTCATAGCCAACCCTCTAGTGTGTTTTCAAAGGCAGTAAATTGCAGGGAAGGAGATTGCCCTTACTTCTGGAGAGTAGCTGGTGGATTCAAATCATGTGCCTTTGGGATTATAGCACATCTTTTTACCACTAGGCCAGAATTGGACAATCATTTGGCTTAATACTGGTAATAACAATTTGAAGAGAGAGAACACTGGATCCATCTTCAAAAATATTTCAAGATCTATTTTGAAGTACACTGCTGTCATTGTCACTATTGAGATATCTGAAAGGAAGAACAGTTTTTGACTGTTTTTCAAATTTACGCACCAACCACGAATACCAAAGATGAAGAAATTGAGGATTTTTACCAATTTCTGCAATTTGAAATTGATCAAACATATGATCAAAATGTGTTGATAATTACTAGTGATTGGAATGTGAAAATGGAAAACTAAGAAGTATCAGCAGTTGGAAAATATGACAGATAAGATGCCAGAGAATATTTGATCGAATTCTACAAGACTAACAGCTTATTTTTTTATAAATACTTTTTTAATTAAACATAACTGAATGACTTAGACCTCATCAGATGAATACTCAGGACAGTTGACTACATCTGTGGTATGAGACAAGGGAGAATGAACAGACAATCAATTGCTTATATGCAAGTTTAAATGGAAGCTGAAGAAAATGAAAACTAATCTGTCATGAGTATATCAAACTTGAATTTAAATATCATTTCAAGAATACATTTGATACTTTGAACACACATGACTGAACACCAGATGAGGTGTGGGATGACACCAGGGGTATCACACACACATAAAGAAAGCAAAAGGTCACTACAAAGACACGAAAGACGGAAAAGACCAAAATGTATATCAGAGGAGACTTTAAAACTTGCTCTTAAATCTAGAATAACTAAAACAAAGGGAAGAAAGAAAGCAACAGTAAATGAGATGACTAGAAATTTCAAAGAGTGCTTCAAGAAGACAAAATATTATAAGACAAATAAAAAAACCTGGAGTTAAAAAACGGAATGGAAAAATGCACTCAGCAGTCTTCAAATTGAAAGAACTGAAGGGGAAAAAAAATTTAAGCTTCAATTTGCAATGTTCTGATCTGTTGTTCATAGAGTAAGTTATAATCACCTTGAGAGCCCCTCACAACACGAGAAAAATATTGAATGATGCAGGAAACATCAAGTGAAGATGGGACAAAAATGAATTTGTGGTTTTCTTATCATTATAGGAAGTAGCATGTGATGAAGTATCAATGGTATCAAATGAAGAAGTCCAAGCTACACTGAGGGTATTGAAAAAATAGGATTCCAGAAAAGACTGCTTATTGAGATGTTTCAACATTTCAACAAATGACTGTAATGCTGGAAATACTCATCTATATTAAAATCACAAGAGTCCAGAATTAAGGTTGCATAGTGGAGTGCACTCGGGGTGGGGGCAGGGGGATTGTATACCAGTGAAGGAGTTTTTCTTTTGCTTTTCAAAGAGAGGAGTGAACTGGGGGTGCGGGGAGCAGGGAGACAAATACAACAGTGAATGAATGGAAATCCAAAATCTCTGTAAATGTTCATTAAAATTAGTAAAAGTCAATTAGAAAAGAAAAAAGAAATTGTGAAGACAGCTACCTGGTCAACCAACTAGAGATACATAATTAATTGAGCTCATTTAAAAGAAAATGATACAACAGAATGACGAAATTATCAAATAATGTCATTGATATTCACAGTTAAAGTTTTGCTGAAGGTAATTCCAAAATATTGTAGCAGTTAATGAACAGGAAATTGCTAGAAATTCAAAATGGATTCAGAAAAAGCTATTAAAGCAGGGATGTTGTTCCTGATATATAGATCTTGACTAAAAAAATAGACTAACAGAAAGATGTTTACTTGTGTTTTTTACTAACTATGTAAAGGCATTGAATGATGTTGGTTATAAATTATGTAGAACATCACGAAGAATAGGTATTCTAGAATGCTTAATTATGCTCATGTGGAACCTGTAAATAGACTGAGAGGCATTCATTTGAACAGAACAAAGAGATACCTCCCCTCTCCAAGGATCGGGCCCTCTTTGCAGTATGTCCAAAATACGTGAGACAAAGCTTCAGAATTCTTGCCTCCAAGGAGAAGCCTGATTTTACCTCTCTAGTATGAACCAGTTTATTCTCTTGTCAGTCCATGGTATATTCAACACTCTTCTCCAGCACCACAGCTCAAAGGCATAAATTTTCTTATCATTCCTAGTTATTGTCCAGCTTCCTGACACATAGCAAATAGTTGTGAAGACTATGCCCTAGATCAAGTGCACCTTAGTCTCCAGACTGACATCGTTGCACTTCAGTACTTTAGAGAGGTCTCTTACAACAGACTTTTCCAATGAAATTCATTTTTTGATTTCCTGGCTGCTGGTCCCAAGAGTGTTGATTGCGGAACCAAGCAATATCATGATACATTGAGAAAATATTTATGTTTTTCAAGAATTTTATTTTATTTGAATCAAGAATCATTGCCACTGAAAGCAGCTGTCAAAAATTGAAATAAACTGTTAAGAAACAAAGTTACCACTTTGAGGACTATGTTGCCCTTAACCCTAGCCATGAGATTTTTACTCATACATACATAAGAAAGCTACAGAAATAAGGAAGATTTAATGATGCCTTTGAATTATCTATCATGTTTGTGAGTAATATTGAAGATATCATGGACTGCCTCAAGTACAACCATATTTGTTTGGGGAAATATAAAGCAAAAGTGCTCCTAATAAGGAAGATTAATGAATGTTGTCTAACATACTTTGGATGTGTTATCACAAGGTTATGGTTTGTAGAGAAAGGCTTTGTACTTGGTGTAGAGGTCAGTGAAAAAGAGAAAGACTCTCAAGAGAGCTATTGGTCAAGTAGCGGCAAGTTGTTGTTGTTGTTGATCTGTGCCGTTGAGTGGCTTGCGACTCATAGTGACCCTATCTATGTACAACAGCTCTAAACTCTGCTCTGTTCTGTGCCAATCTCATTGTCTCCGACACACATCCTGATTGCCCCAGTCACCCAATCAGTCCATCTCCCAGAGGGCCTTCCCCTCCTGCGCCTGCCTTCCACCTTCCCAAGCATGATGTCCTTCTCCAAGGACCGGTCTCTCCTTACAGCATGACCAAAGTATGCCAGATGAAGCCTCAGAATTCCTTGCCTCCAAGAAGCAGCCTGGTTTAACCCTCTCCAAGATGAATCTGTCTGTTTTCTTAGCAGTCCATGACACCCTCAGCACTCTTTTCCAACACCAAAGCTCAAAAGCATCAATTTTCCTTCTATCTTCCCTGGTCATTGTCCAGCTCTCTGATGCATAACAAATGATTGCAGAGACCATGGCCTGTACCAGACGCACCTGAGTCTCCAGAGACCCACGGTTGCTTTTGAGTACTTTAGAGAGGTCCCTAACAGTAGACTTTCCCATCGTAATACGTCTTTTAATTTCCCGGCTGCTGGTGCCAAGAGTGTGGATTGTGGAGCCAAGCAGACTAAAGCTGTATCAAAAGGAAATAAAAGGCATCCAGACTGGCTAAGAAGTATAATAAAACTACCATCCTGTTGCTTCCAATTGATCCAGTGGTGAGAATCTTTGTCTTCTTGACATTGAGCCTCAATCCATATTGGAGGCTGCAGTCCTTGACCCTCAGCAGCAGGCGCTTCAGGTCCTCCTCAGTTTCAGCAAGCAGGGTTGTGTCATCCGCATAGCGCAGATTGTTGATAGATCTTCCACCAATCCTGACACCACATTTCTCCTCATAGAGCCTAGCCTCCTGGGTGATCTGTTCTGCATACAGGTTGAAAAGGTATGGAGACAGGACACATCCCTGGCCTACGCCCTTCCCAATTTTGAACCATGCAGTGTTTCCTTGCTCTGTTCTGACGACTGCCTCTTGGGTCAAGTATAGGTTTCGCAGACTGCCTCTTGGGTCAAGTATAGGTTTCGCATTAGCACGATCAAGTGTTCTAGGATTACCATTCTTCTCAGAGTCAGCCACAGTTTGTTATGGTCCACACAGTCAAACGCCTTTGCATAATCAATGAAACACAGATAGACATTCTTCTGGTACTCCATGCTTTCAGCCAATATCCATCTAACATTAGCTACAATATCCCTAGTACTACGACGCCTTCTAAACCCAGCCTGGACTTCTGGCAGTTCTCTGCTGATGTGCTGTTCCAGTCATTTTTGGATAATCTTCAGAATCTTGCTTGCTTGTGAAATCAATGCTATTCTATAGTTTCCACACTCTATTGGGTCACCTTTCTTTGGAATGGGAAGAAATATAGATCTCTTCCAGTCAGGTGGCCAAGTGATTGTTCTCCACCTTTCTTGACACAACTTGGTGCAGCATCTGTTAGCTCAACTATGTTAATTGGTATACCATCTATTCTTGGGACCTTATTTTTTGCTATTTCTTTCAAAGCAGCTTGAACTTATTCCTTCCTCACCATAGCCTCTTGCTCATATGTTGTTTCATTAAATTTTCTGTGTCTTCCAATTCCTTTTGATATAATGACTCAGTATATTCTTTCCATCTTCTTTTGATACCTCCTGGATCATTTAATACTCTGCCTAAGGCATCCTTGATTATAGCAACTTGAGGTTTGTATTTGTTCTTCAGTTCCTTGAGCTTAAGAAATGCTGAGCGAGTTTGACCCTTTTGGTTTTCTGACTCCAACTCCTTGCACATTTCATTGTAATAATTCACTTTGTCATCCCGCGCTGCCTTTTGAAATCTTTTGTTCAGCTCTTTAGTGTCTTGGATTCTTCCTTGTGCTTTGGCTTCTCTGCACTCCAGTGCAATATTCAAAGTTTCTTCTGACACCCACTTGGGTCTTTTCTTCCTCTTCTGTCTTTGCCTTGACCGTTTGCACTCTTCCTGGATGATACCCTTGATATCCTCCCACAATGATTGTGAGAATGGTTCAGGAGTAGATGGTGTTTAGTTCTGTTGTACATAGGGTCTCTATGAGCCAGAACCAGCTTGATGGTGCCTAAGCAGTAAGAATTTTAAATAGGGGAGATAGAAGTTACTTCACTTTACGTCTACATTTTCATTTAATTAGAAAGATTGTAAGAATAGTGTGAGTTGTGGTGGCCTGCATGGTTTGAAAGCACCAGCTGCTCTGCAAGAGAAGAACGGGCAGTCTCCTCCCATATGATTTATGCCTTTGAAAAATCCACGGGAGGGTCAGATGTGGGTCACTTCTGACTCAACGGGACACAGCAAGAATAGTGTGACCACCACTAACTCTAAAGGGGAAACAGTCTACATCCACAGTACAAACCCAGTTCCTATAAGGACAGGCAAACCTCCATGCTCCATCAGTTCTAATACCAACTGTCCCTACCAATGCTCTCACTGTTCTGCTACTAGGTCTGCTAACCAGTTGTTGCAATGACCATACAGAACTCATACCATCATGTTGTTTATTAGGGAAATTAACAGGCTATAATCCAGGTAGGTCCTTTAGTTAGGACAGCTTCTCAGGCATGCTCAGGCTCCCTGGCCTTCAGCTTTGAAGCTTTGAGATAGTGTTACACTACTCTTAGTTCTGCTGATTGCATCATTTCACCTCAGTCCTCCAGTAAGCCTACGTGTAGACCCTTGGGCTTTGCAGAACAGCAATTCCAGTTCTGCTTTATCTCAAGTTGATCTCTGATTCCCTTCCACCTTTGCTGCTGCTGCTCTGGGCTTGGTCCCACGCTGTCTCTCCTGTAGGGCTCTCTCATTCACAAAAGGGCTTTTCTTGATGGTGGTGAGATTCTAGTTTTCTGCTTCTGAACCTGCTCAATTTAATCCTGGTGGGATGGCAAACTGATTATTTGTTAGTAGTCTACATTCATTTTTTTGCATGTTCCCACCTAAAAGGTGCTGTTTACCTTATGATCCTATCCAGCTATGTGATGAAAGCAAATCCAATGGCCAGGAAAGCCATGTTTAAGTCAATCTATTGCATTACAAAGGTGATACAAGCTATGATTGGTTTTTTGGTTTCTTTTTATATTCTTGTTTTCTCCTTTTATGTTGTCAATTTAGAAATTTCCTAAAATATTTAAGTAAAAGTACTCCAAATAGTGTTTTCTCTTCACCTGGTCCTTGTAGTATACTTTAAGTTTTAACTCCAATAATTAATTTTCTTTCTTAGGGAGGTATTGGAAAATGCCTTTTGGCTGGATTCTTTGAGCAACAGAGCTATGAAAAATACTCCATCTGCTTGTCCATCTGTCAGTAGTATAGCTGTTTGTGATCGCTGGTAGAACAGACTTGGCTTGAATGAAGTTTCTACATTTTATTTGTAAAAGTCTCAAGAAGAGAAATATATAGCTGAGATTTTCTCGTCCTAAAAAAGTGCACTTATAAGATATTTAATATTTCTGTTTACTTTTTGAGCTTATTCTTTTAATATGCTCTTATTTGCTTCAATAAATATGAATTTTTCGTAACCTTAGTTTTAGAGAATAAATACTCTTTGGGTCACCAAATGTATTTTGATGTGTTTTTTATGCTAACTAATCTTTTATACTTGAGACAAGTTTTGTGAGAGCAAAATGCAATAGCCAGCTGTTTGAGCTAACAAACTTTATTGCCTTAGTTGTTGCTAAAGCATGCATATACACACACATACAGAGACAGAATGAGCATGTTGTTGATTGCCGTCAAGTTGAGCACGACTCATAGTGACCCTATGAATGAAAGGCCTGATGCCATTCTATAACTATCAGTCTTTCTCAGAGTTTATAGAATTTCCAGAAGCATGTTGTTTCGGGAGTGAATGCCACTCCTGCTTCCAAACCTGTCTTAAACTGAGATTTCCTCCAAACACTGTCCATTATGAGTAACCATTAAGCCACTTGACACCCTAATGGCACAGGTTTAGCATCACAGCAACCCCAGATTACCTCAGTACAGCTTATACAGAAGTATAGTAAAAGAACGTGCTATATTAAGAGTAAATTGGTCCTGGAAAATTTACCAGTTTATTTATGTGATGAAGCTTATGAAAGTAACTTCTGCAATATCTCAACCATTTAACTTAATTCATTACCTGCTTTTCTCTTCCTTCCCTTTCCCTCTATTTTGTTCCTGTCTTCCTATTAGGAGGAAACATTGCATGATTCAGTTAGAAGATCAGTAAAGCACTAAGCTTAACTAATGGAGTAAGCACATAATTAAGATTGCATGTATAATACCTCTGCTGTAATTTTAAGTAGTTAAGAGGGGCATAGACTGTTGGGTTTTTAAAAAAATAACTTAGAAAAACCACATGTTTTAATTTTAGGGCGCTGCAGCATCGAGCTGATGTGTCTTGCCTTTGGAAGCTAGTTGGGGATGCTTGCACCAGTCTGCATTCTGTCTCGCCATCTAAAGTGAATGTTAATGTTTTAGGAGTCCTTCTAGGTCAGAAAGAAGGAAAACAAGTATTAAGGAAACATGAGCTCCTTCATCTTGGAGGAAGGTAATTTCTAAACATTGCCAGTTAATTATGTTCAAATTAAATTAGAGCATTCTAACAAAGCATAATACTCACTTTTATATTTCTCTAGGTGTTATGGTCGTGCTTTAAAACTGATGTCTACATCTAATACGTGGTGTGATCTTGGAATTAATTATTATCGCCAAGTACAACATTTAGCCGAAACAGGGAGGAATATGGATGATCTCAAGGAGTTGCTGGAGAAATCTTTACATGTATGGCTTTGAAAATTTTTTAAATAAACATTATTTCAGATATTATAATATTCTTACGTAAAGTACTATCTTACAGGTTTTTTTTTGTTGTTGTAGCTGTTAAGTTGATTCTAATTTATTACAACCCCATGGATGAATGCTGATATTTCAAGAAGTGCAAATTAATACAACTTTGCTTCTTTTTAGTGTCTGAAAAAGGCTGTGAGACTGGACAGTAATAACCACTTATACTGGAATGCACTTGGTGTGGTTGCTTGTTACAGTGGTGAGAACTGAGTATTACCTATTTCAGCCTTTTTTTTTAGATTATTTTCTCAGACAATAAAATCTGTTTCATAAAAATCTTTATTTTTCAGGTATCGGAAACTATGCCCTTGCTCAGCACTGTTTCATTAAGTCAATTCAGTCTGAACAGATTGTGAGTATTTCTATGTCTCTTAATGAGAAAGAACCTCAATTCTTAAAGTGTTACTGATTTTTTTAAGACTTAAGTAGAAAACAGGCCTAATTTTTGAAAATACGATTTTTTAGAATGCTGTTGCATGGACCAACTTGGGAGCGTTATACCTTGCAAATGAAAAGATTGAGGTAAATATGTTGCCTGTTTTGTCATATTGAAAGTAGAAAAAGTTGTCCATTCTCAGCTATTTATGGAGGAATACTTTGTACAGGGTTTTTTTTCTTGTGTACTCTCAGGTGTGGTAGTCAATTGATGGCATTTAATTTATTACATCGATTGTCTCAGTGACTGGCGTAGTGGAGGTAGGTGTGTCAGACAATGAGGTTGGCTCAGGATAGAGCAGGCTTCAGAGCTGTTGTACATAGGGTCACTATAAGTTGCAAGAGACTCAATGGCCAATAACAAAAACAGTAAACGTAAAATTTTTTTTATTTGCTATTCCAGTCAAGAAGTGCCTTGCTTTCTACTATGTTATTGTATTATTTAGGAATTAAAACAAGCCTATAGGAATTATCTTGGAAATTTCCTTTTTTATTTCTCATTGTTTCAGAGTTGGCTCACCTAAGCTGAGGTGAGGATGGGAGGTGTAAAGGAAGGTAGTCAACTTGTACTCTTTTGCTTGAGCAGCTTAAATTTAACATGGGTAGTTTAGGTGTGCCTTTAGTGGGTATTGATCCCTTAAATACCACAATGTAGTTGTTTGTACTTTAACTGTTACACATCAGGAAATTCAACTAAAATAAGTAGACCTCTTATGAACATGAACAGGTCATGTTCAGAAAGTTTTTACAAATCTAAAGATAATAGCACTTCTATTTACTATGTTGTCTTTTAGCCAGTTGAATGTAATCCTTTTTAAATCTAAAGTCTAGCTTTAGATTTTAGTATATTAATTAGAGTTTGAAATAAGTGAAAAATTTAAACAGAGCAACACATGTTACTAAATAAGCTATGAATATGATTTTAAGGTAGCCTGGCACGGTTGCTGCCCACCTTTCCTGCAACACCTATATTATTGAGAAACAGTACAAACCAACAGACAATTATGTTATTCCTTGTAGCAGAAAAAACCAAGTGTTCACATTAATATGTCAAGTGCAGCATCTTTAAAGTTCTTAAAGATTTAAAACTATTGAGTGCAAATTTATGTTGTTCACTATCCTGTTTCTTCCCTTTAGTTTTACTGGATATGAATTCTTAACTTTCCAGTTAAACCCCCAGAAAAGGGCAATAGATGTAGTCTTGTTCAATTACTTTCTTTGAACCTTGGTTAGCAAATAGATGAATGAATGATTTAAAGTTCTGTTTTACCTTTATCTGCTGAGGAACCAGAACTCCGAGTTTAGTAGAGAACTGTTCCGCTGAGACTGTTTTAGGACTAGGTAGTTAAAATACTGTCTTACGATTGATAATTGAGTTGTAACAGTTTTGTAAATGTTTTGGGTACATACATAATGTTGATAAGTCTAATGTTTTTTATTCTCTTATTTCATACTTTTAATACATCCACAATATAGTATTATCCTTACATATGATATCTTCTTGCTTTTTCTTCTTTTAGCAAGCTCATGAAGCTTTCAAAATGGCCCAGTCTCTTGATCCATCTTATTTAATGTGCTGGATTGGACAAGTAAGATATATAAAATAGTCATTAATAAACTGATAAGCTATTAATGTTATTAATAATGATAATTGCTTGTATTCAAGAGCTTATTTTAATACTAGTCAATGCATTAAATCTGTGTATATTATTTCAGTAAAAGCTTTGCCTTGATTTCCTAATACTGCCATAATAAAAATACTGTAAAAGAGTACTTTTTAAAAATATTGTGATTTAAATGGAAGTTTACAAAGAAATTAGTTTTTCATTTACTCATTTATGCAACTTGTTCCCTTTCCCCCATTCAATCTGTAATGCTGTCTTATTCCAGATTGTTAATTGCAATACATATAGTGTCTAATTGTCCATTCATTTCACATATACTTACTTCCCTTCACCTGTTTCAACACAGTGTCATTATCTTTTCATTAAGAGAGTACTTTAAAGACTAGAAATTTATTGTCTTAGAGTTCTGAATTAAAATGCCTCTGAAAACTCTATAGAGGATGAGCTCTAGGTCAGTTCCGACTCAATGATGCTCAACAACTGCAACAGCAACTGAGTTCTGGAAGTTAGAAGTTTGAATTCAGGGCATTGTCAGGGTAACTCTGTCTCTGTCCTAGTGGATGCTTGCAATCCTTGACCATCTTTTGCTGCTTAGAGATACATTTGCCTATGTTACCATGTGACTTTTCCCTCTCATATGTTTATATCTGTTTTCCCTTTTTAAGACAACGTTCAGAAAAGATAAGATATAGTGAAAGCACCTAACAAAAACAACAACAGCTCCAATATGACCACATCAGCATACCAAAAGTGATCTCTATATCTAAACAGGACCATACTCACAAATGTGTTAAGACTTCAACTTATCTGAAATAAACAATTCAACCATTAAAACTTCTTTGTCAGGTCTTTGAGATATTGGTTATAACTGGTCCATAGCAGCATTACAGGATTGAGTACAACTGCCCTTTAGGTTCCAAGGTTGTAAATATTTAGAGAAGCAGTAGACTCCTACATCATTTCCTCCATGGGAAGACTGGTGGGTTTGAGTCACTCACCGCCTGCTTGGCAGCTGAGCATCTAAACACTGTGCCACCAAGGCTCTTGTGCTCTTAAAAACAAACCCAAGACTTCATTTTTAAATGCATATATGCAAAAAGATAAACTTGTTTTCACTTCTCATTATTTTCTGTGGAATCTTCTTGTTTGAGCTAGTACTTTTTAATAAGGATTCCTCTTTGTTCAAGGAAATTTTTATACTGCAAATAGGAGCCAGTATAGTTGATTGCTAACTTTAAGTTCTGTCACCTACTGATTGTTTGACCTTGTATATTGCTTTACTTCTCTGGATTTCAAAGTAGATTTTTTTTTAACCTGAAAAATGAGAGATTAGACTCACTGATCTCTAAGATCTTATCTAGTTGTAAAATGATAATAAAGTTGTAAATTGTTATTAAGTGGCTTCCAGTTGACTACAACTCATAGCAACCCTATGAACAATGGATATGAACCTTGTCCTCTCCTATGCAGTCCGCATCATCTCTGATATACTTGAGCCCATTGTCAATCACTGTTTCAATCAGACTTACTGAAGATCTTCCTCTCTCTGACTCCACCTTTCCAAGCATGATGTCCTTTTCCAAGGACCATCCCCTTCTAACAACCTGCCCAAAGTATGTGAGATGTAGCTTTGGCATACTTGCCTCTGTGGAGCACTCTGGCTACATTTTCTCTAAGACATGTTTGTTTTTTTGGAAGTCCATGAGATATTTAGGACTGTCCTCCAGCACCACAACTCAGAGACATCAATTATTTTTCTGTTATCCTTATTCACTGTCCAACTTCCAGATGCATAACAAGTAATGGAAAAGACCATGACTTTGTTCAGGTACTCCTTAGTCTTTAAACTGACAGCATTGCTCCTTAACACCTTAGAAAATTAAGTGGTAGATTGTTTTAAAAGGAGTCCTGGAAGAGCAGTGCTCAAATGCTTGACTACTAATTTAAATATTGGAAGTTCCGACAGCCTAGCAGCTGCAAGGGAAAAGGACTTGGAAATCTGTTTAGGCTAGAAAATCCTATTAGGCTGTACTACTCTGTCACAGGAAGACTATGAGCCAATAATAGATAACTATTATTCAGGGTAGTAGAATTATCATCTCTGTCAGAAGTTAACTATTTGAATTTTGTTACCTTGAATTGTACCAGTGACTATTGACTCTTAGGTCTAATTCTAACTAGTTTTTAGAGCTAGCTGAAAGAGAAAAGTAAACTCTAGTTTCCACTGAAGAGAAATACAATCTGTATGCTGAGTGAAGTATTCAAGGAGCAGGATTCTATGAAGAAGACGGTGACATCAAGAGCAGAGGACGAATCATCAATAACCTACGTTTTTCAGATGACACATCCTTGCTTGCTGAAAGTGAGAATGACTTGGAACGCTTGCTGCATAAGATCAGTGAAAACAGCTTTCAAGATGGATTGCATATCCACGTCAAGAAGACAAAAATCCTCATCCCTACATTGATAGACATTATGATAGATGGAGAAAAGATTGTAATTGTCAATGACTTCATCTTAACTTGGATTCACAGTCTACACCCTTAGTACCAGCGATCATGAGATCAGAAGGTGTATTGCATTGAGAAAGGCTGCTGTCAGGGACTTCTCCATATTTTTGAGGAGTAACAGTGTCAGGATAGGACAGGGTTCACATCATAGGGTCTCTGTGGGTTATACTGGACTCAGTGGCCCCATTAAATTTTATAGTATCAGGGAGCATTAGCATTATTGTGTTAATCTCTCTTATGACAGTTACTTTGCATAGAGGGTTCAAGAACTTGTATTCTAACTGCTGTCTAGTAATGATACTTTTAAGGCCCTTACTTAGAACAGCACTGCTTTATGTCTGTTGCTCTCTGATTCTTATTGAAATCTTCACTTAAGTTCTTTTTTAATTTGAAATTATTTGAATTCTTAAAAATAATTTATTTCAAAAAGTAACCAGTAGCTTTAATTAAAATGGCAATAGCAAAAGTGAAGCTTAATCTGTTGGTAATACTAGTAATCTGTAATAACTAAAAAACTTGGTTTCTTATATAAGGTGGTGGTGGTTGTTATGTACTGTTGATTGGGACTGACTCATAACTGAGGGTTTTCAGAAGTTGGAAATCCTATGGAAGGAAGTTGCCCATCTTTCTCCCATGGAGCAACAAGTTAATGGACTTGAATCACCTGCCTTGGGGTTGACAGTGTAAAATTCTTCCCCAGAGGCCACCAGAGCTCCCTTATAGGATGTGCTTGAGCTTAAAATGCATTTTGATTTGTGACATTCTTTTTATAAAAGTGCATAAATATTTAAAGCCATTTAAAAAAGAAACGTGTTGAACTTTCTTGCAGACTTAGGAAAACTGGATATGTGGGAATGAGGACATTCTTTTTGAAAGCTTCCAGATGATTTTGAGGTGGTCTTGTAATGAACTTTTCAACTGAAACTCAACTAATTGTCATAAAATTGGAATCAACTCAGAGCTGACTGTCCATTGGGCTACTGAGGCTGTAAATTGCATGAGAGATTATACACCTGTCTCCCAAGGCTATGCCACCAGAGGTCCTTGAAGAGCCTCCATCAGTATGAAAAGATCAGTGGTGGCAAGGATGAGAAAATGTAGCATAACCTCATCAGTCTCTAAGCTCTAATAGTGTGGATTATTTCACCACTACTGCTTGGAGATGAACATGTGGAAGCATTTCACATAGTTGAAAGCCTATTTAGTACTTTCTTAGCCTCAGCTATGGGAGTATAGTAGCCAAGACTGATAAGAGAAATTGCCTTTGCTATAAACAACTGTCTAGTAAACTTTTGGTTCTTCCTAATAGTTTCATTTATTATTGTTTTTCACTTGTAAAACACTTAAAGAAAATGTCTTTTTTTAATTTTATAGGCTCTTATTGCGGAGACAGTTGGAAGTTATGACACAATGGATCTCTTTAGGCACACTACAGAACTCAGTATGCATGTAAGGACTCGAACGTTCTTGTTGAGGATTTACTAATGAATAAAGTGTGATCCTTTTTAAGAAAATGAAGAATTAGGGATATAATATTTCTGTCATAATATGTTTTTACTCTTTATTCTTTCTTAGATACTGTCTTAAACTTTCAAACTTTCTATCAGCTTTAAAGAACTAATGAAATGAAATTAGAATTTATATAATAGTAGAAATGCAGAGAAACTGATGTCTAGGAAAAAATAGATGTCAGATAAAGATTAGACTTGGTTAACATTTTCAGATTACCCACTTATTTTCCAAAGTGTTTTGGAATTCTCTTGTTTGGTTATTAGTTTTGTATGTTTATTGTCCTTTGAGGATGATTCCCAGAAGGGAAAAACTAATGATCAGATCTATTTCCTTCTGCTTGTTTTTATCCCATTTGATTCTTCTACCTATGATTGGAACAAATGATGATTAAATATGTTCTCAACTGTTTTTTTATCATAAGAGACCCTTCATTTAGGACCCTTACCAGTTGACATAAAGATGTCTAAGAGATGATGTTTATGAAATTGAAGTGCATTGTTTCATTCCTTAATTTTTGTTGGTACTTTCTTTTTTACTTTAAATAAATTTTTTTTATTTTCTACTGGTTTATTTACAAAGTTCACATGCATCGTTTTCCACACCAGATATTTCTTATTTCCTTTACCTGCCCCTCCCTCCACCCACCGTTGGTACTTTCTTATACTGAGTCTGCTTTGTTAACGTTGACCTTTTTTTTCCCTTAAGACGGAGGGTGCAATTGGTTATGCATATTGGGTCTGTACAACATTGCAAGATAAAAGCAACAGGGAAACAGAGCTGTACCAGTACAACATTCTCCAGATGAATGCTATTCCAGCAGCACAAGTTGTTTTGAGTAAATACATAGGTAAGGAAAATACATAGGTAGAGCTGAGTAGTCATGGTATTATCATACTTAGTAGCCATGATGAAACCTTGGGCATTTTACCAAGTTGAATTTTAGCTTTCCCATTTATAATTGACAGGGGAAAGTATATATTGCTTAGAATTTAGATGGTTTAGGCAAAATGCAATACACAGTGTGTGGCATATCCCTAATGTACAGTGTCTGGCGGATGCTTAAGAAATGCAGTTTGATTAAAATTTTACTTATCCTTTGACAAAATTTAATAAGCTTCTTGTTGTTGTTGTTAAGTGCCATTGAGTTGTAGGCAACTCATAGCGACCCTGTGAACGAAAAGTCCTCAACACTTGTGTGACTTTCATCCTTTCTCCGGGTTCATAGGGTTTCCCGAGGCAAGCTATTATGGAAGTGGATGACACTCCTGTTTCCAAGCTTGTTTGAATTGGGGAGCTCCACCAAACACTGTCCACCATGGGTTACCGTTATCGCATTTGACACATCAGTGTCACAATGTTCAGCTTCACAGCAACCGCAAGTTACTTTTGTACAGCAAGTGGACTCACCAGGGCTATATGACCTAGAAGAATGTTTGACCAAAAACAATTAAAAACAGGCCTGAGGGCCACAGATTAAAGTTACCCACCTTTGACTTGGTAGCATCACTCTCTGTTCACTAGGCCAACCAAGTATCAGATTAGAAACAAAGAATATAAACGGTAATGATAGTAGTGAGTGTTATTAGTCAAATAGTTTGAAGACTTAGAGAAACTGAAAACCAAGGAAAAGACCCCATTTTAGGTACTGAAGAATTGTAATACCTTGCATGCAGTTAGCCTGAGGTACTTTTATAGAAGGAAATTAGTTTGTGTGTGTCAGGGCATTGCCATTTTAGGCAGTATGCCACAATGAATAACCCTCATGAATACCTAGAACCACTGAGAAAATGTGTAGTCAGAAATGTTACCGATAGATTTCTTAACAGGTTAGGTAGCATTTGTGGAGGATTTACTCTGAAATAAATCTTTAGCTTTCTGGAAAGTTCGGATACCTAAAACAACAAAACATCCCTAATAGTTTTGTTAGCCAGGTCTGTAATTCTATAGTAGAGTCACTTTATATACTTACTTATTAAATTAAACTGTATGTGTTAGAAGAAGAAAATTTGGGTGAGATGAGATAGAATGTTAACAGTTACTACTTTGTTCTGTTGATGGTGTTTTTTGCCTTAGAGTGAACTAATTTTCTGCGTGCTTCTTGTTATGTGTTGATTTTAAGGAATTTTTGAAGCATACTTTTGCTATATGATTTTTATTTCATGTGTTGATGTTAGAACTAGATTATCACTTAAGATGTTGGTATGCTATACTTTATTCATTTAAGGCATTTAACAACTTCTCAGAGTACTACTTTAAACTAGATGAAATATATTCTGTTTATTGTACCTTAGAAAAGCCATCATATGTTTTGATATTAAAACTACTACATTGAAAGGACCCATATAATCTTTTATTCCTAGAATCTTTTAAAAGAACATGTAGGGATTGTAATAGAACTATCAAATTGCTTCTAAATTTAATCCCAAGAAGGCATATGTAGTTAGCCAAGGAACTGAATTTCCATATACTTCTCATGACTGGTTTAATATGAGAAATAACTGAAAATTATTATATAGTTATAAATAAAAATATTTAAAAGTTAAATAAATGCTTCAATAATTTAAAGGTTGTAAAATGGTGACTGGCAAGTTGTATTTAAAATAAAATCAGACTACTGTTCTGAACAATGCCAGAGGCTTTAAGGAGTAGTCTGGAATTAGTATTAAAATCTTGAAAAGTTTTTAATAAAAGTAACAAATTATGAATACAGCTAGTGTGAACAGGCAAATGAAATGTATTTCTTGACTTTCAGAAAGAATTCAGGATTACGCTCCTGCTTTCACGATGCTGGGTTACTTAAATGAGCATCTGCACCTCAAACAGGAAGCAGCAGATGCATACCAAAGGTAACCTCCCTGGACAGGAAATAGTCCTTATTTATCAATTAGCGTTTGTTAGTTTGTCTGGTTTTTAAGACTAAATAAATATCCCGATTCCCTTTCTTGCTCTTTCACTCTGTATTATTACATCACAAATAGGGAAAAGATGGATTCTCAGGTTTTCAGCTCTTGGTTTCTGTTGTCTAACCTAAAAGGAAGGCACCTCTGGTGGCTGAGTGGTAAGAATCTGTACCACAATCCCAAAGCCACATGGTTCAAATCCACTAGCTGTTGTGAGGGAGAAGGATGGACAGTTTCTTCCCTTACAGCATACTGCCCCTGGAAACCCACTGTAGGGTCAGATATGAATCACGGCACATAACAACAATAACCTAAAAGGAAAGAAGCCCTGGTGATGCAGTGGATAAAGAGTAATTTGAACCTACCGGCTGCTTCATAGGAGAAAAGTGTGGCAGTCTGCATCGGTAAAGATTTAAAGCTTTAGAAACTCTAAGAGGCAGTTCTACTCTGTCTTGTAGAGTCCCTCAGAGTTGGGACTGACTCCATGCAAAGGGAAGAGGGAGTTGTTTTGTTTTCCTAACATGAAAGGAGGGAAAGAAGTAAGGAAGGATAAAGCAAAACCAGAAACTTTGGGATGTTGTGTTAGAAAAATCTAGCCCATTAGAAGTTCTTTAAACATGTGTGTTTAATCAAAGGATAAATGAGAAGTTTATGACTTTATCATTTTAATATTTATTGCATGGTTATTCATTCAGCAGATACTTTTTGAACCACTGTGTCCCTAGCACTGATAATTTTTTAAGGAATTAGACATAAGAAGACACTGTTCTCATGGAACCAGCATTCTGATATGGAGGGGAGAAACTTAGTAATAAAATAATCACGTGCAATGGTAATAATATCTTGAGTTCTGATGGCCTAATGGATAAGGAGTTGCATTGCCAACCCAAAGGTATGCAATTCGAATCCACTAGCTGCTCTGAGGGAAAAAGAAGGGCAAGCTTTTCCCAAGCATTTACAGCCTCTGGAAACCTACTGGAGGGTCAGCTATGAGTTGGTTCTGACTCAACAGCAAATGACTGAGTAAATGAATGATAATATTTGCTAAGAAAGAGAGTCATTAGGGCACAGGGACAGAGTGCAGGGGCAGGAAATTACGTTTTAGATACATTTTAAGAAAAGGCTTTACTAAAGAGTTAGCTGAACTTTGGCCTGTATGAAGGGAAGCAATAAAGGAAAAGCAAGAGCAAGTACGCATGAACAGGAGTGGGCTTGGCGTGTTTGATAAACAATACAGCCAGTGTGCTAGCATGAAGAAGATCAGTACAGAGTGCTAAGAAATGAAATAAACATCAGGCTATTTTCTGTACAATATTAATTGACGGGTTAATAAGAGGAGGATACGTATTGGTCTCCTGAGTAACTATTTGATGAAAATGATTGCTTAATGAGACACATTAATGCCCTAAATCGAAGTGAATAAATATTTTAAAGAAGCTTTGTCTGGTAAGTAACTAAGATACCGTACAAGTGCATTGTCATCTCTCTTCTGGGCCTATCTGCAGTTCAAAGTAATAATCACTAGGTGGTACTAGAGTCTGCATGATCAAGAGGTTATTTTTGTCAGGTGTGTAATGGAGAATGATGTATTAGAAACCACAGTTTTATTTCTTTGTGGCAATAAATGTACCAGTACATATATTGTATACATCTGGTAGAATGCAAGAATGAATGCACAATTTAATCAGAAACTGGACTGCTTTAGGGTGCTTGCCACTTTGTTGGATGTGTTATACTTGTAGATACCCTTGGTGAAACATTAGTGATGACTTTGGCTTAAAATGACAGCTCTGCAGTTACTTGGATATGTACCAGCCTTTTACTGCTGTTGTTTTTCTTATTTAAACATATTGAAACTTGCAACCACCAGTTCTATATATCTAACCACAAGACTCTTTAATCTTTAAAGCATTGTCTTTTGAACTTCTTAGCAAGTTTTTATTTCTCATTTTAACATCAAGGGGATAAAAATCCTTTCTCCTTAATTTTCTTAATGATTAAGTGCTTGGCTCTTAACCTAAAGGTTGGTGATTCAGATCTGGGATCACTCTCAAATCTAGAAAATCCCTTGAGGCATTCTTACCCTGTCACATAGAATCTGTAAATGAGTTGAAATAGGCTTAACAGCACCAAACAGTAATGTTCTTAAAAAAGAAAAATCCAAAAATTTTGCTAAATATTGTGCTGTTTCTTGTTGTGAAGACATTTTCTAATTTGACCAAGGAAACAGCATGAGAAGGAAATATAGACTGTCACAACCAAACCCCTTGTCGTTATGTCAGTATGTATTCATAATGACTCCATAGGACATACTGACCAAATAGACCCTGTAGGGCAGCGAGAACTGCCCCATAGGAGTGCTTTTTTGTTTGTTTGCTTGTTTCTGTTATTGTCGTTGTGTGCTGTTAAGTCAGATCTGACTGCCACAGGAGGAGACTACCCATCCTTCTCCAACAGAGCATCTGGTGGTTTCAAACCACGAGCCTTCAGAATTGCAGCGCAGCTTTTTGCCACTAGGCCACCAGAGCTCCCTTCCCATAGGGTTTTGAATCTTTATGGAAGCAGACTGCTTTATGAAGCAGCTGGTTGATTCCAAGTGATCTTTTTGGTAGGCAGTAGAGACTTTAAACACAGAACCAGTAGGGGCTCTTCATATCTTCATGTTCACTCAGACTCACTGCTGCCAAATCAGAAACTAATTTGACTTGTAACTGACCCCCTGGTAGGTTTCTGGGTCTATAAATTGCACAAGAGAAGATTACCCATGTTTTCCCTCAAACCCATTAGTGAATTTGAACCATCAGACAGGTACTTTCTTTGGGTTAATGGGACGATTCTCAGTGATATTTCACCAGAACTCATTGATCTTCATGTTAGCATATATTTATTCTAATATGTCACCAGAACTGTATTTATTCTAAGTCTCTTAGGACTCTCGATGACTCTTGCTTCTCTGAACTTCATATATCATTTAAGTAATTTTGTATAGCTAACAAGCAGATATACCAGAAAACATTCTGATTTGTGACTCAAACTATTAACAGATATTTTCAAGAGAATTTTCCACATACTTCAAATTTATTAAAACTTAATATGACAACACAAAAAATTTCTTAGATAAATATGTTGAGTATTTGGAGCTCAAATATAATAAATTATTTTATTTTCTTTTTCCTGATATTCTAAAATATCTAAATATATTTGGGTGCTTTTGGTACCAGTGTAATACAGACTGTTACAACAAGCATTAAAGAGTTGCTAGAATTAAGTGAGTTGGTTCCAAATTGATGGAAATGAGTGAGTAAGATTAAGTGAAAGAGAAAAAAATAAAACTATAGAGTCAGTTAAAGAAGAAAGGTAAAAGATTATTATTGCACATAGATAATTTAAAATCCTTTGTCCTTTTTAAAGGGCAATTTTGTTGTTACAGAATACAGAAGATCAAGATACTTACCATGTTACAGTAAGAAATTATGGCAGATTGCTGTGGTAAGCATATTTTCCCCCTATGAATTCTGTGAATCCTTTGGATTTTTCTGGTGAAAGCAGTGGGGCTGATGAGGTGATAAACAGTTTTCCAGATTTGTGGAACATGTATAGATAAAGAAGAGGATGATATTTCTTTGGGACATGTAATTTACACACTGCCACACAGTGCTATCAATTTCCTGTAATCTCTAACAATGGCCTTCCACAATATAAGGGACTTATGGTTTATACTAAATTTAGAATGGATGGTTTGTAGACTGGATAAGAGACTTTGAAAGAGAGGCAGTGGCTGTGTCTGATGGTGGAAACCTGGTTGACTGGAAGAATTATATTGATTCTGTTTTGCTGTATATTCTTAAAGTGTAAATTGATTTTCAGGAGCTTTGATATTGTATGCAAACATTTGTACATTTTGTGATAGAGAGAGAATGACAGATTTTCTTAGATTATCAAAGATAGTGGACTCTTCCTCCTGCCCAAAATATTAGAAACTATTTGTTTTAGAATGTAGAACTAGAAAATAGAAGCATGATTTGTAGGAGTAAGATTTTCAACTCATATTAAGGACGGGTTGCTAAAATTGAGAGTGACTATAAAATTGAATGATTCCATATGAAATGTTATTAGAACTACAGTTTAATGTTTCTGGATTAGTTTTTAGATTTTTAAGCTCTATATAGTAGAGTTGTAAATTATTTTCTGTTGTAACCATATAACTGAATCACATCCACAGACAGGAAAATTTTACCATCTCAACTGTCTTTCATTCTTGATCTTTTAAACCATTCTGTTTAGGATTTGATAGGGTTTTATCAGTTCCCAAAAAATTTTTTAAACTGAGGTTAAATACAAAATACTGTATGGAACAAAATTTCTGTTCTCTTTAGTTTAGATATTTCATTTAATATAAATATAATATTTTATAACAAAATAATTATCTTCCACTCAAAAAGTTTATTAACTCTATTTTTTGTAAGGAGTATGACCATTAAGTCAGAACTAATCATGGAGTATAAGATAGGAGCATAGAAGTATAGAGCATAACTTCGTAAATGCTTGCATTGAAATTTAATATAATTTAAAAGTATTATCACTTTAATTCAGGCATTTTTTCCAAAGATAAATTTATTCTTTTCTTTACAAAACTAATCACATCTTTGAAGATGATATTCATTTGTAAACACCACTTTTAGTATAAATGTATGTATCCTTTTGATTGGAAAACCAAGAGAGAAGAACACACTTAGCATTTCTCAACATGAAGAAAGTATTCAAGTTTCAATATTGAAGGAGTCTATGGGTAAAATACTTGGAACAGTGGAGGGACCACACAGCAGAAGGAGACTTTGGATAAGATGGTTAGGCACAGGAACTGGAGTAATGAGGATTTGTTTCTTGGAGGCAGTGAAACTGGCTCAAAATAGTTCAGAGCTATTGTGCATAGAGTCACTATGAGTTGGAATCAACTCTGCTTAACAACGGAGGTAAAATATTGAGTGATACAGGAAACATCAAAAGAAAAGAAGACAGAGGAAATATACAGAGTCACTGTATCAAAAGAAATTGTTCAACATTGAAACCTTTTCAGGAGTGGGATGTCAGTACCGTTGAAAATTGACTTTTCTAGCCATTGTGGTGTTCTCCAGCTGTCTTAACTGTGGACACATGTCTTGCAAATCATCAACAGCTGTGGAGCCAGTATAAGAAAGCACTTTCCACACTGAGAAATGATGGTGGTGGGGAGATTGTGAAGAGACCGTGGTGAGGTGTAACCATAGGAACCCTGGAGATAAAGGCCACAGTTAAAGGTTTTGCTTCCTGGATGATTAAAGGAAAAGCTGATGTCAGGTTGATTTTGCCTGAAAGTTGAGAAAACCTAGAAAGAAGTTTATTTGTGATTTATTTGCTATGCAGATGACACACCCTTGCTTGCTGAACGTGAAGAGGACTTAAAAGCACTTGGTGCAGAAATTTAAACACTGCAGCCTTCAATATGAGTTGCATCTCAACATCTAGAAAACAAAAGTCCTCACCACTGGACCAGTAGGTCATGAGTGGAGAAAGGATTGAGACTGTCAGTGACTTCATATTTTTGGTACTACTTTTCAGGAGATCAGGACATGCATTGTGCAAGGAAAGTCTGTAGTCAGGGACCTCTCCAAATTTTTGAGGAGTACTGATATCAATTTGAGGACTGAGGTGCTCCTGATTCAGGAAGATTTTTCAATCTTCAGAAAGTTTGTTCAATCACTTGTTATGCTTCTGAAACCTGGACAGTGACTCAGGATAACAGAAGAATTGATGCCTTTAACTGTGATGTGGGAGAAGAGTGCCAAAGATCCCTTGGACTGTGAAAAAAACAAATAGATCTGTCTTGGAGAATGTGCAGCCAAAGTGCTCATTGGAGGCAAAGGTGAAGAAGATTCATCTCACATACTTTGAGCATGTTGCTAGGAGAGGTTATTCCTTGCAGAAGGACATCATAGTTGCAAAGATGGAGGGGCAGCAGGAGAGAGGAAGACTCTCATCCAAGTGGGTAGGTGCAGTGACTGCAGCCATGGCCTTGATTGTGTCAGAGATTGTGAGGAGGGCACCGGATAGGACATTTTTCAGATCAGTTTTTCATAGGGTCCCTATGAGTATACATGATTCGTTGGCACCTAAAGACAACATCATCAACTATGTACAGGCATTCAACCATGTGAATCATAACAAATCATGGTTATCGTTGTGTAGAATGAGAATGCCAGAACACTTGCTTATGCTTAAGTAAAATCAGTAAAAATGTGCATCCAGGTTGTATCCCTTCGCTGTGATTATTCAAACTGCTGAACAGGTAATGCAGGAAACTAGGCTGTATGTGGAGGAATACAGCATCAAGATTGGAGGAAGAACCTAACAACCTGTTGTGTACGGGTGACACAGTCTTGCTTGTTTTAATTGAAGAGGACTTGAAGCACTTAGTAAGGTAGACCAAAGACTATGGCCTTCATTTATGGATAATACCTCAACATTAGGGATAAACCCCAGACATTCTCATAACTGGTCCTTTAAGCAACATCATAATAAATAGAAGAAAGAGAAGTTTTTAATGATTTTATTTTGCTTGGACCCACGATCAATACCTAAGGAAGCATCAATCAGGAAGTCAAATGACATAACACATTGAGCAAATCTGCTGCAAAAGACCTTTTTCAAATGTTGAAAAGCAAAGATATCAATTTGAGAACTAAAGTGCACTTGTTCCAAGCCAGGCTATTTTCATTTTTCTTCTCTGAATGTTAAAGTTGGACAATGAATAAGAAACACTTCATGCCTTTGAGTTATGATATTGACAAATAGTTTTCACTATTGTCATGGACAGCCAAAAGAACAAACAGATCATCTTGGAAGAAGCACAGCCAGAATGTCCCCTCAAAAGTGATAGTGAGACATTGTCTCATTTACTTTGTCTATTTTATCCAGAGAGATTGGTCCCAGGAGAAAAATATTACATTTGGTACGGAAGGGTCTCTCAAAAAGAGGAAGACTTGCACAACCAGGAGTGGATAATATTGATGAATGAGACCTTCTAAAGATTAACTCCCGGTGTGCATCAAAACCTTTTTTACAATAGGGTGAAAAGAAAACCTACTGACTGGGTTAAAACATTTGGCAATACCATCTCATAACAAAAGTTTACAGAATGCTAAAGGGCCTCTACAAGATAAAGACTTATAACCTAGTTATGAAATGGACAAAAGACAGTGAAAGACTTCACACAAGAAGACATTTGGACGGCCAACAGACACATGAAGAAATGCTCAAAATCACTGGCAAGAAGAAAGATGCAAATCAAAACCACAACGAGATACCATATCACCCCAGTAGCAGTAGCAACGTTTAACAGGACAGCAAGTAATAAATGTTGGAGAGGACCGGAAGAGATTGGAACTCTCATATACTGTTGGGTTTGTAAAATGGTACAAACATTCTGGTAGGCAATTTGACATTTCCTCAGAAAGCTGCACATAGAAATTCCGTATGACGCAGCTATTCGACTACTATGAATACACCCCAAGGAAATTACAACTGAGACACAAACCAAGATTTGAACACCAGTAATTGTTATTCACAATTGCAAGAACATAGAAATAGCCCAAATGTCCAACTATAACTGAATAGATTGAGAAATTGTGGTATATTCACATAATGAAATACTATGCAGCACTCAAAAGCAATGATTTTTTAAAAAATACTATGCGAGACTGGAGAGCATTATGCCGCGTGAACTAACTCAGTCTTATAAGGACAAACACTGCATAAGACCATTATTGTAAAAATAGAAAGATAACTAGTAAAACATTTATGGGAGTCCAACAGGGAAAGGGTGGGAGCAAAGAGTGGGAGTGGACAGGGGAAAAAAAATCACAGGGTCACACAATTTAGTTGGTGGAGGAAGCAGGTTAAGGAAATGGGAATGGCCTAGCAGGGACCTGAAAAGATAGAGTAATGGTTATTAACTAGTAAAGATAGTTCAATGGTGATTAATTTTATAAAACACAAGGCATGAGAATGATTGTATGAAGCACAATGTGTAAGGATTGTGTATGCAAACCCATATAACATTAAGAATTAAAAAAGAGGAAGACCTTAAAGAAGATTGACAAAACTGTTGCAACAGTAAATTCAAATATAGCCAATATTATGAGAATAATGCTGGAATAGTCTTTTGTTCTGGTTTACATTGGACCACTATGATTTGGAGCTGACTGTGCACTTAAGAAGTTATTTTTGTATGTAGTTTGGAGGAAACACACCCCTCTAAAACATTCTATTTGTAATAAATGATATGATTTCTATTTTAAGGTTTTTTTTTTAATCATTTCAACACAAATAGCTCATTTTTTACCAAATGGCAAGATAAAAAAGTGACTGAAAGAATGTTTGCATATTAATACCTATATATTTTAGTGATACAAATGAGAATTCATTTTTATATTAAAAGTATGTTCCATTTTGCTTCTTAGTTCTATTGGTGAATATGATAAAGCTATCCAGGCTTTTAAATCAACACCTCTTGAAGAATTGGAAGACATCACAGGCCTTGCATTAGCTTTATTTATGAAAGGTCTATATAAAGAGAGCAGCAAAGGTACGTATGTTCCTTAAAACTAAAGGGCACTCTTTACTCCTTGAGAACTGGGTAGAAATTTTCAGTATGACCTTATAGACAGAAGCCTCCAAAATGTAAATGGGTCGTAGTAGTCATTACGCATTACATGTTATTAAGAGGGAGGAATGACCTCGTAGTATATCACTGACTGTGATGAATGGTCCTTATGTTATAAGCTGAGTGTCACCTTCACTTTACAGAAGAGGAACCTGAGGCTCAAGAGCATTTATGATAAATAGCTGAATTAACAAATCAAAGCAGCTTTTCATTGTCCCACACAGATTCAATGTAACTTTCTGTTAAATGGGTACTTCAAGGATTCTTAGGAATGGCTGATTTTGTTTTACCTGGAAGTGCTGAGTGTATGTCCACAAAAATAAGTCTTGTTTATTCTAACTCCTCACAATGAGTAGTGGGATTGCTGGTCTGTATATGGCAATTTTGGTGACATCTCAAAGGCCTCAGTGGTATTCTTCTGACCTATGCTGGCTTTTAAAGATAGTGACTCAGATACTTTGAGAAGTTCTGGAACACCACAACATGATTCTCATAATATCCCCAGAAACACCTTGTAACAGCTAAACTGAGTTTCTTTGAATCCACATTCCATCTCCTTGTACACAGGTGACAGTTAAAATATAATTTCAGTTAGATCTTTTCGAGAGATAGGATCAGAAAAGAAATCTCACAAAAGTTTGTCAATCAAGGTTGGTTTTATATTATTTTGCTTTTGTTTCCAATTGTTTATAACAGCTTATGAAAAAGCCTTATCTGTAGTTGAATCAGAGCAAGACAAAGCTCATATCTTGACAGCTCTGGCAATAACAGAATATAAACAAGGAAAAATGGATGTAGCCAAGACATTGCTCTTTAAGTGGTATGTATAGTTGATATTAAAATTTGATGCAGTGTAAGTAACATTCTTATAATTTTAAGAACCTTTTGTTGAGAAAAAGGATTGTGTCTATCTGGTTCTGAACTGATGATAGTTGGGGCTAGAGATCATGATTTATTCTAAACCCTGAGTTCAGCCAGTCTTTCAGAATCTTAATTTTCTTACATGCTATGTATACATTTTTTATGGTAGTACAGTAGTTAAATGCTTGACTGCTAACTGAAAGTTTGACAGTTCAGACTTACCACCTGCTCCATAAGTGAATGATGTGTTGTCTGCTTCTATAAAGATTGCAGCCTTGGAAATCCTATGGGACAACTCAACTCTGTGCCATAGGTTGCAGTGTGTAGTGCGTTGGTGGGTATTCTGATTTTTTTAAGAGTAATTTGTCACCTGATCGAATAAGATTTTGTACATTTGTCAATATTAGATAGCTCTTTGTTTCGTCTTTTTGAGCCAGCGTAAAAATTGCAATTCAGTCAATCAGTATTGTATTTATATTATACTGTGCGTTTTCCTTATTTTGGGGTACCAATTTAAAATAAGGTTATTTGCATTGATACATCTGACTATGTCTAATCAATATCCTTTCATGTTTGAACTCCTACATCTATTTATCTTTTGCAGAGAGAGTTATTAGGTATACTTTAAAGTAAATTTCTTTATTACAGAACTGTCTGTGAAAATTCATGATTTTATACTTATGTGAAAATTAAAACACTTTGTTTCTTTTTCTAAAGCATAGTAAAAAGGCATACTGGTAAACTATATTTGGTATATTTTAATGTAAGAAATATTTCTATTAAATTTAAAGAAATTTTCTTTGAAAGTTCTTTCATTTTACTATAGTAAAAAAATCCGTAATAATTATTAAAAATATTAAATTTCTGGAGAGTGAACATTTTCTTTTTAAAATGAACAAGGATTTCTAAACATTATTGATTTTATTCATCCTTAAGACTAATCTGATTTCATAGGTGAAGGAGGTTAAGTGAACTCCAGATGCTTACATATAAAATGGAAATTGTCCTTGGATTGTATTTGCTATCTTGGAATATGGTGTTTGTTGTGCCTTCACATTGTGTACAACTCATAGCAACCCTGTGAACAACAGATCTGAACTCAGTCCTGTCCTGTGCCATCCTTATCCTCCTGACACACTTGAGCCCATTGCTACCATCATTGTATCAGTTTATCTAGCTGAGGGTCTTCCCCTTCTTTGCTGAGCCTATACCTTTCCAAGCATGATGTCCATCTCCAAGCAGTAGCCTTTCCTAACAACATTTCCAAAGTATCTGAGAATATGGTTGTTGTTAGGTGTAGTTTACTCAAGTGTGACCCATAGTAATCCTATGAACAGAAGGCCTAAACCCTATCCTATCCTATGCTGTCTTCATCATCTGTGACACATCTGAGCCCATGGTTGCAGTAACTGTGTCAATCTACCTCACTGAGATCTTCATCTTTTTTGCAGACCTTCCACCTTTCCCAGACTGAATATCCCTTTTCAAGAATAGACTCTCCTAGCAACATGTCCAAAGTATGAAGGAAGTTTTGCCATCCTTGCCTTCAAGGAACACTTTGGATGATAATAATATTTTATAAAGAACAAATAATAATATTTGGTGTAATAATACCTGTATTTTTAAAGTTCTAATTTCATTAACATTAAGGAAATACAATAAAACTTTATCAGAATAATAAAATCAGATCTTTCATTGATGAGCATTAGGAGTGGCATCCACTTCCTAAACAACTTGCCTCCGGAAACTCTATGAACTTTGATAAATGTCCATAGTTGTAGAGGGGCTTCAGGCCTTTTGTTCATAGGGTTGTGCTCGACTCAAAGGCAATCAACAGCATTGATGAGCTTAGTTTTTACTTATTATTCATACCTTTTAAAATTCTATTAAAACTAAAATTGTTATCATGATTACTGTAATTTTTTTATTTAGAATTGGAATCCGGTTATGCCTAATGACCAAAAAAGAAAGAAACCTGATTATTATTGCTTTGTAAAGGTTGTTGGTACTTTTAACTGCTTCAGGCAGTCAGGGAAATTGCTATCCTTAGAAGCTGGGAAATTTGCTTTAATTAATCTCTAAAGCTGCACATAATTTATTAATCTTTGAATAAATTCTGTTTTGTACTTAAAATTAAACATGCCTTAATAGTTATAATAAAAATGATTGTCCTCATGACTAATAGACAATTAAAATATATTTCTAGTTCTATCTTAAAGGAACCAACGATAGAAAGCCTTCAAACTCTGTGTGCTCTAGGATTGGCCATGCAAGATGCTACACTGTCCAAAGCAGCACTTAATGAATTACTGAAACACGTCAAACAGAAAGACAGTAATTATCAGCGGTGCCTTCTTACTTCAGCTATTTATGCACTCCAAGGCCACAGTGTGGCAGTACAGAGACAAGCATCCAAAGCTGTTCACAGGTACCTTATAAATGATGTTGTTATCTGACAGTTTTATCTTAAGAATATAAAACAAATGTGTGTTGTGTGTGTGTGGTGGTGGTGTTGTTGTTGCTGCTGTGTGCCAATGAGTCGGAACCAATCCATAACTGACTCTTCAGCGGTTTTCAGAGGCAGTTAATAGCATGGGAGGAGAATGCATATTCTTCTCCGGTAGCTGGTGGATTCAAACCATGTGCCTTTGGGATTGCAGTGCAGCTTCTTGCCACTTGGCCACCCGTTATATACATATATATAAATATATTTCTTTATACAATTACATACACTGTGCCACCAGGGCTTTGGAGTCCTGGTGGTATATTGTGTAATATATATGACTTTTAACTGAAAAGTTGGTGGTTCTAATTTACTTCCCACTCCTTAGGAGATAGATAGACTGTTTCTTCCAATAAAGATTTTCAGCCTTAGAAACTGGAAGATTGTCACAATGAGTTGGAATCAACTTTGACAGTAGAGGGTTTTCAATATAGCCTTTATTTAATATTATTTTTCTTATAATGATTTTTGGTTTTATTGTTTTCAATTCAGTTGATAGAAGTTGGCCCTTATCTAGGCTAAGGACCAAACCTAGCTTTAATATGAAACTATTTCTCAAGTTTTAATATTGGTTGATAATTTTAGGATTTTTTTTATTGCTTAAAAAGACATTAAACATTGCTTAAAGATTCATTAGCTCTTAAAATTTAAAAAATAGAAAGCTGTTCGCACTAGCAACACTGATACTTTATTTTCAACAGTAGAATATTGTGTCAGTAGTTTGTTTTCTTTCATTCTTTTATTGACAATCTTTGCTAGCTGATTATATTTTTTTATAAAATAAAGTTTATTCTTGATTATGTCATTTCTAGAAGTAATTTTTCCTCTAAGCAGTATTAGTTATCCTATAATTTTCATTGTCTTTGTATTTTCTTTAAACATGAATTAAGTTGCGTTAACTTTCCATGTATAATGGCTTTGTAATCATCACATTGCTGCATTTTCATAAGGATTGTTGGTTTATATAACAAAGTTTATCTTCCTATAATTATGACGCTTTCAACCCAACATGGGCAATTAATATGAACTGGCTTTATATGTCTAAAAGACCTTAAATTTAGGTTACTGACTGAAATGTTTGTTATTTATGTTGTTGTTGTTGTGAAACTGGCTCAGGATACGGCAAGGGACAGCGCTATTGTACAATGGGTCGACCATGTGATCTTTGGCATTGTTGTTGTTGTTGTTAGGTGCCGTCGAGTCGTTTGCGACTCATAGCGACCCTATGTTCAACAGCCCTAAACCGTGCTCTATCCTGTACCAATCTCATTGCCTCTGGCACACCCATCGCGAGTACCCCAGTCACTGAATCAATCCACCTCATCGAGGGTCTTCCCCTCCTGCGCTGTCCCTCCACTCTACCCAGCATGATGTCCCTCTCTAAAGACCTGTCTCTCCTTAAAACATGTCCAAAGTATGTCAGACGAAGCCCCAGAATCCTTGCCTCCAAGGAGCAGTCTGGTTTAATCCTCTCTACGATGAATCTGTTTTCTTGGCAGTCCATGGTACATTCAATACTCTTCTCCAGCACCACAGCTCAAAGGCGTCAATTCTCCTTCTGTCCTCCTTAGTCATTGTCCAACTCTCTGATGCATAACAAGTGATTGCAAAAACCATGGCCTGTATCAGGCGCACCTTAGTCTCCAGAGAGACACCGTTGCTCTTAAGTACTTTAGAGAGGTCCCTAACCGCAGACTTTCCCATCACAATACGTTTTTTGATTTCCTGGCTACTGGTGCCAAGAGTGTTGACCGTGGAGCTGAGCAAACTGAAGCTGTGAACAATCTCAATCTCTTCACCATCCATCCTGATGCTACCGATTGGCCAGGGGTGAGATTTTTTTGTTTTCTTGACATTGAGCCTCAGTCCATACTGAAGGCTGCAGTCCTTGACCCTCTTCAGTAAGTGCATGAGGTCCTCCTCAGTTTCAGCGAGCAAGGTTGTGTCATCTGCGTAACGCAGATTGTTGACAGATCATCCACCAATCCTATTTATACTTTTTTTTTTTGGTAAAAGAACTCCCTTCTCTAAACCTGTTACTTTTGATATCTCCTTAGTAACCCAGCTGATCCTGCTCTTTGGTCTTTGTTGTCTCGAGTGGTTGCTCAGCATGCCCAGAGAAAGGCAGAGGTGAGTAAAGTTGTATGTTTTGGCAACAAGTTAAAATAGCTTATGATACCTTGAATTATCATTTTTAAAAATAATGAATTGATATAATGGGTCAGTTGCACTACTTAGCCAGGTTTTCTATTAGTTACTCAGTGGGTAGTACTCTGTGTACTGTTGTTCTAGGTGTTATGGGAGGGAACTCTGGTGGCTTCTTCATGTTACGTGCCTTTGAGTCGCCTCCAACTCATAGAAACCCTGTGTACAACAGCTCTGAAGCCCACCCTGTCCTGAGCCAGTCTCATTGACTCTGACACACTTACCCCGTGACACCAGTTATTGTATCAGTTCATCCCATCCAGGTCTTCCTCTCCTGCACTGTCTCTCCACCCTTCCAAGCATGATGTCCTTCTCCAGGGATTGGTCCCCCCTGGCAATGTGCCCAAAGTATGTGAGACAGAGCTTCAAAATCCTAGCCTCCAAAGAGAAACTTGGATTCACCCTCTCTAAGACAGACTTATTTGTTTTCTTATGGTCCATCGTATATTCAAGACTTCTCCATCACCACAAATCAAAGTCTTGAATCTTCTTCTGTCATCCTTAGTTATTGTCCAGCTCTCTGATTAATAGCAAGTAATTGCAAAGATCAGGCCTGGATCAGGCACACCTAGTCCCTAGACTGACATCATGGCTTCTCAGTACTCTGGAGATGTCCCCAATAGCAGACTGTCCCAGTGCAATTCATCTTTTGATTTCCTGACTGCGGGTGCCAAGAGTGTTGATTGTGGAGCCGAGCGAACTGTAATTGCTGACAACCTCAATCTCTTCTCCATCCATCGTGGTGCTGACAGTTGGCCCAGTGGTAAGAATCTTTGTCTTCTTGATGTTCAGCTTCAATCCATATTGAAGATGACAGTCTTTGTTCTTCTGCAGCAAGCACTGCAGGTCCTTCTCAGCTTCAGCAAGTAAGGTTGTGTCATCTGCATAATGTAGGTTGTTGATGGGACTGCCTCCAATTTCTGATGCCGCATTCCTCCTCATAAAGCCCAGCCTCCCAAATGATCTGTTCTGCATATAAATTGAAAAGTTATGGAGACAAGACACATCCCTAACTCACTCCTTTCCTAATCTTTAACCTTGCTTGTCCTTGTGGCCTTGCTTGTCCTGAAGACTGCTTCCTGGTCTGAGTATAGGTTTCTTATGAGCACAATCAAATGTTTTAGGATTCCCATTCTCCTCAAGGTTAGCCACAATTTGTTGTGATCCACAAAGTCAAATGCCTTTGCATAGTCAATGAAACACAGACATTCCTCTGGTACTTTTTGCTTTCCATCTGACATTGTTGATAAAGTTTAGTGCCACAATCTCTTCTAAACCAAGCTTGTGCTGCTCGCCGTTCTCTTATGATGTACTTTTGCAGTTGTTTTTGGAGAATCTATAGCAGGAATTAGTTTGAATGTGATATTAGTGATATTGTTAGAAAATTTACACACTCTGTTGGGTCTGCAGGCATAGTGATAAGGAATCACACTGCCAACAGAAAGGTATATGGTTCAAATCCACCAGCTACTCAGCGGAAAAAAAATGGGCACTTTCCCCTCTCTTATGTACTGCCTCTGAAAACTAACTGGAAGGTCAGCTATGGGTCAGTTCTAACTTGATGGTACTCAACAAGAACAGATGTTGCGGAAGATACAATGAAGTAGGTGGAACTTTATAATAGATACAGATTGTATTGATACATGACAAGATAAAGCTTATAATGTTACCATGTAATAAATGCTAGCTGATTTTTTTTCCAGCCCCAAGTACAGACTCATTACTGTAGATTCAGAACGAACTTGTAGCTGACCCTCTAGCAGGTTATTAGAAGGTTATAAATCCTGTGGGAGGAGCTTTCCTATCTTTCTCCTGCTGAGCGCTGGTGGGTTCAAACTGCCAGATGTGCCACCTTTACATTAGCTGCTCCCTATGGCTTATGCCAACAGTGAGAATATCCTTGTGGGGTTTTATGTATTTATTTTTCTTGTTGTGTACCATCTAATCGGATCTGACTCCTCTTGGGGTTTTAGATTGTTTATTGTGAGGTTAGTTTGTTAGTTTTCTGTGCAGTTCTCTCCTAATTGAAGCTTTGGACTTGAATTCTACCCCATTAGTTCATAAGCCTTTAAATGGAATATCCAAATTCATTGGACTCTGCTGATGGCAGGGGTGGCCTCCCAAGTCATTGTCCTCTCCAATTCCATATTTTCCTTTTATTTTTGGTCTGGAAAATTCTTAGGATCTAGCCAGTCAGTACTTGTAATGAACTGTTATCATTTTATTTCATTGTGTCTCAATACTGAAATCACCTGACAGTCTTGTGAAAATGCAGATTCTAATTCAGTAGTCTGACATAGAACCTACTCTGCATTTTTTATAGGGAACTAACTTCCAGGGAATATTGATGCTGCTGGTACACAAACCACACTTTAAGCCAGGTTTAAATCCACATTTTTAGTGCTTTTCAGGTAATTCATATACTCCCATCAAGTCAGTTTTTGTGATCCTACATTGAGTGTCTCAGGCTGGAGGAGACTGTCCACCTTTCTCCCATAAAGCTGCTAATGGGTTTAAGTCATTGTCCTTTTAGTGGCAGCAAAATATGCTATGTATATTAAATGATCCAAAAAGTATCAAGAGAAGATGGAAAGAATACACAGAGTCACTGTATCAGAAGGAATTGGCTGACACAGAAGAATTTCATGAAATGACATATGAGCAAGA
>NW_006399793.1:14902730-14940799 GCF_000299155.1 Elephantulus edwardii | reverse complement strand
TTTTTTTTTAATTCTTGGGTTAAAGTAGACTTTATGATTACTTTACAGTGTATGCCTTTTCCTTACTTTTAGTTTTGAGTTGATTATTGAGACTATGAGCATGATGGTTCACTGAACTATAGTTACTCTTTGATTTTGAACTACAAAGCTCTTCCACCACTCATTTGTCATTTTTAGTATGATGGCTTGCATGTTCATGATTTTGGAAGGTAAGCCACCAGTATTTCAAGTGCTGTCCAGGATCAACCATGATGGGTAAGCTTCAGCAGAATTTCTAGACTAAGACAGACTAGGAAAAAGGACCTGGTTATCTACTTCTTTTAAAATGGCCAATGTCTTTTATAGCCAACATAAGGCTTTTAGAAAGTACAATTTTAAAAAGAAATGGAAACTTCTAAAAAGGGAGGAAATTAAACTAGTGACGTTCTTTATATTAGAATTGTGGAGAATAGAAAAGTCCTAAGGAAAAGGGGGAAGAGAAGGCACAATTATAAAAAAATGTAAATACAACAAATAAATTGCCACAGAATATCATGGAAATACATTTTCTATTTTGACACTGATGCTAAATCAGAATATATTTTGCAGTTCCTAAAGGATTCATGTTAAAAATTCACTAAAGTCGCTATATAGAGACATAAGCAATATTGGGGTGAAGTTGGATTTTAAAAAGGAGCTTTTTACAATTTTGCTTTTTATTTACTACTCTACAATATCGACTGTTCATTGGGAATTCAGATTTTCACACTGCATTACATTTTAATACAACTTCTCTGTAGGTTTTCTGGATTGATGTGCTTGAAGAAAGCAGCAAGAACCCAATTGTGTTAAAGAAATGCTTTTCGTGTATTTCTTGGTCTGAGATAGAAGAACAAATAAAGTGACGCAGCTAGTACAAAAGAGAAGACAAAACATTTAGTGACAAGTATGTAGCTCAAATTGTCCAATTAAACTGATTCTCATTAAAAAAAAAAGACCAATGTAAACCTTGTGAATAGTAGTAGAACATTGTCTTGATTTAGTGCCAAAAGATGAGGCCCACACATCAGGAGCAATCAAATTATGACTGAGTTGCTTCCTCAAAGTAGAGTCAACCTTGATGATATTGATGCTTTCAGCACCTACATTTACTGATTGGATGCTTAAAAAAAAGGGAGGGAAAGCAGCAAATATCCATTAATAATCAGAATGTGAAAATATATGAATCTAGGAAAATGGGAAGTCATAAAAACTATGAGAAGGAATATATATAGAGATCAATATCCCAGGGATTAGTGAACAGAAATGAACTGACATTTGCTATTTTAAATTGGATATTCTACTACCCTGAAATGCAAGATTGAGCAGGATTGAGGAGGAATGATGTCACTTTCATTGTCAAAAGGAACACTTCAAAATCTGTCCTATAAGGAATACCAGGTAACAACTGTTTCTCAGATTTATACATTAACTACTAATACAAAAGATGCAGAAATTGGAGATATTTTTTACCATCATCCACAATCAGAAATTCTCAAACATGCAGTGAAGATGCACTGATAAATAAAGATTCATAGTTTGAAAATACAGTCTTAGAGATCAGATTATAGCATTTTGCAAAACCAAGAATATATTCGTTGTACATACAAATTTTATTTTATATATATACACACACACACATATAAAAAAGTAAGTCTTAAATGTGGAGTACTTGCTAGGATAGTAAGGCAAGAGCAGGAACTAAAAGGCATCCAACTTGGTGAAAAGGTGATAAAACTATTGCTGTATGCAGATGATGTGATTGTTTACACTGAAAACTCTAAATATTCAACAAAAATTTATTAGACCTAAAACACCAGTTTAGTAGAGTGGCAGGATACAAAATCAACATACAAAAATAATTTCTCGCCCTTGACTGGCGGGGAGGGCCCAGTTGCACATCCCCTCCGCTCATGCTGAAGGGAGATGGCTCAGCAACTTGTCCTGAGGAGGTTCCTGGCCTCGGTCATCTCCTGGAAGCCGTCTCAGGGTCAGTGGGTACCCCTCACATCCAGGGCCCTACAGCTCCCACAGTGCTATCCTAATGGCCTGGCACCAACACCCAGCCCAACCTGGACAGTGCACGCTTTCGGAGCCTGCGCCACAACCTTTAACATCCAGGATGGCCCTGATTTTCAGGACCGAGTTGTCAACAGAGAAACACCAGTGGTTGTGGATTTCCATGCACAGTAGTGCGGGCCCTGCAATATCCTGGGGCCGAGGTTAGAGAAGATGGTGGCCAAGCAGCACAGAAAGGTGGTGATGGCCAAGGTGGACACTGACGACCACACAGACTTGGCCGTCGAGTATGAGGTGTCTGCTATGTCCACTGTGCTGGCCATCAAGAATGGAGATGTGGTGGACAAGTTTGTGGGCATCAAAGATGAGGGCCAGCTGGAGGCGTTCCTGAAGAAGCTGATTGGCTGACAAGCAGGTCTGTAATAGAGAACTTTAGGATCCCCTCTGCCTTCTGCTGTGAGGAACAGAACCTGGGCCCTGCTCTAAAATGACCTGGTCACCAGCACCCCTGCAGCCCTCCTCCTCCTCCCACCCTCCCTGGGAACAAGCCCTGGGCTGGGGCCCTGCAGACTCTTGGTTCTAGAAGGTTCCAAACACACTGCATTCCCTCGCCGTTTGCTGGCCCTTCGGTTCTCTGAGTGGGTGGCTGAACAGTGAGCAAATCGGGTGACTAAAATGAGAGTTTCCACTGTCAGAAAAAAATAAAAATAATAATAATTTCTCCACAGCAACAAAGAAAGCACGGAAAATACAACTAAGAAAGCAATACTATTTACAGTAGCCAATCACAAGATGAAATATGTGGGAATAAACCTTACTAGACACAAAATATCTTTATGAAGACAACAACCAAAAACTATTACAAGAAACAATAAAAGACCTATCTAAATGGGAAAAGAGACCTTGTTCATGGATAGGAAGATCGAACATTGTGAAAATGACTTATCTGCCAACAACAATTTACATGTTCAATGCAATCCTAGTATAGAGACCAAACTCATACCTCAAAGATATAGAAAAGATAGTTTTCAGGTTTATTTGGAAAGGAAAGAGACCATGAACAAAGCTTTTCAGAAAAATGAAGTAGAAGGAATTACACTCTTCTGATCTCAAAACCTACTTCACAGCCATAGTTACCAAACAGCACACATAGACCAAAGGAGTAGAATCAAGAACCCACAAATCCACGTATGGTCAATTGGCTTTTGACAAGGAAACAAAGCCTATCGAATGGGAAAATGACAGCCTCTTCAACATATGGTGCAAGCAAAACTGGAATTGCAGAAAATTTAACACAGTATCTGCATCTCACACATACAAAAAAACTTAACTCAAGGTGGATCAGAGACCTAGGGGGTAAAGCCCCAAACCATAATGATCATAAGAGACAAAATGGGGCCAAACTTAGAAGCTCAAGCTTATGACATAAATGGGCTTGTAAATATAGCAAAACATAGAGAACCAGGAGAGGTGCAAATCAAACCAACAAATGAGGTACTGTCTCACCCCAGTAGCAGTAGCATTAGAAAAGTTTAACAAGAATTTAACAAGCAATAAATAAATGTTGAAAAGGATGTGTAGACATTGGAATTCTTATGCACTGCTGATGGGATTGTAAAATGGTACAACCATTTTGAAAGGCAGTTTGACATTTCATCAAAAAACTGAACATAGAAATTCCATATTTTACTGCTAGGAATATTCTCCAAGGAAATCATGAACGGAGTTATGTACACCTATGTTCATAACATAAAAGTTATGAAAGACTTGATGAAGTTTTGCCATCTTTGCCTCTAATGAGTATTCATTCTGGCTGTACTTTTTCCAAGTTGTTTCTGTTTATTCCTTTGGCAATCCATGGGACATTTTGTACTTTTCTCCACCACCACAGCTCAAAGACATCAATTCTTTTTCTATCATCCACCACCACACCTCGAAGACATCAGTTATTTTTCTATGATACATGTTCAGTGTCCAGTTCTTAGATATGTAGCAAGTTAATTGATAATAACTGTAGTGTGAATCAGGTACATTTTTGTCTTCATACTGGCATCATTGCTGTTCAGTTTTTGTAGAGATTACTGACAGCAGACTTGCTCACTGCAATACATCTCCTCATCTTCTGACTGCTGGTAGCAATGGTGGTGACTATTGACCCAAGGCATTTAAATTCAAGAAACATACATGTCAGGGTTTTTATCCTTTTACCATGTTTATTCAGTCTGTGTGCTGAGCAAAGAATTAGAAGAAGAGTGTGGCATCAGCATTGGAGGAAGACTTATTAACAATATACAGAAAGCACAACCTTGATTACTGACACTGAAGAAGACTTGAAATGCTTACTAATGATTAAAGTCTTACTAATGAATATCAAATCCTTTATTATGAGCCAACATAAAGAAACCATAAACAATGAGAGATTTGGTGGCATAGTCGGTAGGGAGTTGTGCTGTTAATCCAAAGTTCCTGCCTTTCCAGAGGTTCGAATCCACTAGCAGCCCCTCAGGAGAAAGGCAGGCTATCTTCTGCAGTGTTTTAAAGGAAAAGAAACGAACATAAAGCTTCAGCATAAAAAAAAAAATAAAAATAAATAAATAAAAATCGTCACAGCTGGACCTGTAAGCTTCATTATAGTAAAGCAACATCATGGAATGTTTAGAATATAGATTCAAGCTGACAAGGGTTTCATTTTACTTCATTCCATAATCAATGTCCATGGAAGCAAAACTCAAGAAATCAAGCAACTTAGTACACTGGGCAAGTCTGTTCAAAAGACTTCTTGAAAGTACTGAAAAGCAAAGATGTTCTGTTAAGGACTAATGGCACTTGATCCAAGTTATGCTGTTTCAATCACCTCATATGTATGTGAAAACTGGAGGACTAAAGAAGATTGAAGAATGTTGCTGTCCATTCACCGGCAAGAAACCATTCACCCTGATGGGGGTAAGTACGACAGAGACACACCCCTCTGGGTGCTGTTCAGAGAGTCAGTCCAGCCCAATTTTACTGGGGGCTGCAGTGTACTTACATACAAACAAGTAAACAGGAAGACAGGATAGGGTGGGCTTACAAACATGGGACATGCAGATTGGATAGGAGAACCTCAGCCTCGTGTGGACTACTACTCCCAGCTCAACAGATGCAACAGCCGTCTTCCCAGGTGGCGAGCTTTCTCAAGACAGTACGGCCAAACACAGAGGAGCTTTCTCTATCCCGTATTAAAGGCAGTTGGGAGGCTTGCACTTATCCGGAGCTAGGTGATCTGTCCTGGCCAGAGGCCCTCCCTTCCTCAACATTCCCCAACAGAATAAGAATTTATGCTTTTATATTGGCAAAGTATATTCAATATTATTCCAGAAGAATGAGCAAGTCTATTTTGCAAGAAGTTCTGCCAGGATGCTCCTTAGAAGTAACAGTCAGATTTCACCTCACATACTTTGGATAAATTATCAGGAGGGACCAGTACCAGAAGGACATCATACTTGACAAAGTCATTCAAAAGGAAGAAACTTTCAACAAGATAGATTGACCGAGTGACTGCAGCAGTAGGCTTAGGAGGATGATGCAAGACCAGGCAAAGCTTTATTATGTTGAATTAGGTCTTGATAAACTGGGAGCAGCTCAAGGGTACCTAACTGTAAAAACAGCAAAGAATTTTTTAATAATAAGTGTTTTCATAGTGCAATATAACATAATTCAGTGTACTTCAGTTTATGTTTTCTGAGCTCTTATTTTCCCCCCATTTTTCTTCCATATTTCCCCCAATTTTTTAATATTGTTAGCAAATGTGTACTTTTTTGGCACCAGTGTGAAAGAATATAAGTTTTGGACCTTTTATATGTATCATAAAAGAGTAGATTTGAAATTATCTCAGTAAAAAAAAAGATTTTTCATGAACAGAAACTTATAAATTGATACTTAAAGTGGGGACCAATTGGCAACACCATGATGGATAGAGAAGAGATTGAGGGTGTTAACAGTTACATCTTGCTCAGCTCTACAATCAACACTCTTAGCACCAGCAGTCAGGAAATCAAGGGACAAATTGCATTAGGTAAATCTGTTGTCAGGGGCCTCTCCAGAATACTGAGAAGCAACAATGTCAGTTTTGAGACTAAGGTGCACCTGATCCAATCCATGGTCTTCATTATTACTTGCTATGCATCAAAGAGCTAGCTAATGACCAAGGATGATAGAAGAATTGATGCCTTTGCATTGTGGTCCTGGAGAAGAGTCTTTAATGTACATACAATGGACCACCAAGAAAACATGCAGGTCTGTCTTGGAGAGGGTGAAACCAAACTTCTCCTTGGAGGCTAGGATTTTGAAGCTCCATCGTATATACTTTGGGCATGTGGCAAGGAGGGACTGATCCTTGGAGAAGGACTTCATGTTTGGAAGGATGGAGAGACTTACAGGAATGGAAGACCCCCGGATGAGTTGGATTTATACAGTAACTATGGCAGTGGGAGTAGATGTGTGTTGGAATCAGTGAGACTGGTTCAGGACAGGGCAGGCTTATGAGTCTCAGATGACTGAATGCCATATAACAATAACAAAGAGTTTAGAAGTTGTTAGTGTGGTAAAGCCTAGATTTGAAAGCAATGGAAAGATTCTATAAGTCTTTGTATTGTTTTGTGAAAATATTTTTATTTGTCTAAATACTCAACGTTTTTCTTTCTAGGGTGGTGCTATAGCAGGGAATGTGGCTTATATACTGGACTCAAATCATGGAAAGGTTAGTTTACCTTACTACAAAAAAATAATCAACTTGATAAATAGTATTGGTGAAAAGTAATTCTTTTTCCTCACACTTTTATGTTTTGCATCATCAAGTATAGCCTTACATTTAATTGCTTTGAAAGTCTGGGTAATGTAAGAAGAATTGGTGGACACACTTCTTTTCTCTTGTAGAAGGCATTACTGTACACTGCAGTAAATCAGTTGGCTATGGGAAGCAGTTCATCTGAAGAGGAAAAAAATATTGCCCTAAAGACCATTCAGAAGGCAGCTTTCCTTTCTCCAGGTGAAGATAGTGTTTCTTTCTTTAATTCAGAGTCTCATAATGTTTCATTTGTGATTTGTATGGATGAAGTTGGTATTTCTATGTAATAAGACCAAAGAGAGCTTCAGCAAAATGTTTTAAGGTTGTGTCAGTCATTTGATTATCTGAATTTGGTTGCTTACAGTTAAAACACAATCAATTATTGAAGCAGATTTGAAGGAATGTCTACATACTTTACAACCACTTAGGAAAATTGGAATGCACATTTTCAAGTAGTTGTATTCTTTATTTAATTTTTAATAGTCTTATTTAATGAGGTATACCAAGAAATAGTTATTTTCACTTCTATCTTGGTAGACCTCACTTCTTTAGTCTAATTAGCAGTGTTATGTGTATGTTGTTAATCACAAAGGGTACTAAGGGGTTGCATATTCTATCTGCATTCTTCATCTAATTCCTGGGAAAGCTATTTCACTTTACATGAAAGACTGAGATGTCTAGCATCATAGGACTATGTGGTATATTGTTTTATTTTGTATATGAAATATAGTAATCACCAAAGTATTCCTCCACAGGCTGTCAATCTTTTGTTAGGGCAGAACACTACTGCTTTTGTCTAGGGACTCTTGGGAAACAAATGATAACAAAGAATAGATTCAAGGCTCTTTTCATAATAAATTGTAAGCATCCTGACTAAATTTCAAAATACTTGTTTATTTTATTTTATAAAACAAACAGACTCTGTAATTTATTTTTCTCTATAATGTTGGGAATAGAATAAAGAGACCTTAACCATTTGAATTTATCTGCCTCACACTTTATTACTTTATTAGTGTTCTTTATTTTTTAAAGCAAGTGTTAGATAGAATTGCTCTAAGCATTTCTTACTGTACATGCAGGATGATAGAAAGTCTGTTTGCATTTGATTGTGTAAGTGGCCGAAATGTTAAAGGGTAAAATTGTTCATATAGTCTTCTTTAATGTTCTCTGATTTTTCCATATAATCTAGAGAAATACATGCTCAAGGAATTTGAGTCACCAGATAAGATGCTTTGAAACAGGCACTTAGTGATGAAGATGAGTGCCTATTTGAGAGTTGTCAAGATCATTGTAGCATATGCAGGATAAACAAATCTTTGTGAATCTTTAGTTAAGTAAAGTATGGCATTAGAGGACTCTTCAAGAACTTAACCTCTAAAACTTAGAATGGAATTAAAAGAGTTCAGTGTCTATGATATTAAGAATTAACTCCTCTTAAAAATATTATGGTCGTCTTAAACATGTAAATAAGCTATATTTCATAAGCTATTTAAGTAAAAATATTTGAGTAATTCTGTGTTATTCCAGAGTGACTTTTTTTCATAGTGAATTTTGGTTACTGATATCTATGAAAGAGCTCATGGAAATATTTTTTTTAATTTTGTGACTATAAATTACTGCTGGGTAATGCTTAATGAAAAATGAGTATGTTTTCTTTATCTTAAACTTATTTTTAAGAACTGACTAGTAAAAGTAACAAAATATAGTTATTCTACTTATCTTGTAATCAAGCTTTTAAAGCAGGTGCTGAGTAGTGGAAATGTGTGCCTATTTGAAACATGTCCTTGGAGTCCAGAGAAAGTGAACATACTTGGCCTTTCCTTAATAGTATAGTACTGTAGGCACTTGAGCTAACCAGCCATGAAAGAAGAGGCTGTTATAATATTTCTTATCATTTGATATGTTTGGGGGAAAAATTGGCAAGTCTTTAGGAATGAATGCAATAATTTCTTTTTCTTTTAAGAAAATGAAGCTTTGAGTTAATATTTCTAGATGTAGAACTAATTTTATTTATTTAGCTGGTAAGCAGTTGTTGTCAGTTTTGATATTTTTTAGCAGCATGTTTTAGTTAACAAACTGTCTGATTGTATTTCTTGTCTTTAGGTGATCCAGCTGTCTGGGCCGGTCTAATGGCAGCCTGTCATGCTGATGATAAACTGGCTCTAGTGAACAACACTCAGGCAAAGAGAAGGGATTTAGACTTTGCACTCTTCTCTGCTATTTCTGTGTCAAGTAAGTTTTTAAAAAAATTCAAATGTGATTTCATTCAAGCTTCTTAAATGGTTTAAATTGGAAAAATAACCTTAATTGCATGTATTATATAAAAATATATCCTTTAAAGAAACTAAAGGAATTGTTAGCTGCCCTTTTGTCTAACCCTCCTCTTCCCCCTAACTCTTGATGACCCCATGTGTAACAGAGTACAACTGCTTAGGGTTTCTTTAGTATATTCCTGACAGAAGCAGTCTGCTAAGCCTGTCGTTAGCTGAGATGCTGAGTGAGTGTGAACTGCCAATTTTTACTTTAGAAGCTTATCCCACTTGTCTGACCAGGCTCATATATGTATAATAGCCAACTGGAAGGATGATGGCTGTGTATATTTCTATTTCCCATATAACTTAATAATCTTATATATTCTGTTAGCTAGGTATCTTTGTTTGTGACTTACCTGCTTTGAGTCTTGACCAATATTTTAGGATAGATATGACGAAAAAGAGTTCTTTATGGAAGCGAGCCCTGAAATTTCCTACTGATTCTTTCTTCCTAACATTATCTGTTAACCTATAAATCTTCCAAAATATTTTAACCTACTTCTGATTTGCAATAGTAGTTTTAGGTTATTAATTGTTTTTTAATAAATATTAAATTTATTGTCTGTCCTTTATGGATTTATAACTGATTTATAAAAGTAAGAGCAAAATAAATGACAAATTAAGAAAGTCAGGTTCTTTAGCAACATTATTATGTAGAGTTTTTTTGAAGAAGAGATTGTCAGATTAGATAAAAATGCAGGAATCACCATTATGCTGCCTACACGAAGCATAAAAAAATATGAATATTTTTGTGTAAATCAGAGAATGTGTTATAATGGGTAAATCTGGTATCATAGCCCTCTTTGAAGGTTATAAAAACAAAACTCACCTTGAGGACTGAAGTGCACCTGAACCAAATCATGTTTGGTCACCTGTGCTGCAATCCTGAAGACATGTGGTTCAAATCCACCAGTTGCTTTGCATGGGAAGTATGGGCAGACTCTTCCCATGCAATTAACTGCCTCTGAAAACCCACTCGAGGGTGAACGATGGGTCAGTTTGAATTCAACAGTACACAACAGTTAACATATGCTTTTGGTAATTGGTGGCCTAGTGATAAGAAGCTATACTGCAACCTCAAAGGAAACAGATCAAATCTACCAGCTGCTCCACAGGAGAAGGATGGGCAGTCTTGTCCCATGTAATTTACTGCCTCAGAAAACCCATTGGAGGGTCAACTGTGAGTCGGTTCCAACTTAATGGAATACAGCAACAACAAATTATGTTTGTGAAAGCTGAACAGAGAATAAGGATGATCAAAAAAGAATTGATGCCTTTGAAGGATGGTGTTGATGAAGAATATTGGCTATACTGTGGACTACCAGAAGAACAAACACATTTGTTTTGGAAAAAGCACAGCCATCAGGCTACTTAGAAGTTAGGGTTGCAAAACTTTGTCTCATCTACTTTGGACATATTATCAAGAGGGATCAGTTCCTAGAGATGGACATCATGTTTGTAAAGCATTTTGTTGTTGTTATATGTCACTGAGTCACATGTGACTCGTAGCAACTCTGTGTACAAAAGCCCTGAAACCTGCTCTATCCTGTGCCAATCTCACGGTCCCCAACACACCTACCCCAGTCACAGAATCAATCCATCTCATTGATGATGGTCTTCCTCTCTCTGTCCTTCCACTCTTCCAAGCATGATGTCCCTCTCCAAGGACTGACCCCTCCTTGTAAAGCATGTTGTTGTCGTTGTTATGTGCCGCCAAGTTGCTTGCGACTCATAGCGACCCTATGTACAACAACCCTAAACTCCGCTCTGTCCTGTGCCAGTCACACTGTCTCTGACACTCCCATCCCAATTATCCCAGTCACTGAATCAGTCCACCTCATAGAGGGCCTTCCTCTCCTGCACTGTCCCTCCACCCTCCCAAGCATGATGTCCCTCTCTAAGGACCGGTCTCTCCTCACAACATGTCCAAAGTATGTTAGACGGAGCCTCAGAATCCTTGCCTCCAAGGAGCCACCCGGTTTAACCCTTTCCAGGACAAATCTGTTTGTTTTCCTAGCAGTCCATGGTATTCTCAGTACTCTCTCCAGCACCACAGCTCAAAGGCATCAATTCTCCTTCTATCCTCCTTGGTCCAACTCTCTGATGCCTAACAGGTGATTGCGAAGACCATGGCCTGTATCAGACGCACCTTAGTCTCCTGAGGGACACCATTGCTCTTCAGTACTTTTGAGAGGTCCCTAACAGCATAGGGTCCAGAAAAAAGAGGAAATCTTCATCTGGATGGATAGAGACAGTGGCTACAATAATAGATTCAAACATAGCAGCAATTGTGAAGATTATAAAAGTCTATATGGCATTTTTATTGTACATAGAGTCACTGACTTGATGGCCCCTTCGAAGGACAACAAACTGAAAAGACAAAAACGTGAATGAACAAAAAAAAAGGGAAAGATCTATTTTTCTGACTTTAATCAACAGAGAGTTCATTACTTATTGCCATTGAATTGGAACTGACTCATAACTGACCCTCTGAGGTTTTTAAGGCTATTTAAAATGGATGGAAGGAGATTGTCCAAATCTATTTTGTGGCACTGCTGGTGCTTTTGGACTACAAAAGAGGGATGATGGTCTTTGAGTTAGCAGTGAAATTCGCTATAGGTTGTACCACTGTAGAGCTAAGATGGCTGACTCAATGAAGACAAATAATATTTCAAAACAGAGTATATTGTCAGAGATAAAGAATGTAATTTCACATTAGTCAAATTAGTCAATTTTTCAAGAGGATGTGACAGTACTATATCTTTATGCACTAAACACAGATTCAAACTACATGAAATATTTTAAAAATAAAATAATATGAAGAACAAACTTACAGAATTAAAAGAAGTGGACAAATTGACAGTTATGGTTTGAGATCTCAGCATTACTCTTTTAAGAATTGATAGAACAGTTAGAAACTCAATAATGACGAAGAGAGACTAATAAGACCATTGACCAACTTGACCTGCTTATCAAACATTTCTAACAATAAAAAAATGTACTTTTTTTTTATAGTACACGAAGAAAATTTTCTCAAATCTAAAATTTCTCAAATACTGAAAAAGATATCTTGTGATGGAAAAATCTACTGTTGGGACCTCTGCAAAGTACTAAGGAGCAATGATGTCAGTTTAAAGACTGTGGTGAGCCTGATGTAGGCCATGGTCTTTTCACTCTCTTAGTATGCTTTTGAGAACTGGAGAATGAATAAGGATAACAAAAGATTCAAGAATCAGTGCCTTTGAGTGGTAGTATTGGAGAAGAGTATTGGTTATCTTCTGGACTCTTAAGAGAACAGATGTATCTTGAAGAAAGTGTGGAAGGAAGGATGGTGAAGCTTAATCTCACGTCCTTTGAGCATGTTTTTAGAATGGGCTATCCCTTGGAAAGGGACATCATGATTAGAAAAGTCAGTGAAGGAGAGGAAGACATTCAGTGAGATGGATTGACATAGTGACAGTAGCAGTGGGTTTGACTATGTTAGAGATGATGAAGATGGCACTGGATAGGACAGGGTTTATATCTGTTATTCCTAGGTTTGCTATACGTCATAGTCAACTTGACAACACATAACAACAACAATACTAACACGCAACTTCTATATCAGGAGAGACTATGGTATTCTAGTGACACATGGAATTTTTAAAAACTGTATTTGCATGATCAGTCTAATTATGACACTTCTTAGTAACTAATTACTATATTAGCCAGGGATGCATCCTATCTTCATACCTTTTCAACCTGTATGCAGAACAGATTATCCGGGAGGCTGGGCTCTATGAGGAGAAATGTGGGGTCAGGATTGGTGGACGATTTATCAACAATCTGCGTTATGCGGATGACACAACCCTGCTTGCTGAAACTGAGGAGGACCTGAAGCGCCTGCTGCAGAGTGTCAAGGACTGCAGCCTACAATATGGATTGAGGCTCAATGTCAAGAAGACAAAGATTCTCACCACTGGACCAATTGGCAGTATCAGGATGGATGGTGAAGAGATTGAGATTGTACACAGCTTTAGTTTGCTTGGCTCCATAGTCAACAGTCTTGCACCAGCAGCCCGGAAATTAAAAGGCACATTGCCATGGGAAAGTCTGCTGTTAGGGACCTCTCCAAAGTGCTGAAGAGCAATGGTGTCTCTCTGGAGACTAAGGTGCGTCTGATACAGGCCATGGTTTTTGCAATCACTTGTTATGCATCAGAGAGTTGGACAATGACCAAGGAGGATAGAAGGAGAATTGATGCCTTTGAGCTGTGGTGCTGGAGAAGAGTATTGAGAATACCATGGACTGCTAGGAAAACAAACAGATTTGTCCTGGAAAGGGTTAAACCGGGTGGCTCCTTGGAGGCAAGGATTCTGAGGCTCTGTCTAACTTACTTTGGACATGTTGTGAGGAGAGACCGGTCCTTGGAGAGGACATCATGCCTGGGAGGGTGGAGGGACAGCGCAGGAGAGGAAGGCCCTCTATGAGGTGGATTGATTCAGTGACTGGGATAATTGGGATGGGAGTGTCAGAGACAGTGTGATTGGCACAGGACAGAGTGGAGTTTAGGGCTGTTGTACATAGGGTCGCTATGAGTCGCAGGCAACTCGACGGCACATAACAACAACAACAACAATTACTATATATATATTTGAAATGACAGAAGCAAGTAACATTGGCTTTCTTCCCCATCCTTTTTCTAGTTAAAGAGAAAGAGTTTCCTGAAAGCTACAACCAGGCTCTTGAAAAATGGTCCCTCTCCCAAACTGTCACTGGTTTAATAGAAACTGGAAGAATATCTGAAGCTGAAGTCCTCTGTACGAAGGTATTGTTGTGGAGCTGGGCATTGAGATTCATAGATTGTTATCCTACTTATGAAATTTAAGAAATGGTGTGCATGTGGGGATGGTGATGATAACAGCTGACATCTCTTGAGTACTTTGCTGAAAGTTACAGTTTCTTGGTGTAGTCAGGTGTTAGCTGTTAACTGAGAGGCAGAGAATTTGAGTTCACTGGCTGCTCCACAGGAGAAAGATGAATCAGTCTCCCCATAAAGATTGATAGCCTTAGACGCTCACGGAGGATCCATGAGTCAAAATTGACCTGAGAGCAGTAGGTTGCATTTTTGGGTTCTTTTTCCTTTTCTTCCAGGCTTCCCCTCTGCCCAGGGGTGCGGCATGCGTGCTCTCTGTGTTCCCCCAGCACCTCCTTCCAACGGCTTTTCCTGTGTACCTGCAATATGCCTCTTCGCTATTTTCCTTTTCTACAACCAAATCATTATTTCCTACACAATAATTCTTTGCCTCTGCAAGTATTTATTAGTGTCCCCTTTTCTACAGATAAGATAATGAAACTTACATAGAGTAAATAATTTGCACAGGAGTTCATAACTAGCCTATGACAAGAGTTGTTTGAACTCATAGTTGCTTGATTCTAGGGTCTAAGATCTTAATAGGTTGGGGTTCGTTTTGGTGGGTTTTTTTTATAGGTAGGTAGAATTTTACTTTCATTTCTGGTTTCTCCTTTCAGACTACTATGTTTTCCAGTATCTATTTTTCCAAGTTTCTGGACCATATAGAATGACCATGGCTCTTGTTCATTGGGTAATTGGAAATATTGATATCTAGTAGTCCATTGTTCCATTCCAGGACCATGGAGTTCTTGAGTGCAGGCTGTTTTCTAGTTTATTAGTGCCTCACCTAGAATGTAATAGAACTCAGTATTTACTGAATTAACAAATCAGTGTCATAAAACTATTTACAAATAATATAATGGAGAAAGAGAATTTTAAACATGACTTAACCTTAAAATATCACATCATATAGTACTTGTCACAGAGGTTATATTATCTTTTTAGAAATAAGTTTTGAAAGATCAGTATAAATTTTAAAGAGAAAGAATAGGCATTGGTAGAATACAGATGTTGGTTTGCATTTAAATCTCTGAAAAGTAATAATACTTTTTCTCCTTTACTTAAGGATTGTTCATAGAGTCACTGTGAGTCATATTCACCTGTATGGCACTTAACAACAACAATCTGAAATAAGTTCAGGACAGGTGACTATACAGTGGGTGTTTATTAAGCGCTGATTGATGTTATGTTCTCTCCAATAGTAATACTTACCTGAACTTTTTCTCTTTATTTTATTTGTTCCATTCTCTTATTTGGAAGAAAACAATCATGTGCCTTTTAGAAATACACTTAAGACAATGATCTAATAAGTAAGAATAGAGAAATGTGCTTTTGAAAATCAAGCAGTAAAGAAACATATTTAAAGCAATTGTGAAAAGGACACTTCCTTTAACTTTGTCCTTATATACATATATGAAGGAGGTACAAATACCCTTAGGTATTATATGTAAGTATTTTAGGATATAAATAATAATTTGGGGACATAAGAATATGGGTTAGTTCCCAGTACCTAAGGCATCAATGCATGAAAGAATAATATGCATTAGAAATCTTCTTTAAGAAATCGGAAAGGAAAATGTTTATCTTTTCTTGTATAATGTAGTTTGTACTATTTAGTAATCATAGTTCTTTAATATTCATTATATTATAAAAATTATAATTTATTCATTTATATTCTATAATTACTGTTAATTTTTTCATTTCTTAGGTAGTTCAGCCTAAAAATTGAGAACTTAAATTCTTCAGAATCTGATCTGAGAGAATAAGTTAAAGAAACAGACTAAATTTAAAGAATATGACTTACAACCTATAATAATATTTATTTCTCACTTTGAAGAATAGCTAAATGTAGAGTCTATAATATTACCAGTATGTTCAGAATTTTATTTCTTTAAACTTGATAGTTGTTTACTCTCTAGTAGAAAAACATTAATTTTAGAATTTTCCCTCCCGAAAAAGATAAATAGCTCAACTGTCTTTTACATTTGTTGGCATATTTAATATATTTCAAATTGGTGTTTAATTTTTAGAATTTAAAAAGTAACCCAGATCAGCCAGCTGTTATCTTACTTTTGAGACAAGTTCAGTGTAAACCACTCCTGGATTCACGAAAACCCCTCCCAGATGCTGTTCTTGAAGAGCTGCAAAAAGCAGTCATGTCGAACTCAACCTCCGTGCCAGCGTGGCAGGTCAGCTCTCTTGTTCTTTGTATGAATCCTGGACTAAATGCTTTGTGATATTTGATAGCATCAGGTGCATGATCCATTTTTGTCTTTATTTGAAACTTGGCAATGTATTTTTTAATTAGCAGACTATAAAGAGGATCGTAGTTAAAGGAACAAACAAGTTGAATATTTATTTGAGATCTGCCTCTATATTTTTACAAACCTCTTATTTGTTGATTATTTAGTTCCTCATTTTCACAAAGTGATGAACATACTGTTATATGTTGGGTTGATGTGGGAGAAATAAGGAAGTGTTGCAGACACTTAAGAGCCCTGGTGGCACAGTGTATTATGTGTTGTTCTGCTACCCTAAATATCAGTGGTTCTAATCCACCAACTCCTCCATGGGAGAAAGACAGGCAATGTCCTCCCATAAAGGTTTATAGACTCAGAAACTCCTTGGAGAATCACTGTGAGTTATAATCAACTAAACAACATTGATTTTGTTTTATGGTTTTAATGATGTATGAGTTCCTGGATGATGCAAATGATAAACACTCTACTGCTAGCTGAAAATCAGAGAGTTTGAATACATCCAGGAAAGTGTCAAAAGGACTGTTTTATGGAAATTTTACAGAACCTTCATATCTACACCTAGATTTCACCTGATGGGATGCACAGGAATCAGATACATTACATCTGTGGAAGGAATCGTTGGAGAAGTTCAATATCAGCAGTAAAAACTAGGCCAAGTGCTGATTGTGGAACAGACCATCAGCTACTCATATGCAAGTTAGTTTAAAGCTAAAGAAGCTGAAATCATATCCACAGAAATCAAAATCTGATCTTGAGTCTATCACCCCTGAATTTAAAAACCAACCCAAGAACAGTTTTGAAGCCTTGAACACTAATGAACGAAGTCCAGATGGTTGTGGGAAGATAGCAAGAATACCGTTCATGAAGAATGCAAAAGGTCATTACAAAGAAGGAAGAAGAAGAAAAAACCAAAATGGATGTCAGAAGAGACTCCAAATATTGCACTAGCTTGCCGAGAAGCCAAAGTAAAGGGAAGAAATCAAGAATTTAAGGAGTTGAACAGAAGATTTCAAATGGCAGCTTGAGAAACAAGGTAAAGTATTATAATGAAATGTACAAGAGCTTGAGTTGGAAAATCATAGAGGGCAAACTCGCTAAGTATTTCTTAAGCTGAAGAAACCAAAGAACAAATTCAAGCCGCGAGTTGCAATGCTTAAGGATACTATGGGCGGAATATTGAATGATTAGGAGCATTAAAAGAATATGGAAGGACTATACAGAGTCACTGTACCAAAACGAACTGGGTCACACAGAAGAATTTCAAGAAACAACATATGATCAAGAAACAATGGTGATGAAGGAGGAAGTTCAGACTCCTCTGAAAGACTTGGCAAAAAATAAGCCCCAGGAATTGATGAAATACCAATTGACCTATTTCAATAAACAGATGATGCCCTGGTTGTATTCACAAGATTGTGCCAACTGACTGGAAGAGATCCATATTTATTCCCCTTCCAAAAAATTATTGAACAATATCACTCATATCACACAATAGGGAAATCCTGCTGAAGATTATCCAGAAACTACTGAAACAGTACATTGACACAGAACTACCAGAAAAACATGCTAGATTTAGAAGAGGACATGACACTAAAGTCCTTATTATTAATGTCAGATGGATCTTGGCAGAAAGCAAAGAGTACCAGAGGAATGTCTATATATGTTTTATTGATTATGCAAAGACATTTTACTGGATCACAACAAACTGGCTAACTTTGAGGAAAATGGAAATCCCAGAACACTTGATTGTGCTCATGTAAAAGCTATACTTGAACCAGGAAGCAGTCCTGAGAACAGAGCGGGGAAACACTGCATGGTTCAAAGTCAGGAAAGGAGTGCATCAATATGTCCATACCTTTTCAATCTTTATACAGAACAGATAATTAGAGAAGTAGGGCTTTGTGAGAAGGAATGTGGCATCAAGATTGGAAGAAGACTCATCAACAACCTGCGTTATGTTGATGACACACTCTGCTTACTGAACTGAAGAGGACCTGAAGTGCTTGCTGCAGAAGGTCAAGGACTGTAGTCTTCAATATTGATTGAAGCTCAACATCAAGAAGACAAAGATCCACTATCAACACTATTAGCACCAGTAGTCAGGAAATCAAAAGACAAATTGCATTGAGAAAATCTGTTGTAAGGGACCTTTCCAAAGTACTGAGAGGCAACGATGTCGGTCTAGAGACTAATGTGGACCTAATCCAGGCTGTGGTCTTTGCAATTACTTGCTGTGTATCAGAGAACTAGAAAATAACTAAGGATGACTAAAGAATTGATGCCTTCGAGTTGTGGTGCTGGAGAAGAGTCTTGAACATACCAGGAACTGCCAAGAAAAGAAATAGGTCTGTCTTCGAGAGGGTGAAACTAAGCCTCTCCTTGGAAGCTAGGATTTCAAAGCTCTGTCTCATATATTTGGTCACATGACCAGGAGAGACAGGTCCTTGCAGAAGGAAATTATGCTCAGAAGGGCTGAGGGACAGCACAGGAGAGGAAGATCCTGGATGAGATGGATTGATAACAGTAACTGGGGCAATAGGGGTTGGTGTGTCGGAATTTTTGAGACTGGCTCAGGACAGGGCAGAGTTCAGAGCTGCTCTACATAGTGTCGCAGGCAGCTTGATGGCACATAACAACGTGTTCCTCTTTAAAAATTAAAGGGAAAATTGTTTGACATTTGTTTGTTTCTTTGTAAAGTGGTGGTTTTGAGGGTTTTTTTCCCCTCCTTTCTATTAGCTCTAAAGGTTTAGAAATGTAGATAATTTTTTATATACTGAGTCTTCAGCAACCTGGCTAAGTCTGTTTGTTCGTTTCTTTATATATAATCATATAATTTCTGAATGACAGTTTTACTTTTCCTCCCAATATTTATATACTGAAAATGTTTTTCTTATTTCATTGTGTAGAATAACTTCTAACTATATTAAGTGAGAGTGATGATAAGTAAACATTATTTTATTTTCAACATCAGGTAGGATTACTCAATATTTCATTATTAAGTATGATACTTTATAAATCAGAACACTTGATCGTTCTAATGCGAAACTTATACTTGGACCAGGAGGCAGTCGTCAGAACAGAGCAAGGGAACACTGCATGGTTCAAAATTGGGAAGGGCATACGCCAGGGATGCATCCTATCTCCATACCTTTTCAACCTATATGCAGAACAGATTATCCGGGAGGCTGGGCTCTATGAGGAGAAATGTGGGGTCAAGATTGGTGGATGATTTATCAACAATCTGCGTTATGCGGATGACACAACCCTGCTTGCTGAAACTGAGGAGGACCTGAAGTGCCTGCTGCAGAGCGTCAAGGACTGCAGCCTACAATATGGATTGAGGCTCAATGTCAAGAAGACAAAGATTCTCACCACTGGACCAATTGGCAGCATCAGGATGGATGGTGAAGAGATTGAGATTGTACACACCTTTAGTTTGCTTGGCTCCATAGTGAACAGTCTTGGTACCAGCAGCCAGGAAATTAAAAGGCGCATTGCCATGGGAAAGTCTGCTGTTAGGGACCTCTCCAAAGTGCTGAAGAGCAGTGGTGTCTCTCTGGAGACTAAGGTGCGTCTGATACAGGCCATGGTCTTCGCAATCACCTGCTATGCATCAGAGAGTTGGACAATGACCAAGGAGGATAGAAGGAGAACTGATGCCTTTGAGCTGTGGTGCTGGAGAAGAGTATTGAGAATACCATGGACTGCTAGGAAAACAAACAGATTTGTCCTGGAGAGGGTTAAACCGGGTGGCTCCTTGGAGGCAAGGATTTTGAGGCTCCGTCTAACTTACTTTGGACATGTAGTGAGGAGAGACTGGTCCTTGGAGAGGGACATCATTCTTGGGAGGGTGCAGGGACGGCGCAGGAGAGGAAGGCCCTCTATGAGGTGGATCGATTCAGTGACTGGGATAATTGGGATGGGAGTGTCAGAGACAGTGCGATTGGCACAGGACAGAGCGGAGTTTAGGGCTGTTGTACATAGGGTCGCTATGAGTCACAGGCGACTCGACGGCACATAACAACAACAACAACAACAGATACATTGTCTCATTAAGGAAGTTCATCTGTCTTGAATTTGTAGAGAGAATTTTATTGCTTGTTTTAATATGAATATTGATTTTATCAACTGCTCTTTTGTGTATCTACTAATCTTTTTTACATTAATTTTTTCCATTTAAAAACACTTATTCAGAGCATACTTTTTATGATTTAAGCTCTTTGAAATTTGCTAAGACCTGCTTATGACCTGGCACATGGTCAGATGTGTTTTATATATGCTTGGAAAAATGTGTATTCTTTAGTTACTTGTAGTTTTCTAGAAATGTCATTTAAGGTGAGTGCTTAATTAAGTTTAAATGTCTTATATCCTTAGTGATTTCTTTTCCTCATCATTTGTTGAGGTAAGAGTAATAAAATCTCTAACTTTGATTTTTTTTTTAATTTATTTTATTTCATTTCATTATTTTTTGTGTGTACTGTCAAATCAGATCTGACTGGTACAGGAGGAGATTGTTCCTCCTTCTCCAGCAGAGCATCTGGTGGATTTGAACCGTGCACCTCTGAGACTGTAGTTGCAGCTTCTTGCCACTAGGCCACCAGAGCTCACCTAACTTTGATTCTTGATTTCTGTGTCTCTTTTAATTCCTGTTAACTTTGTTTTATAAATTTTGAAGCTGTGTTATTAGATGAACTCAGATGTAGGAGTGTTGTATCTTCATGTTGATTTATTCTTAAATGTTTCACTTTATCCCTCTTAATATTTCTTAGCTACTTAATCTGATACAATATACTATACAAACTTTCTTTTGACTAGTAGTTATATATCTATTTCCACATTGCATTTTGATTTTGTTACTGACTTTCCATCTTAGAAGGCTGTTGTGAACAAAATATCTATCCCTTTTTACCTGAAAACTTTTATTTTCAGAATTTACCAATACAGTCACTCTGAGGTAACAACTTGGAAAAAGTAAAATAGGCTATATGAAATTGAAGCTTAACTAAGTTTTCAAAGACCAGATTAATATGCAGAAGTCAGCATTATGTGAAAATGGAGAATGATCACATTAACATTCTCTTTCTTCCTACATCTCTCCCTTCTTCTCTCTCTCTCTCTCTCTCTCTCTCTCGCACACACACACACATACACGCACGAGCACACATACATCTTTGCATAACTTCTAACCATGAAATTACATATAACTGCTAGAGTACTGAGAATCATCGTCCATCTAAAATGATACTTAGCTCTAACCATCACAGCCAGCTTATTTTTGCATCACACCTTGCTGTTCCATACTACTAGACATACATTGTTAATATGCAAAGTACAGTATTGTCATTAGTCAAAATGCTGAAAACAACATGGTTGATAAGGTAACATAGATGGGATTAAATAAAAATTACAAGTTCATCAAATTTTATTGACTTTGTTGGAGGTGGCTTACCATATATTGTACTAAACTTAGGTCTTTTGGGTTCTTCTCCATTTCTATTCCTTAGTGGTTGGCACATGTATATCACTCCCAAGGAATGATGGGTGCTGCAGAGATGTGTTACAGAAAGAGTCTACAGGTGGCATCCCAACAGGGCAGTTGGAGTGGGAAGCTCTCAAGTCTCTTGAGACTAGCCCTGCTTGCGTTAGAAGTCTGCATGGTAAGATCATATTATAATTATGCTTGTGAAAAAGGTGATTCTTTATCTTAAAGAGGAAAGCTTTGTCACATAGTAATAACCTACTGAGTTCTTTTTGTATCATTGCCTTCCACTCTGTTCTACTCATACAGTGTATTTTGAGTCCATATTAAATATAGAGTAACATAAACTGATAATCTTATTTTGTAGTTAAGGAAATTAAGGCACGGAAGGTGAACAACTTAACACTAAAATAACAAATAAAGATCACCAAGCTAGAACATAATAATAGAGCATGGATTTGAAACTAGGCAAGACGGCTTTTTAGTCAGTACTGTGAACCACTAAAGTCATTAAAAAGTGGGTTATTTTTGGATTCTTTTTTAAAATTTTATTTTGTTATGTTGCTAGTTTTAATTTTGAACTAGGTCTGTTCAAGTTTGTCCATTGTTCTATTAAATAACTTCTCACCTCCTTAATAGCATAATGGTTGAGTGCTTGGCTGCTAACAGAAAGATTGGTAGTTTGAACCCATCAAAATGATTCTGAAGAAGAAAGATGTGGACACCATAAATAAAACTATTACAGCCTAGAAAACCCTCTGGGGCAGTTCTGTTTTGTCACTTAGATTCATTATGACTAGAAAAATTGCTAATCACATTGTTCAACATATGTCTATACAGAGGAATTGAAGAGTAAACATCCAGTGATCTGAAGGCAAGATAATCATAGGCATCTAAGCCTTAGGCATTTGTTCATTTATTTTGTTCATCAGGTGAGCACTTGCTTTGTTGCAGGCACTACTTTAAACATCAAGGATATGGTAGTGGACAAATCAAGTAATAATTCATTTTTCCAGAGTTAGCATTTCAGTAACATCCATAAACACCTCATAACCCCACTCGTTACTACTATAAAGTATTCCCCTACAAGACTTCTGATTTACATTTATTCCTTGTGAAAGCTTCAGCAAGCTCTTTCACTCTCTTCTTCTTTTTTGTAATGGCGGAGATAGTAATGAGGAGTGCCAAAAGAACAAACAAATATGTCTTTGAGAAAATGTATCCAATGTGCTCCTCACAGGCAAGGATGATGAAACTTCCTTTGATATTTGGCTTGTTAGGAAAGGCCAGTCCTTACAGAGAGACATCAGGCTTGGAAAGATGTAGTGTCATCAAAAGAGAGGAAATCCTTCAACAAGATGAATCAACATAGTGACTGTAGAGTTGGGATCAAATATATTTAGGATGGTGATAATGGTAGGACAGGGTGCAGATGTGTTGTTACTAGGTTTGCTCTGAGTCTAGTAAACTCAATGGCACCGGACAACAACTGCCTTGCATTCTTGTGAGGTTGTCAGAAATAGCAAATGAACCATATCTGTGAATCTCAGAATACCTTCCAAATATTCAAACTACAATTAGCAAGAAAAGGTGGGAGTATTGGAAGGTCTACTGCTGCCTATGACCCTCCCCAAGTAGGGCACTGAGGAAGAGGATGATGTCAGTGTTATCACTGAATGAAATTCGAAATGTAAAAAAATTAGAAAGATACTGTAATTGAGACTGTATTTGTGAATGGGTGTCAGATAAGTGGATGCAAAAGTCATCGGGTGTATGATGATTTACATCAATGGACAGAAAAATGTTCTCCCTCAAATAATAAACTTTAAAGAAATGTTGTATACTGTAGAGTCAGAACTTCCCCTCCAGATGGTTTTCAGAGGTAGTAAATCACATGGGAGGAGATTGCCCATCTTTCTCCTACAGAGCAGCTGGTGGCCTTCAGGATGAAAGAGTTAGTGAGACAATTTTGAAAACCCAAGGAAAGGTTACACACGGATTCAGTCTTGGAGGGATAATAGGAATGGGAAATGTGGAAAGGGGGAGCAAAGATTAATACATAGACAAGTTGACTAAAGCTAAAGGCAATACATTAATAAAAAGGAATTGATGATATATTGTAATACATTGTTAACTCTGAGGAGAATGGGAATCCCAGAACACTTGATTGTTCTAATGCGAAACTTATACTTGGACCAGGAGGCAGTCGTCAGAACAGAGCAAGGGAACACTGCATGGTTCAAAATTGGGACGGGCATACGCCAGGAATGCGTCCTATCTCCATACCTTTTCAACCTATATGCAGAACAGATTATCCGGGAGGCTGGGCTCTATGAGGAGAAATGTGGGGTCAAGATTGGTGGACGATTTATCAACAATCTGCGTTATGCGGATGACACAACCCTGCTTGCTGAAACTGAGGAGGACCTGAAGCGCCTGCTGCAGAGTGTCAAGGACTGCAGCCTACAATATGGATTGAGGCTCAATGTCAAGAAGACAAAGATTCTCACCACTGGACCAATTGCCAGCATCAGGATGGATGGTGAAGAGATTGAGATTGTACACAGCTTTAGTTTGCGTGGCTCCATAGTCAACAGTCTTGGTACCAGCAGCCAGGAAATTAAAAGGCGCATTGCCATGGGAAAGTCTGCTGTTAGGGACCTCTCCAAAGTGCTGAAGAGCAATGGTATTTCTTTGGAGACTAAGGAGCGTCTGATACAGGCCATGGTTTTCGCAATCACCTGTTATGCATCAGAGAGTTGGACAGTGACCAAGGAGGATAGAAGGAGAATTGATGCCTTTGAGCTGTGGTGCTGGAGAAGAGTATTGAGAATACCATGGACTGCTAGGAAAACAAACAGATTTGTCCTGGAGAGGGTTAAACCGGGTGGCTCCTTGGAGGCAAGGATTCTGAGGCTCTGTCTAACATACTTTGGACATGTTGTGAGGAGAGACCGGTCCTTAGAGAGGGACATCATGCTTGGGAGGGTGGAGGGAGAGCGCAGGAGAGGAAGGCCCTCTATGAGGTGGATTGATTCAGTGACTGGGATAATTGGGATGGGCGTGTCAGAGACAGTGCGATTGGCACAGCACAGAGCAGAGTTTAGGGCTGTTGTACATAGGGTCGCTATGAGTCACAGGCGACTCTACGACACATAACAACAACAACAACATTATATAAATATCTATGAATGATTGTATGAAAAACAAATATGATTTATAAACCTTCAGTCAAATGAAAATAAATGAATTAATAAAACAAAGAGATCGTTGGAGATAAAAGTAAATGTGCATTGTACCAGCAACGTAGAATAACTTTTATGTCAATAATACTTTTTAGATTAACTCTATAGAATGGTGTATATACATTTTTGGGATAGAAGAGAGTACATTATAGGAAAGCATCCTTTGAGAAATTTGTATCCATGGTTTTTAAAGAAATACTAGGTATGGTTTTATTAGCATTTTCCTTGCCTTTTTTTTCTTTTTTTTTTTTATTGTCACCTGATCCCAAGGTCCCACTGCTTCCATCCTTTTATAAGATGCCACATGACCTTCACTCTGACTTTGAATTTATTATCTTTGTGGCTTCCTCTTCCTTTATCACACACATTGCTGTTGCTTGCACTACACTCAGAGTTTATTGCTTTTATATTTAAAAATATTTTTTAACTAAACAAGGTATTGATTCATTATATTGACTACTTAAATGCACATGCTTCTTGCTGTTAGGTACTACCGAGTCTGCCCTGACTCATAGCCACCTGATGTGCAACCAAACAAAACCCTGCCTGATCCCGTACAATCTCTACAGCACAGAAGCCTAGTGTTGAAGTCGTTGTCTAGCCATCTCACTGAAGATCTTCTTTTTCACTGATCCTCTACTTATCATGAAATGCAAAGCTTTGTTTTTTATCACTACCTATTAAAAAGTAACTCATTAAATTTGGTTTAATGTATATTTTAGACCAAAAACTTGTTAAATAAAATTTATTTTCTTTTAAAACATAATTTGATGTTTTTAAACAATACTTTCTCTCTGAAACTTTCGTTTATTCCTGTCTGCCCCATTGAGTGGCTTCTTAAGGAAGGTGTCAGATCCTAATCATTTTTGAGTAGTTGCATTCTTTGAAACCTTCACACAGCTACTTGTAATGAGAGTTGAATTATGTATTTCTAAAGTAAATTTGTCAGCAGATTTAATTTTTATCTTAATTTGCCATTTTATCTTTAATTTTGTATTTTCACAGGCTAATATTTCCAATGATCACTGGCCTTCTTTGGTTCAGGAAGCTACAGCTGAGGCCTTGAAGCTTTGCTTCTGTCCGCTAGCTGTTCTTGTTCAAGCTTTGTTACAATTTAACTGCAAGATGGGAGCAAGGTATGGAGAATTTTTGTTTCGTTTTATTCTTGCAATTTTTTTTTTACCCTTTCAACCCTTCCAGGGAAGATTAAAGCAAAAATTTATAGTTGATGTAACCAAATAGTATTTAAACTTTGAGGCTATTCAAAGAGCTGTATCAACTGTGTAAAAAGTGGTTGAGAAAATGAAGTCATAAATCTGTATTTTTTTAAAAAATATGTAAGTACAAAGAATAAGAGAGAAGCCTGGCTTTTCAGCATTTCCAGTGAAGAACGCCTTGGAGTTTTTGCTCCCCTCAGTGTCAGAGTGGGCAACAATGTGATGTGGCTTCTGAAACAAATAAAAAACGTAAAAAGACCAAATTCTTGGCTACATTAATATTAGTTTCTGTTGATGTTTGGCTTTGAACAAGTAATCAATTTGAAGAAGCAGAGAAATATTTTTGGTAAATGTGATCTTACATCTACACCGTCTCAAAATTAAGAATATAAAAAAAAATTCTACAAATATTTTTATTGCCGATTAGGCACAAGGTCAAGAATAAATCTAAAGAAAATGTCTTTAAAATTATGTGTTGTGGTTGTTGTTATGTTCCATCGAGTTGCCTGTAACTCATAGTGACCTTATGTACAATAGCTCTGAATCTTGTCCTATTCTGAGCCAATCTCACTGTCTCTGACACACTTGTCCCTATTACTTCAATCTTTGTGTCTGTCCATCACCTCTCCTGCATTGTCCCTTAACCTTTCCAAGCATTATGTCCTTCTCCAAAGGCTGGTCCCTTTGGCAACATGCCAATAGTATATGAGATGGAGTCTCAAAATCTTTGCCTCTAGAGAGCAACTTAGTTTTACCCTCTCTAGGACAGACATGTTTGTTCTCTTGGTAGTCCATATTATGTTCAATATTCTTCTCCGGTACCACAATTCAAAGGCATCAATTCCTTCTTCCATGCTTGTTCATTGTCCATCCCTCAGGTGCATAGCAAGTAATAGTGGAGACCATGTCCTAGATCAGGCACACCTTAATCTCTAGATTGACATATTATACTTCAGCACTCTGGAGAAGTCCCTGACAGCAGATTTCCAATCCCCATACATCTTTTGGTTTCTTGGCTGCTGGTCCCAAGAATGTTAATTATGGATCCAAGCAAGCTGACATTGTTAACAGTCTCAGTCTCTTCCCCATCGATTATGGTGCTGCCATTTGGCCCAGAGGTGAGAATTTTGTTTTCTTGATGTTGAACTTGAATACATATTGAAGACTGTAGTCCTTGACTTTCTGAAGCAGCTTAGTTTCAGTGAGCAAAGTTGTGTCATTTTCATAAAGCAAGTTGTTAGTGAGTCTTTCTCCAATTCTGATGCCACATTCCTCCTTATAAAGACTAGCCTCTCAAATGATTTGTTTTTTATATAGACTGAATAAGTATGGGGGACAAGACACATCCCAGACATACTCTTCTTGATTTAACCATGTTCCCTTGCTCTGTTCTGAAGACAGTCTCCTGATTCGAGTATAGGTTTAGCATGATCACTATTGGGAGTTTGGGGATTCATTCTTCTCAAGGTTCTATTTACTGTGATCCACACAGTCAAATACCTTTGTGTAGTCAATGAAACACAGATAGACATTCCCCTGGTACTCTGCTTTCAGTCAAGATTCATCTGACATTGGCAATGATGTCCCTGGTGCTCTAGCCTCTTCTAAACCCAGCCTGTACTTTGGATAGTTCTCTACTAATGTACTTGTCCAGTCATTCTTGGATAATCTTCTGCAAGATTTTACTTGTGTGTAATATTAGTGATGATGTCGTTGTTGGTGTTGTGTACCATCAAGTTGGAACCAATTAATATCTAACACTCCAGAAGGTTTTCAGAGGCACTTAATCACACAGGAGGAAATTGCCCATCCTTCTCCAATGGAGCTGATGGTGGCCTCAAACCACATGCCTCTGAGATTGAAGCACAGCTTCTTGCCACTAGGCCACCAGAGCTCCACAATAGTGATATTGCTCAATAATTTCCACACTCTTGTCACATCACCCATTTTTGGAATGGGAATAAATATGGATCTATTCTAGTCATCTGGCCAGGTAGCAGTCCTCCACATTTCTTGACACAACTTAGTGAGCACATCCAGGGCAGCATCTGTTTGCTAAAATATGTCAATTAATATTTCATCAATTCCTGGACCCTAGTTTTTTGTTAATTCCTTCAGAGAAGCTTGAATGTCCTCCTTCATCACCATTGCCTCTTGGTCGTATGCTGTTTCATGAAATCCTTCTGTGTCAGCCAGTTATTTATAGTACTATGACTTTGTGTTGATTAGATTTGGCCTCATATTTAAAAAGGCACTTGGGCCCTCGAGCTTGTGGCCCTTGGACCTGGTTTTTGTGGAGCTCCCGAATAAAACAGCCTTGGAACAGGAGAGGCACCCACTTCCAAAAAAAGCTTGCCTACGGAAACTCTATGAACTTGGAGAAAGATGAAAATTTTGTGTTTAAGACTTTGTCTCGTATGGTTGCTATGGGTCATCTACAACTCGATGGCACTTAACAACAACAGCAGCATGACTCTGTGTATTCTTCATCTTCTTTTGATGCATTCTGGATTATTCAGTATTTTGCCCATAGCATCTTTTTCAGAGGCTTGAATTTGTTCTTCTGTTCCTTCAGCTTAAGAAATGCCAAAGCATATTCATCCCATTTAATTCTCACTCCAGCTCTTTGCACAGTTCATTAAAATACTTTGTTTTTTCTTCCAGAGCTGCCCTTTTAAATCTTCTTTTTAGCTTCTTAACTTCTTCATTTCTTCTCTTTGCTTTGGCTTCTTGGTGCTCTAGTGCAATATTCAGAACCTCTTCTGACATCTATCCTAACCTTTTCTTCCTCCTTTTTATAATGACCTTTTCCGGTCTTCCTGGATGTTATTCTTGATAGCCTCCCACAGTTCATCTGGTCTTTGTTCATTAGTGCCCAAGTCCTCAAACCTGTTCTTGAGATGATTTTTAAATTCAGGTAGGATATACTCAAGGTCAAATTTGGTTTTTGTAGATTTTATTTTATTTTCTTTAGCCTCAGTTTGAACATGCACCTGGCTTATGACTAAATAGGGGAAATTATTTAAAATTCTGAACTTAATATCTAGTTCTGATAGCTAACAAACGTAATAAAAAGTAACTCTAAGGATAGAATAGGTATTGAATAGAGCTAAATGGATAAAATAAATGTCAAAAGATACATTACAAAAAAGGATTGAAGGAAAAATAATACAATGGCTAACTGCAATCCCATTGAAATTTATACATATTTATTTCTTTTTAGCCTTTCTTTTTCCTATAACTAGTTTTACCAATGGATAAAAGGGAGTTCCAGAATACTTAATTGTGCACATGTGAAGCCTGCACTTAGATCAAGAAACAGTCATTTGTACAGAACAAAGTAATAAATACTGTATAGTCTGAAATCAGCAAAGGTACAAATCAAAGGTGTATCCTTTCTCCATACTGTTCAGTTTGTATGCTGAGCAAACACTTGGAGAAATTGCAGTATATAAAGAATACGGCATCAGGATTGGAGGAGGGCTCAATCAACAACCTCCATTATACAGACAACATAATGTTGCTTGCCAGAAACTAGAGAAGACTTGATACACTTTCTGTAGAATATCAAAGATTACACCCTTCATTATTAAGTACACCTCAAAGAAAACAATGATCTTCTTCATTGGACTAATTGGCAGAATCAAGATGAATGGAGTGAAGGTTAGAGTTATCAAAGATTTCATTTTACTTCATTGACTGAATCCATAATCAGTAACTATGGAAGCAGCACTTAGGAAATTGAAGGAACTACTGCATTGAGGAAAGTTGCTGTTACAGACCTTTATAAAATACTCAAGAGCAAAGATATCAGTTTAAAGACTAATGTGAACCTGATTCAACTATGAAATTTTCACCAGTCCAAATAAATTGTTACTGTTGTTATGTACCATCAAGTTGGAACCGACTCAGCTAATCATCTAGTGGCTTTTCAGAGGTGGTAAATTGCATGGGAAGAGATTGCCCAGTTTTTTTCCACTGGCCAGATTCAAACCACATGCTTCAGGTTGGCAGCACACCTCCTTACCACTAGGCTACTAGAGCTCCCTAATAAACATATTTTCTATGCAAAAATGTGTGATTACTATGTAACCTAAGGAAAAGTATCTTCAAGTTGAGTTCTTTAGCTACTGCAGAAAATCAAAGAGGGTGAACTCACTCAGCATTTCTTAAGCTCGAGGAAATTCAAGCCTTGAGTTTCAATACTTAAGGATGCTTTGGACAGAATATTGAGTGACCTGGAAGTATTAAAAGAAGATGGAAAGAGTATATAGAGTCCTTATACCAAAAGGAATTGGCAGACATGGAAGAATTTAATGAAACAACATATGAACAAGAGCCTATGGTGATGAGGGAAGAAGTTCAGACTGCTTTGAAAGAATTGGATAAGAATAAGGCCTCAGGAATTGATGGTATATCAATTGACATATTTCAACTAACAGATGCTGCCCTAGATGTGTTCACCAAGTTGTGCCAAGAAATCTGGAGAACAACCACTTGGCCAACTGACTGGAAGAGATCTTTATTTGTTCCCATTCCAAAGAAAGGGAAGAGTGTGGAAATTATCGAAAAATATCAATATCACATGCAAGCAAGATTTTGCTGAAGATTATCCAAAAACAACTGGAACAGCACATCAACAAAGAACTACCAGAAGTGCAGGCTGAATTTACATGGGGCCATGGTACTAGGGATATTGTAGCTAATGTTAGATGGATCTTGGCTGAAAGCAAGGAGTACCAGAAGAATGTCTGTCTTTGTTTCATTGATTATTCAAAGGCATTTGACTATGTGGATCATAACAAACTGTGGCTAACTGTGAGAAGAATGGGAATCCCAGAATGCTTGATTGTACTAATGTGAAACCTATACTTGGAACAGGAGGCATTTGTCAGAACAGAGCAAGAAAACACTGCATGGTTCAAAATCCAGAAGGGTGTACGCCAGGGCTGTAACCTGTCTCCATACCTTTTCAATCTTTATGCAGAACAGGTTATCCGAGAGGCTGGGCTCTATGAGGAGAAATTGTGGCATCAGGATTGGAGGAAGAATCATCAACAATCTGTGTTATGCAGATGACACAGCCTTGCTTGAAGAGGACCTGAAGCACTTGCTTGTGGAAGGTCAGGAACTGCAGTCTTCAGTATGGTTTGAGACTCAATATCAAGAAAACAAAGATTCTCCTCACTGGGCTGATTGGCAGTGTCATAATGGATGGTGAAGAGATTGAGATTATTCAGTTTTGGTTTGCTTGGATCAATAGTCAACACCCTTGGCACCAGCAGCCAGGAAATTTAAAAGCATATTGTGATGAGAAAGTCTGCTGTTAGGGACCCCTCTATAAAGTGCCGAAGTGCAAATATGTCAGTCTGGAGACTAAGGTGTGCCTGACACATGGCATGGTCTTTGCAGTCACTTGCTATGCATCAGAAAGCTGGACAATGACTAGGGATGATAGAAGGAGAATTGATGCCTTTGAGCTGTGGTGTTGGAAAATAGTATTGAATATACAATGGACTGCTAGGAAAACAAACAGGTTTGTCCTGGAGAGGTTAAAGACAGCCTAGTCCTTGGAGGCAAGGATTCTGAAGCTTCGTCTGACATACTTCGGACATGTTGCAAGGAGGGACCAGTCCTTGGAGAGGGATGTCATGTTTAATAGGGTGGAGGGACAGCACAGGAGAGGAAGACCCTCAATGAAATGGATTGTTTCAGTGACTGGGGTAATGGGGACAGGTGTGTCAGAGATGGTGAGACTGGCACAAGATAGGGCAGAGTTTAGGGCTGTTGTACATAGGGTCGCCTGCAACTCAACAGCACATAACAACAACAACATAGGACGTTCCTATTTAATAGCCATTACTGAATTCTTTAAACTCAAGTTAGAACAGTGATATCAGTTTAAAGACTAAGGTGTGCCTGACCCATGTCATGGTATTTTTAGTTACTTTGTATGTGTCTGAAAATTTTACAGTGAAGAAGAATCTATGTCTTTGATTTGCTGTATTAGCAAAGAACATTGAATATCCTGTGAACTGCCAAAAGAGCAAACAGATCTGTCTTAAAGGAAGTGCAACTATGGTGTTCCTCAGAGACAAGGATGGGGAATCTTTTTTTTTTAAATTGATATTTTGATGAAAGTTTACAAAAACTTGGATTTCCATTCATTCACTGTTGCACATTTTTCTCCTCAGTTTGCTTTCTCTTTAAAATGATTCTTTCCTTGTTGCACAGTTTCCTCCCTCTCCCCACTCCCCAGTCTGCTTTGCTATGCACCTCTTATTCCTGACTATTGGTCATGCAAATAATACCTAATCATATATTTCTTGTTTTAAAAATTTTATTTTTTAAAAGTGATATTTTAATGAAAGTTTACAGAAAATTTCGATTTCTATTCACTCACTGTTGCACATTTTCCTCCCTACCCCACCTTCCAATTTACTTTTCTCTTTAAAAGGATTCTTTCATTTTTTTACATCCCCCACCCCCAAGTCCACTTTACCATGCAGCTCTTATTCTGGACTATTGTCATGCAAATAATACATAATCATATATTTCTTTTAGACAGTTCTTTCTGTCATCTATTTCAATGCAGTGTTCATTATTCATCCCTTCTTTTCATAGTTTCTGCCAATACCCATTTCAGTCCTGTTTTATAACAGTGGCACCATGCAGTATTTGTCCTTTTGTGACTGAGATAGTTCACTCAGCATAATGTCCTCCAGGATCACCCATTTTGTATAATATTGTATAAGTCCTTTGTTTTTCAGTGCTACGTAGTATTTCATTGTGTGAATATACCTCAGTTTCTCTCTCTATTTGTTGATGGACAGCTCTTTGCTATTGTGAACAATGCAGCAGTAAACATGGGTGTGTATATATCTGTTTGGGTGGCAGTTCTGGTTTCTTTAGGGTATATTCTCAGTAGTGCAATTGCTGGGTCGAATAATATTTCTATTTCCAACTTTTTGAGAAAGCACCGTATTACCTTCCAGAGTGGATGCACCATTTTACACTCCAAAGAGACCATAATGGCCACCCAAGCAGATATAAGCACACCCATATTTATCACTGCTTTGTTCACAAGAGCAAGGAGTTGGAAACAACCTAAATGCCCATCAACAAAGCAATGAATAGAGAAGCTGTGGTATAACAATGGAATACTACACTGCATTGAAAAACAAGGAACTCATGCAATATTATTCACAATGGGTGACCCTGGAGGACATTATGCTGAGTGAAATATCTCATTCACAAAAGGACAAATACTACATAGGCTCACTGTTGTAAAACAGGACTGACATCAAGTTTGGGGGGAGAGTGAGAAAGATGGGATAAAGTATACTGCATTGAAACAGATGAGGGAGAAAACTGTTTAAAATGGATATGTGATTAGGTATTATTGTCATGATAGGAGTCCAGAAGGAAGGCTGCATAGTGGAGTGGACCTGGGGAGAGGGATTGTAAAACAATAAAAGAATTTTTCCTTTACTTTTCAAAGAGAAGACTATACTGGGGGGAAAGTGGTGGGTAGGGAGAAAAGTGCAACAAAGAATAAATGGAAATCCAAAGTTTCTGTAAATTTTCATTAAAATTAATAATAATAATTATGTAATAATCAAAGAACATTCATAATAATAATTATGTAATAATCAAAGAACATTCATAATAATAATTATGTAATAGATTTGATACTTGCATGTGAAATATACTCATTTTAGTACTTTGAATTAAATATAAATACCTTTTCCACAGAGAGACACGGCGACTTTTGGAGAGAGTGGTTTATCATCAGCCCAGGTACCCCAAGTCTATTGTATCCACTGCTCGATGGTACCTACTCAGACACCTATATGCCAAAGATGACTACGAGCTCATCGATGTAAGGCATCAATTTTTAAAATATTTAATTTAGAACTAATGGTTTTGTAGCTATTTTCCCCCCAGTTATTCCATTTTGTAATTGTGTTTTCAAAACATTAAGTGTCTATATATTTAAATATATGCTACCAAGTCAAAAGTGGGTGATTTTAATCCAACCCTTAGGCCTGGTTTTAATTGTTTTTGTTCAAACATTCTTCTAAGTGGCATAGCACTGGTCTGTCCATTTTCTGTACAGAGGTAACTCATGGTTGCTGTGATGCTAAACACTGTGACACTGATGTGTCAAATATGATAATGGTTACCGGTGGTGGACAGTGTTTGGTGGAGCTCCCTGATTAAAACAAACTTGGAAGCAGGAGTGGCATCCATTTCCGAAGTAGCTTGCCTCCAGAAACTCACTGAACTTGGAGAAAGGATGAAAGTTATATATGTGTTCAGGTCTTTTGTTCATAGGGTCGCTATGAGTCATCTACAACTCAACGGCACAAAAAGGGGCTTTTTAGTATAAATAAATAAGAATACTCAAACTATGGTTAAATATCATTTCATATAGATTGCAAGATTTGTTTTTTTTGAAGAAAAGTTGCACTCTTTTTTTTTTTTCTTTTTTAAAGCATAGCCATTTCAGAGCTAGACACTCTAAGTAGTGGTTTAGAACCTTGATCAAAGTCCTTCATCAGTTGTGATCCATTTTTTATATTATTTACATACATTTGGCATATCATTAGAAATGGAATGAACTCAAATTGCAAGGGAGAAATGTAAGTAGAAACAGCCAAGCAGTAAACAAAAGGGAAGAAAACATATGCGTTGGTACTAAAGTAGAAACAGTACACTCCCTTGTCCTAAGCTGGGAATTTGTAAGACCCTTACAGGTGTTTAATCCATGATTTCTCTAATTGAGGTGTTAGGAGAGAGAATGCTTTATGGGATGGACAGTGTTCTGTGCATCGTAGGGTGTTTAACAGCATTGCTGACTTCTGACCATCAGATTCCAGTAACAGTCCTTCTCTCCATCTCCCACGCCAAATACATACACACACATGCATACAAACTTTTAAGAACAGAAACGTTCTCTAGACATTGCCAGATGATTGTTAGGATATAAGTGCTCTAAATTAAAAACCACTAATAGGTCATAACCTACAGATAAAATGTGTCTATTATGTATAATATAGAAGTAGAGGGAAATACGGATAATAGTGCTAGTTGTGGTATTTTTCATGGCCATTGCAGTGCAGGTGTATATGGTGGATAGACTGGAGTTAAGAGACAGTAGCATCTTGTGGAATATTCACTGGTAGAAATCTGGATACGTAATCTAGTAGATACTTAGCCAGAGCTTAATTTTAAAGTAATTTTTAATGATATTACTGAAATTTTTTTACTTTTCTTATTTTCCTTTTATATAAAATCCACTTGACAGATTTAACTGTTCTTCTAGGATAGTTCTAAGAGTTATATGAGATAGATATATCTAAATTTTTTATGAACAATAGAACACTATAAAAATATATTGTGTTAAGATCTCATATGTAACTCCAGCCAACATTTTAAGAAACACAAGGGAAAACTTTTTTAATTCCTACAGCTTTTGAAATGTTTTTTTCATTAAAATACAATATTAAAAAATTTGTTAAAATAATGTTTGGGAAAAGAATTATAATCAACATATTGCAGACTAGAGACGTAGAACCTCTCTCAATATTGAGACACAATTTTCCTTGGCGTTCTTGCGTTTCCGAACATCTTGTAAGAAAAAAAATCTTCCCAGGGATGTTCTTATAATGAACAACCTTAGGAGCTCTAGTGTCTTCTCCCTGAACAAAAGGTGGTGGTGGTTGTTAGGTGCCATTAAAGTGACTACCATTCATAGCGATCCTGTGAACAACAGATCTGAAACTTGTTCTATTCTGTGAACAAAGTATAGGCATAATCATTATAAAATATTTGAGATTCCTAGGCTCAGCGTTGTTGTAATGAAAGCATGTGAGCCCATACATGTCACTGCTGTGATATTTTTTAGTACAAGGAGAACCAGTGCAAATGTGCTCATTCCCAATGATGCTTGCTGTACAAGAAGGAATGAAGTCCTTTTTCTCTGACACATACATGTGCCCTGTGTCTTGTGGCAGGCTAACTTGTTAATCTGAAAGTTGAGTACACTTCAGGCATATTACATTTTTTTTGCCATAAACAGTTTAAAAATGTTCTAGTAATTGAATGATCAGCTGAAGTAGAATTTTTTAGTTTCTGGAATTGGTGAAAATTATAGAAAGATTTTTGATAGAGTCTAGATCCTGAACTAAAAGAGGAAGTCATTAGGATAATTCACTGTAAGGATTTAGAATATAACAATATCGTAAGCAAAGTCATCAAGCAAAACCTTTAAGATTAGGGATTGTAGACAGTAGTCACAACCAATAATATTGACATACTAATCGAACATTTGAAAATAACTTGTGCTTTTCTCTGATGCTAGCTTTGGCTGAACAATTTAGTTTGCCCCTGTAATTATTTTGTACCTCGAGTCAGAATTTCAGCAAGTTTTCAGAGGCTGTAAATTGCAGTAGAGAAGCTGGCAAATTCAGACCTCATGGCATTGGGTTGACGGCTCAGACTAACCCACGTAATTACTTTTCTTGTGTTGCTTGATATACTTTTTCAAGACTGCTGACCTAGGAGTGGCTTCTATGAAAGTAAACAGAAATATTTATTGTTAATAAATAAAATAATAATGCTTTTGTATGTGATTTCCTACAGGTATTGGTAAACAATGCCAAAACTTACGGAGACACAAGAGCATTGGAACTGAATCAGAAGTTGTCCTCACAGTAACAATGGATTATTTAATAGGAAGCAAGCAAAGAGAAAGCTTTAAGAAAGAATGAAGTAATGAATCAAGACTTTCCCCAAAGCAACATTTTCTTTAAACTGTAGTTTAAATTGTCAACTTCATTTAATAAGCTGAAATTCTTAAATTAGTAATGTAAATTTATATTAGCTTTTAATAATAATCTGTTTAATCTGAAAAATCTGATTTCAGAATGTTGATAAAAGAAGACTATAATTCCCTTAGTTCCTTGAAAATTATTTGTAAACCATTGTTTTTTGCATCTTCCATGACCCTTACAATAAGCAAACCCTTAAAATAAAGCCTTAATGGCATTTCCTAAATAACATGCAAAAGCAGATTGGCACAATATAGAATTTTCATTTGTTAAGAAATAAACAAAACAAAAAATAAATTCTTGCTATGAATACGTTTCAGTAGACCAACTTTTTGTAAAGTCCAAATCTTATGGCCTATTTTATTAGTATTTAATCATAAATTCTATTGAAGAACTATAATATGAATAAATCTTAGACTGCTAATGGGTTTGTTTATATAATTAAAAATACTCAGGTGTGTGGCTAAATTTAAAAAGATTAAATGGAATGTTTTGGACAGTATTGCTGACCATATTTAATCAATCATGCAATTAAAGACATTTTACTTTCTTAAATAAAAAATATTGTATTGTTTTCTTTATAACACAATATCAAATAAATGTAATTGCCAAATTTTAAAATCTAAAGGCAGAGTTATAAAGCTCCTTACATTTTTGGGGGGATTTGTGATGGCGTAGGTTATAGGGTTTTTATGCTGTTAAGCCAGGTGGTGCCTGGCTGATAGCTTGAACCCACTAGCACCTACACACGAGAGAAAAAAAGACAGTATCAGGCTTTTAAAACTCGCCAAATAGGAATGAATAGTGAGAGTTACTTTTTACATTTGAAGACATTTAAATTTAGTTAAGAAATGTTTACTAAACAAACGAATGGGTAGAGAGAAGCTGTGGTATATTTGCACAATGGAATACTATGCTGCATTGAAAAACAAGGAACTCATGCAATATTATTCAAAATGGGTGA
>NW_006399793.1:14900592-14902339 GCF_000299155.1 Elephantulus edwardii | reverse complement strand
CTAAATTAAAAAAAAATTAAAAAAATAAATTTTCAAAAATTACTTGTTGTATTAAAATGGATTTAGAGGAGCTCTGGTGGCCAAGTGGCAAGACGCTGTGCTGCAGTCCTGAAGGTCACCAGCTCCTCCGCAGGAGAAGGATGGGCAATCTCCTCATGTGCCTCTGAAAAGACCAGAGGGTCAGCTATGAGTCAGTTTCGACTCCATGGTACGCAACAACAAAATGGATTTGGGTGTGTTTTTATGTATATACTTTTTTTAGTATACCAGAATCTTAACAATGTTAATTACTATCAGATAATATAAACTGAAAATATTCTGTACATACTTTTCCACAAATAATACGTGAATTATAAGACTTAAAAACCAAGCACCTCCTTTACACCTTAGTTTTCTTTGTGCCCAGTGTTGGTTATAGGCATTTGCAAATTGGTTGTTGTTGTTGCTATGTACTGTCAAATCACCTTAGACTCACAGTGACCCAGTGTACACAGCTCTGAACCCTGCCCTCTTCTGAACCAATCTCACTGACTCTGACACAACTACCTCCGTTGCCTTAATTACTGTATCAATCCATCTTATGAGGTTCTTCTTCTCTTCTGCTGTCCCTCCACCCTTCTGAGCATTATGTCCTTCTCCAAGAACTCAAAGCCATCAATTCTTTTTCTGTCATCTTTAGTCATTGTCCGGTTCTCTGATGCATGGAATTTGCAAAGACCACAGCCTGGATCAAGTACATTTTATGCTCTACATTGACATCGTTGCTTCTCTGTACTCTGGAGAGGTCCCTGACAACAGATTTTCCCAGTGTAATTTGTCTTTTTTAAAAATTTCCTGATACATGTGTATATATTAGATGTAGGAAATACAGTCATTAAAATGTATTTCAAAGATTGATCTGTTGAAATTCAAAATTTGACTGAACATTGCAATGTTTAAAGCAAAAACATTAGATACAGTAGGGATTAGATCTGTTCTTTATAGAGTGATAGAAGAATCAACTGCCTTTGAATTGTGGTGCTGGAGAAGAAGTATTGAATATACCATGAACTGCTAAGAGAACCAAGGTTCCCCCTGGAGAGGGTGAATGAAATCAGGCTGTTGCTTGGAGGCAAGGTTTCTGAAGCTCCATCTGACATACTCTGGGCATGTTGCAAGGGGAGACCAGTCCTTGGAGGGGGAGATGATGCTTGGAAAGGTGAATATACAGTGCAAAAGAGGAAGATCCCAGATAAGATGAATTGACTCAGTGACTGTGGTAATGTGGGTAGGTGTGTCAGAGACAATGAAATTGGCTCAAGATAGAGCAGGGTTCAGGGCTTTTGTACATAGGGTCGCAATGAGTTGCAGGTGACTTGATGGAACATAACAACAACATGAGTCACAGTTGACTTGATGGAACTTAACAACAACATGTGATTAGAATCTTTAAGGATAAGTCTTAGAACTTCCAGAAGTACAAGATGGGTTTAGAAGCAGCTTGTGGTACTAGGGACAGTGTGGCCAATATCTGATGGACCTTGGCAGAATTTAGAGTATCAATGGAGTGTCTATCTGTGTCTCATTGACTATGCAAAAGTATTTGACTGCATGTAATACAACAAACTGTGAATAAGATTGAGAAGAATAGGAATCCCAGAACACTTGATTCTGTTTCTGCGAAACCTATACTCAGACCAGGAAGCAGTCATCAGAAAAGAGCAAGGAAACACTGCATGGTTTAAAATTGAGAAGTGCATCAGGGATG
>NW_006399793.1:14887020-14888156 GCF_000299155.1 Elephantulus edwardii | reverse complement strand
GTGCGATTGGCACAGGACAGAGCGGTGTTTAGGGCTGTTGTACATAGGGTCGCTATGAGTCACAGGCGACTCGACGGCACATAACAACGACAACAACAACATGTAACTTACAGATTAATTTCAGTTTATGATCATTTAAAAATGTGGAAACTTTGTTTCATTAAATTTGTCCTTGTATTTCTCCTGGTCTTCTTTTCTCCTGCTTTAGGAAACTTCTCAAGAGTCCATGCTCTTTGTTATAACGTATAGTACTTTCTGCTACTTGCAAACAAACCTGAATTTCAAGAAAGAATTTGAGTTTTGCTTTTATATTTTTACTGTAAAAAGTGACACTGGCATATTATATACAGGTTTTATTATGATTTCCTGTATGTTTCTGTAAGACTTCTTATTAAATGAAGTTTCAAAAATCAGAACATTTCCTTACTTGGATTTTGTGCCCTATTTTTGCTTAAGAAAATGTAGTTACTTAAGATATATTGTACTTAAAGACTACTCACAGTGTCTGGCTGTCCCTTGTGCTATGTAAATTGTACTATAAAACAATAGGGAATTCCGCCCTTTCTTGGACTGATTGAATAATAATTTTAGAATAGCAGTATTTGAAATTCCAGTGTGCTTAAAGAAATACTCTAAATAATTATAATTTTTAATGACTATTAATTATCTTTTTGTTGTTGTTACATGACCCTATGTACAACAGAGTTGAACCTTGCCCTATCCTGAGCCAGTCTCACTGACTCTTAAATACCTATCCCAATTACCCCAGTTCCCATGGCAACCCATTTCATCTGGGACCTTCCTCTTCTGCGTTCTCCCTCTACCCTTCTGAGCATGATGTCCTTCTCCAAGGACCAATCCCTTTTTTAGACATCAAAATATCTTCAAGCAGAAAACTTTAGGGCTAATTACTGTTAAGAACATTTGAAATATTTTTTTACTTAATTTGACCTAATTAAAAAGAACTATGTGAGAGCTATGTTGGCTTAGTGGGTAGAGAGTTGTGCTGACAACCCAAAGTCTGGCAGTTTGAATCCACTGGCTGTTCCATGGAGAAAGATGGACAGTCTATTCTTCTGCAATTTACAGCCTCTAAAATCCTGGAGGTTTAGTTATGAGCTAATTCTGACTTGATG
>NW_006399793.1:14884696-14886233 GCF_000299155.1 Elephantulus edwardii | reverse complement strand
TACCACAGGTTGTTGATGAGTCTTCCTCCCATCCTGACACCACAGTCCTTCTCATAAAGTCTCATGCAATATTATTCAAAATGGGTGACCCTAGAGGACATTATGCTGAGTAAAATATCTCAGTCACATAAAGACAAATACTGCATAGAGCCACTGTTATAGAATGGGACTGACATCAGCGTTGAGGTAAGATTGAGAAAACCTGGATAGATTATGTATATTGAATTGAAACAGATGAGGGAGAGAACAGTTTAAAAGCGATATATGATAGGGTTTTATGATTATCACAAGAATCCAGAATTAAGGTTGCATAGTAGAGGGGATGGGGGGGTGGGGAATGGAAGGGGGCTGGGGGGATTGTATATGAACAAAGAAGTTTATCTTTTGCTTTTCAAAGAGAGTAGCGAGGGGGGTAGAGAAAAAAGTGCAACAATGAATGAACGGAAATCCAAAATCTCTGTAAATGTTCATTAAAATTAATAAAATAAAATTTAAAAAAAACAACAACCCATGTTGCCTCACTCTTTTAATTGACGACCGTGTTTAGAAACACTTTTTTGACGGTAATTACCGTCATTTGTGTCAACGTGCTAATGTCATGATTTCTTTCATTTGTTTTGGCTTCTTAGCGCTCTAAGTGCGATATTCAGAGTCTCTTCCAACATCCTCCTTTGTCTTTGTAATGACCTTTTGTATTCTTTATGGATAATATTCTTGATATCCTCCCACAGCCCATTTGGTGTTCATGTAATTCGTGTTCAAGACCTCAACTCTGTTCCTCAAATGGATTTTGAATTCAGATGGGATAGGCTCAAGGTTAAATTTTTGTCCTTGTGAATTGGATTTCATTTTCTTTAGCTTCATTTGAACTTACATATGAGCAGTTGATATCTGTTCCACAATCAGCACCCAGCCTAGTTTCCAGAGCTGATATTGAACTTCCCCAATGATTCTTTCCATAGATAGAGTTAAATTATTCCTGTGCATACCAACAGATGAGGTCCATATATATAGTTACTGCTTATGTTTCTTATAAAAGGTATTTGCCATGAACAAATCATTAACTGTACAAAATTCTATCATTTTATCTCCAGCCGTGTTTCTGTCACCTAGCCCATGTTTTGTGACTATTGATCCTCTTTCTCCATTCCCAACTTCTGCATTCCAGTTACACATTATAATTAATGCATTCTGGTTACACATTCAGTTGATTTCTGACTGCAAACGTTGGTAGAAAGAATTTAATTCCCCCTCTTTGGCTCTGGTTGTTAGTGCATGAGTTTGAATGACGGTGATTTTTACAGGTGTTCCTTGTATGCGTATTGATATTATCCTGTCACTCCCAACATTCTATTTCCAGATAAATCTGGAAATGGAAAACGCGATCTGTATTTTTCACCTTTCCATTTCTCGCATAGTAGATCATATGATTAATTGCAAAAAAATGTTGCATGCCAATCCATCTCATTTCGTCAATGCCTTGTTGTTGTTATATGCCGTTGAGTCACTTGTGACTCATAGTGACCCTATTATGTAC
>NW_006399793.1:14883813-14884451 GCF_000299155.1 Elephantulus edwardii | reverse complement strand
TGGATCAGGTGCACTTTAGTCTCCTGACATCTATCTTGGTCTTTTATTTCTCTGTCTTTATAATAATTACATGAATAGTATTAAAAGTGGGAAAGATTTAACCACAAAAGAAGGATCATAGAAATTTGATATTGTTGGCTTTCAAGATGGGAGGAGACTGGAGATCAGGTGTGGCCAAGGAATAAGGGTATTCTCTAGAGATTGGAAGACCAAAAAAAACCCCAACATGTAAACTTTGTTCTTAACACCCATAGAAGGGAACTCAGCGATGCCAATGTGGTAAATCTTGAGATCTCTGAAAACTTTAGAGAGACTTTCTACTCTAACCCATTTGGGCTACCCATGAGAAAGAGTGAATTCAACGATACTTGATACTAATAAGGTCTCATGTTTCCCGAGATATAAATGATCTGAAACAAAGTACTAAAACTGCTTAATATAGCAATTGAGAAGCAGCAACTCTGGTTTCAATTAAACAGAGAACTTTCTTAGAGTAGAAACCATTTCTCATGTTCCCTATATGTTTTGTTGTTGTCATTTGCTACTGAGTCAGAACTGACTCAAACCACCCTTCCACAGATTTTCAGAGGCAATAAATAGCAAAACAGGAGATTTCACATCTTCTTCTGTGGAGAATC
>NW_006399793.1:14868770-14883488 GCF_000299155.1 Elephantulus edwardii | reverse complement strand
TGTCCTATCCTGGGCCAATCTTAGTGTCACCGACACACCTGCCCCTATCGCCCAGTCACTGTGTCAGTCCATATCATTTAGGGTCTTTCTCTCCTGCGTTGTCTCCTCACTTTTCCAAGCATGACGCCCTTCTCCAAGGACTGGCCCATCCTGGCAACATGCTGAAAGTAGAAACCACTAAATGTTAGCTTAAAGTTCTAATCTTAATTCTGTGCTATTTAAAAGATCAAGAAAAAGTGTACACATAATCTTGACATAGGTTCTGTCTTAGAACACGGAAATTAGGAAAAAATAGAAATAATTGTATTTCTGTATCAAATGATACAGAAAAATACAAATGTAGTTACCTTTGTGAACTGAATTGTGTGTTTTCTTTGAGAATGGAATATGTATCTTGAAGTCTTAATTTCCCTTGTGTTTAGGGCATCGGTACCTTTAAACTGAGAGAAAAGTCAGATAGAAAGTATGATTCTTAATGTAAAAGAAAATGGAGGACAGGCAGAGGGGAAATTGTTGATTCCATTCCTAAGAAGAATCAACACAATGTGGTAATTCTAGAAAAAATTAATATAATATGCAAGTAAAATATTGCTGAAGATCATCCCAAGATGATTGAATCAGTACATTTACAGGGGACTCCCAGAAGTCCAAGCTGGGTTTAGAAGAGGCATGGTACCAGAGATATATTATTGCTGATGTCAGATGGATTCTGGCTAAAAGCAGAGAAACCAAATGAATATCCATTTGTGTTTTATTGATTATGCAAAGACATTTGACTGTGTGAATCATAACTGACTATGGCTAACTGTTAAGAAGAATTGAACTGTCAGAACACTTAATTGTGCACATGTAAAATCTATACATAGATCATTTTGGAATGGAGCAATGGAACACTGCATGGTTTAAAGTCAGGAAGGATGTGCGTCAAGGATGTGTCCTTTCTCCACACCTATTCAGTATGTATGCCAGCCACATGATTCATGAAGATGGACTTGATGAAAAAGAATGTGGCATAAGATTCAGAAGAAAACTTATCAACAACTTGTGTTATGTAGCTGACACAATCTTGCTTGCTGAAAGTCAGGAAGACCTGAAACTCTTGCTACAGAGGATCAAAGACTACAGCCTTAAATATGGAATACATTTCAGCATCAAGAAAACAAAGGTCCTTATCATTGGGCCAATAGGCAACATCATGATAGAAGGCTAAAAGATTGAAACTGTAAATTAATTCATCTTACTTTGACCCACAATCAAAACACTTGTAACTCTTGGAAATAGAGGGGTGAGGATAGGTGGGGGGCTAGGGTGTTCATCATAGGGCTGCACAATTCCATGGGTGAGTGGGGTGAAGGAAATGGGAAGGATCTTTTGTGAAAAAATAATTCAAACTTTGTAAATAAATAAATCAGAATTTTTTTTTAAAAAAAGAAAAACAAACCATTGCTTGGTAAAAACAATGAGGAAATCAGGAGGTCTATTGCATTGAGTGCATGCACTCTTAGGTACCTCTCCAAAGTATTGAGGAGCAATGATGTCAGTTTGAGGACTGCGGTGTGCCCGATACAGACCATGGTCTTTTAGTCGCTTGTTACATTTCTAAAAGCTGGACAATGAATAAGAATGACAGAAGAAGAATTGAAGCTTTTTCATTGTGGTGTTGGAGAAAGTTACTGCATACTGTTTTGGACTACCAAAAGAACAAACATATATGTCTTGAAAAGGTGCAACCATTTTGCTCTTTAGAAACAAGGAGGTGAATCTTCATCTCTCATATTTGAACATGTTTCTAGGGAAAGTTACTCCTTGGAATGGGATATGCTTGGAAAGGTGAGGGTCCGCAAACGAGAGTAAGATGCCCAACAAGGTGGATTGACACAGTGACTGCAGCAATGGGCTCAAGTGTATCAGAGAAGATGAGGATGACACTGGGTAGGATAGGATTCAAGTCTGTTGTTCATTGGGTCACTACAAATCATATTTGACTAAACAGCATCTGACAATAAGAAGTATAAATGTTAGTATAAGCTTTTCTAAATATACATTTATAAGTTATAAGCAATTTCTAGAAGGAGAAATTTATAATAACTTTCCAAATTGCCCATGGCTATCCCTCTAGTACCCCAGAAAAAGTACTGTGCATGTGATAGGAAGTACTTTCTGCCTAAGAAATAGATTCAGAATAAGTAATTCACCCACTCAACCTAGATTCTCAGGTAAGCAGTGGTGAGTACTTGATAAATACTAGGAAATATGTAGGTAGCAGTAAGATTTTTTAAAAACAATTAACTTCAATGAAAGTCCTCCTTGAGGCACGGCAAATTAAATCTAGCTTTGCAAATCTTCTTCATACCATGCCAGCTAACTATTTGCTTTGTTATTGTTATGTGCCTTTGAGTCCCTTGGGACTCATAGCGACTGATGTATACTAGCTCTAAACTCTACCCTATCCTGAGTCAGTCTGTCTCTCTCTCACACACACACCCCTTACTCCAGTTACTATATCAATCTGTCTCAACCAAGATCTTTTTCTCCTGCAGGGTATCTCCACCCTTCCAAGTGTGAAGTCCTTCTCCAAGGATTGGTTCTGCCTGACAACATGCCCAAAGTATGTGAAATGAAGCTTCAGTATCCTCGCCTCTAAGGAACAACTTGGTTTCACCTTCTCCAGGACAGGCATGTTTATTATTTTTACAGTCCATGATGTGTTCAATACTCTTCTCCAACACCACAGCTCAAAGGCACCAATTATACTTCTCTCATCCTTAGTCATTGTCCAGCTCTTTGATGCATAGCAAGTAATTGAGAAGACCGTGGCACATTAGCCTCTGGACTGGTATCGTTACTCCTCAGCACTCTGGAGAGGTCCCTGATGACAGATTTTTCCAGTGCAATCTGTCTTTTGAATTCCTGACTGTTGGTGCTAAATAAGCTGAAATTGTGAACAGTCTCTATCTCTTCACCATCAATAATGCTGCTGCCAATTGGCCCAGTAGTTAGAAACTACCACTGGCTTTAGCTCTCAAAAAAGAAAAATTACCTCAAGTTGGAATCAACTCATATCTGAACCTCCATTGGGTTTCCAAGCTGTAAATCACATGGGAAGACATTGCCCATTTTTCTCCCATAGAGTCACTGGTGAATTCAAAATACCAGAGAGACACAGCCAGAGAGTACAATTCCCTACAGCGTTGTTCCACCAGAGCTCCTTTTTGATTTAGCAGAGAAGTTGTTTTTCTGCTCCTGAAATAGTAAATGTTATACCCAAGGCTTCAGCAAGAAAGAATTGAATGACTATCATATACCAGGCAAAAATATATTTATCACATGGAAGTTATTTTATTGACTATGCAAAGGCATTTGACTATGTGGATCACAACAAATTGTGGTGAAAATTGAGAAGAATGAAAATCCCAGAACACCAGATTGTGCTCATACAAAACCCATCCTTGGACCTGAAGCAGTTATCACAACAGAGCAAGGAAATACTGCATAGTTCAAAATCAGGAAAGAAAATCCTTTAGTCCAGGCTACATTCTATCTCCATATTTTTTCAGTCTATGAGGAACAGATAATTGAGAAAACTGGACTTTATCAGGAATAAAGTGGCATCAGAATTGGAGGAAGACTCAGTTACTTGGAGGAAGACTGCATAACCTGCGTTATGCAGATGATACAACCTTGCTGAAAATGAAGAGGACCTGAGGCAGTTGCTTCAGTCTTCAATACAGGTTGGAGCTCAACATCAAGAAAACAAAGATTCTTACCACCTTGACATTTGGCAGCATCATGATAGACGGAGAAGAGATTGAGATAACAATTTCAGATTGTTCATCTCTGCCAATCAAAACTCTTGGCTCCAGCAGTCAGAAAATCAAAACACAAATTGCATTGGGAAAGTTGCTCTCACGGGCTTCTCTAGCGTGCTAAAGAGCAACAGTGTCAGTCTCTAGTCTACTAAGGTGCACTGATCCACACCATGGTCTGCACAATCACTTGTTACACATCAGAGAGCTGGATAGTGACCAAGAATGACAGAACTTTGAGTTGTGGAGCTAGAAAAGAGTACCAAACATACCATTGACTGACAAGAGAACAAACAGGTCTGTCCTGGAGAGTGTGAAACCAAGCTGCTCCATGGAGGCAAGGATATTGAAGCTCCATCTCACATACTTTGGGCATGTGGTCAAGATGGACAAAGAGAAAGACTTAAAGGCTTCATGCTTGGAAGGGTGGAGGAACAGCATAGGGCAGGAAGATACTGTATGAGATAGATTGACATAATAACTGGGGTAATGGGGGTAGGTGTGTCAGAGACAGTGAGATTAACTCAGGATAGAGCAGTATTCAGAGCTTTAGTGCTTATGGTTGCTATGAGTTGCAGTTAACTCGGCAGCACATAACAAAAACAAGAAGGTATTTTAAATAGATATTATCCTCATTTTACAGGCAAAAATTAAAGAATGAGCTCAAATGAACTTTTCTCAAGTTGTTTGTCTTCTTGAGCAAATAGAATCTATAACAGAGATTATTAATTTCTAATGAAGTTGTTAATTTTTATTAATTGCTATTGTTTTAAAGAAATTAAAAGTTTCAGAAATATGTCTTGGAGACTGACTCAGTCATTCTATTATGGTTTAATCAGATGCTACCATGTTTCTGATGGCATTCTCTACAAGGAATTGTTGTTAATTGCTCATGATGGATGGAGAGGAGACTGAAACTTTCAACAGCTTCAGCTTGCTTGGATCCACAATTAACACCCTTGGTACCAGCAATCAGGAAATAAAGAGATGCATTGCATTGAGGAAATCTGCATTTAGGGACCTGTCCAAATTATTGAGGAGTTGCAATGTCAGTTTGAGGACCAAGGTGCACATGATTCAGGCCATAGTCTTTCCAGTTACTAGCTATGCATCCATGACCTGGACAATGAATAAGGATGACAGAAAAAAATTTACACTTACGTGTTGTGGTGTTGGAGAAGAGCACTTAATATCCCATGGGTGGCCGAGAGAACACACAGATATGTCTTGGAGATGGTGCAACCTCTTTGGAGGCAAGAATGATGAGGCTTCGCCTCACATACTTTGGACATGCTGCTAGGAGGTGCTCTTCCTTGGAGAAGGACATGATGCTGGGAAGGGTGGCGGGTCAGCAAAGGAGAGGAAGACCCTCAACCAGGTGGACTGATACAGTCGCTGCTGCAATGGGCTCTTGTGAGTCAGGAAGAGTGAGATAAGAATGGCACAGGACAGAACAGGGCTCAGATCTTTTGTTCATAGGGTCACTATGAGTCTTGCTTGACTCGAGGGCACCTAACAACAATAGCAAACAATAAGTGCTCGTAGCAATTCTATGAACAATAGCTTGGAACCTTGCCCTACCCTGTACACTAAATAGCACTGTTCTCGGAGGGATCCAGGAGGAAGTGAGCCTCTATAAAGAGCTAACTACAAATTTCAATCTATGTAGTAATAATAAGTACTCTACCCTTATCATATTTTGAATTTGAGGTGTGAGGCTGACTTGGATCAATTGTTTTAGTTAATATTTAATAACAACTAACGTCTTCTTTATTTTTTTTTCTTGGGCTTTTATGAGCTCCATCAGCTTTCTCTCAGTTTTGTTAGTTTTGAGGTACTTAAATTGGGTGCACCTGATTCAGGTCATAGTCTTTGCAGTCACTTGCTCTGCATCTGACAGATAGCCAGTGAATAAGGATGATGGGAGAAGAATTGATGTCTTTGAGGTGTTGTGTTGGAGAAGAGTACTGAATATCCTGCAGTCTGCTAGAAGAACAATTGGATATGTTTTGGAGAAAGTGCAGCTAGGATGCTCCTTGGAGGCAAAAAAATGACAAAGCTTTGTCTCATATATTTTGGGCATGTTGCTAGGAGAGGCTACTCCTTAAAGAGGGACACCATGCTTGGAAAGATGGAGGATCAGTGAAAAGACCTTCAGCGCCTGCAGCAATGTGCTGGAGTGTGTCAGAGATGCTGAGAATGCCACAGGGTTCAGATAGATTTGTCATTCATAACATTATTATGAGTCACGCTCAAGGGTGCCTAAAAACAACAACAATCACCTCTTTCTTAGTTTTGAAAGACCCAACTCCCACCACATGAAAGATAGGCATCTACTTAATTAGAGGAAGTAAGGCAGAAGCTTCTCCTGTACAGCTTACAGCCTTAGAAACCCAGTTGTGGAATCAGTTATGAGTTAGTTCAGATACAATGGCACTTTGAAATGGGCATGCTGAGTTTAATTGACTACCAGCAGAGAATAAAGTTGACGAAACTCCCAAGTGTGTGTTATTTCATTTATTCTTCTGCCTGTCCACATTTCAAGCATGTTTTGAGGGGTTTGTGTTGGATTTTGGTAATACTTTAAAAGCTTTTCAAGTGCCAAGTGATTGAATTTAGACATTGAAACTAGAATCCTTGGTAGAGGAGTTGTTAGAGTGGGATTTGTACAGCACATTTCTCATTTCTCTATACAGCTTCTCCCACTTGAGCTTTGTCCCTGGATATTTGCTGTGAAAACTTAGTGCATTACCTTTTTTGGAAAAGCATCTCCTCCTCAGATACTAATGGCTTCTGCTTGAAGTAATAGCTGTGGGGCTTGCTTTGATAGCCAGAATTTATGGAGGAAATATGCTTTACTGGACATTGCATAATGCTTCTTCTGCCATTAGCCTCCCTCCCCAGGGACAATAGAAAGGCGTGCTTTAAAAGAAGGGAATAGTTCCTCTTTAGGATTTTGTTCCAGGAGAAATCTGTATTTTGTACTGCCCTCTGCTTTGCTCATCACTAGAATTATTGTGAGTCAGAGTATTTCTTCTTATGTATTGTACAGTGACATTTTTTAACACAAACATTTCTAGATACTCATCTGAATAAAATTTCAAAAACTGTTTTAATATCCTTGATTACAATTTATCAAATGCCATGCCTGCTATCAGACCCTGAATTAGATATAACTCAACAATTCATTGCCCTCAAATCAGAATCCATTCATAATTGATCCCCGGGAAGTTTTCTGAATCTGTAAATCACGCTGGAGGATCAGCTGTCTTTCTTCTGTGGAGCTGCTGGTGGATTCAAACTATCTGCTTTTGGGTTAGCAGCACAACTCCTTACCCACTAGGCCACTAGAGCTCCCAAATGCATCAGATGGGTGACATATATTTAGAAAATCAGCACATTCTAATGTGTAAAGGGCATAGTCTCTGGACTACTGAGTTCAAATCCTGTCTCTATTTCTTATTAGCAGTGACTTTGAATAAATTATTTAACTTCTCTGAGCCTCAGTGTTAAGAATCTGTTTTGAGGGTTCACGGAATCAATCAATATAAAGTGCTTAGAAAAATTTCCAACATCTGTAATAGCTCAATAAACACTTCCAGCATAGTCTCTGGGTGAGGAAAAGGGTTAAGGTCTCCATTGTTAGCCATACATTTGGCAATTTGAGTCCCCTCAAATGCCTCAGAAGATTTGCTTCAAAAAGGCCATAGTCACTGAAAAGTCACAGCAAAATTCTACTCTGAACACATGAGGTCATCATGAGGAAGAATCTACCCAACAGCAGCTAGCAACAACAAACCAGTTCTTCCAACAGCCTGCGCTAAGCCATCGAATCCGTTACACCTCTTAGTGACTAGATGAATAATAAAGTACTGCCTCAGCCTGCCCTATCTTCACAATGATTGTTTGGTTTGAGCCTGTTGTAGTCAACAACGTACAATTAAGTTACTGTCTGCATGTTAAGATAAAGAAACTGAGACTCAAAGAAAACATTTCTATAGTCACAGTTAATGATTGGTGGCACTGGGTTTAAACTCAGATTTGTTAAACCTACACCTAATTCCCTTTTTTACAACAGAAGAATTGCATTAAATCAGACAGCCTACTTTAAGAAATATAATGCATGAATTATGGATTAGCATTGTGTTCTTAGGTACTTGGCCCTGGCTCGCTGGATGTTATTACTCTGCTCTCGTACAATGTATGATTTTAAATGAGTGTTTCATCCTAAACTCTTAGTTTCCTCTATGAGAATGCCTTTACTTATGGAGTTGAAACTATATGTAGATCAATACCAGTAAACCGAAATGTTTCATTGTTGTTGTTGTTAAGTGCTGTTGAATCACAGGCAACTCATAGTGACCCTGTGAACAAAATCATTGGCCAAAAATGTATTTTGAAGGTAACTTTGCTCTTTACTTAGGAAAAAAGTATCTGTCTCCTTCTCAAGTCCAGGAAATAGCCCAAGTCACCTGGCCAGTTTACTCTCAACTCTGTTATTAGAATTTAGAAGTTATTCCTGTTTTAGCATTTAATCCATGTCATGAAAATATTTCCCCTTTTAATTGGGTTCCCTCCCCACCCCCCTCTTATGTTTGCTTCCCAATACCAGGACACGCATTTAATGACTTTAATTTTTATCTCGACAAGCTAGGCATACTTTAACTTTATGTTGTTGTTGTTATTATGTGTCATCGAGTAGCTTGCGACTCATAGCAACCCTATGTACAATAGCCCTAAACTCTGCTCTGTCCTGTGCCAATGTCACTGTCTCCGATACACCCATCCCAGTTACCCCAGTCACTGAATCAATCCACCTCATAGAGGGCCTTCCCCTCCTGCACCTGCCCTCCACCCTCCCAAGCATGAGGTCCCCCTCCAAGGACAGATCTCTCCTTACAACATGACCAAAGTATGTCAGATGAAGCCTTGGAATCCTTACCTCCAAGGAGGGTAGCCTGGTTTAACCCTCTCCGGGATTAATCTGTTTGTTTTCTTAGCAGTCCATGGTACCCTGAATACTCATCTCTAGCACCGCAGGTCAAAGGCATCAATTTTCCTTCTATCCTCCTTAGTCATTGTCCAGTTCTCTGATGCATAACAAGTGATTGCAAAGACCATGGCCTGTATCAGATGCACCTTAGTCTCCAGAGAGACACCATTGTTCTTCAGTACTTTGGAGTGGTCCCTAACAGCAGACTTTCCCATCGTAATACATCTTTTAATTTCCTGGCTGCTGGTGCCAAGAGCATTGACTGTAGAGCCAAATAGACTAAAGATGTGAACAATCTCAATTTCTTCACCATCCATCCTGATGCTGCCAATTGGTCCAGTGGTGAGAATCTTTGTCTTTTTGACATTGAACCTCAATCCATATTGGAGGCTGCAGTCCTTGACCTTCTGCAGCAAGCACTTCAGGTCCTCCTTAGTTCTAGTAAGCAGGATTGTGTCATCTGCATAACACAGATTGTTGATGGATCTTCCTCTAATCCCGATGCCACATTTCTCCTCATAGAGCCCAGCCTCCCAGATAATCTGCATACAGATTGAAAATGTATGGAGACAGGACACATCCCTGGCGTACACCCCTCCCAATTTTGAACCATGCAGTGTTTCCTTGCTCTGTTCTGACGACTGCCTCTTGGAATAAGTATAGGTTTCTCATTGGCACGATCAAGTGTTCTGGGATTCCCATTCTTCTCAGAGTCATCCACAGTTTGTTATGATCCACACAGTCAAACGCCTTTGCATAATCAATGAAACACAGACAGACACTCCTCTAGTACTCCCTGATTTCAGCTAAGATCCATCTAACATTAGCTACAATATTCCTAGTACCACAACTCCTTCTAAACCCAGACTAGACTTTATAGGAAATGAAAGAATGATTTTGAAGTCCTTTTGAATTTAGCAACTACCTCAAGTTATGTTGGATATTTTCCATGAAAGCTACTGTCTTCTTTTATCCTGTATAGTTTAGCTTCTTTAAGCTCATATATTTTGATAATGTTGAACACAGTAAAATGGGATGATCTGTTGATATAGTCCACAACAAGTTGTGTTAAAAACCCAAACATGGTACCTGGCTGGCTGTCCAAATTAAGAGATGGAAAAAGGTCAACTACTTACTTCACATACTCAGATAAGCAAATCTCTTAGGAAAAAAGAGCAAAATAAGTCACACACTTCCCAGTTTCAAGGCACACCTATGCAGCCCTGGTTGTCAAAACAGCTTGTTGTTGATGCAGTGACAAGCACACAAGACCAGAGGAACAGAGTTAAAACCCTTGAAATACTTCCACCTGCTCGTGGACAGCTAGTATTTGACAGAGAATGGAAAAATATTACATGGTGAAAAGACAGTTTCTGAGAAATGGTGTTGGCAAAAGAAAATGTCTTTCCATTTGGAAAGAAATAAGTGGTATACCTCACATTAGATACAAAATTTTCTTGAAATGAATCAAAGAGCTAAACAGAAAATATAAAATCTTAAAGATCATCAAAGAAAAAATAAGAGCAAACTTCAGGGCCATAATTTGTGGTTCAGACTACTATTCATGACCACAAAAGCACAAATAGCAAAGCATAAATTAGATGGATATGACCTTCTAAAACTTAAATTCTTATGTGGCTTTAAAAATGTCAAAAGAGTGAAATGAGATCCAGCATACTAGGGAAACAAATATTTGACAATGGCGTATCAGATAAGGAACTAATCTCTAAAATTTGTTGAAATCTTCAAAGCCTAAACAATAGAAAGGTAAATAATTCAATTAAATAATAGCCAGAGAATATCAACAGATATCTCACCAAATAAATACAAAAGAAAATGCTCTCATGACAGAGCCATTCAACTAAAACTTAATATCTCCAAGGCAATTCTGACTCGTAGTGACCCTTCATCAGGTTTCTGAGGCTAGAAATCTAATGGCAAGAGACGGCCCTTTTCCTTCCCTTGGAATGGTTGATGAATCCAAACTGCTAGAGACTGGTGGACACATTTTTATAGGCACAACCAAAACAATCAGATATTCTCTCACTCCAGCAATAAGGTAAAAAAATAGTCAGTTAAATAGAAAGTAAATGCTGGTAAAGGTGTGGGAAGATTGGAACACTGTTGGCAGGACTGTAAAATACTGTAACCACTATAGAGAATGGGATGCTGACTTATTAAAAACTTGGAGATAGATATGACATTTGATTCAGCAATCACACTACTAGTTCTATATCCCAAAGAAGTAAAAGCTGGGACATGAACAGATACACACCTTCAATGTTCACTGCAGCATTATCTGCAATGAGAACGAGATGAAAGCAACCAAAATGACCATCCACAAGTGAGTGGATAAACAAAACATGTCATATATATATAATATTATATTATACATATAAAATACAATATTGTATAACATTAAAAAGCAATAAAGAATTTTCAAAACACTTCATAGCAGATAAATCTAGTTATTGTTATTGTTATGTGCCATCAAGTTGAGTATGATCCAAACAACCATATGAACATTTGAACCCTGTCTTGTCCTATGCTATCTTCACACTTTCTGGCTCATTAGAGCCCATTTCAGCAGTCACTGTGTCAATTCACCAGGTTGAGGGTCTTCCTCTCCTTCACAGATCCTCCATCTTTCTGAGTATCATATCACTGCAATGAATAGCCCCTCCTTGCAACATGCCTGAAGTATGTGAGGTTAAGCCTCATCATCTTTGCCTCCAAAGGGCACTCTGGCTGTACCCTCTATCCAAGACATATTTGTCTGTTCCTTTGGTAGGCTGAACATGGGATATTCAGTACTGTTCTCCATCACCATAGCTTAAAGATACCAATTCTTCTGTCATCCTTATTCATTGTCCAGCTGTCAGATGCATAACAAGTGAAGCCATTCCCATGGTGGACAGGTTTTAGTAGAGCTCCCAGATTGAGAAAGACTAAGAAGTAAATTTGCCATCCACTTCATAAAGAACAGGCTTCTGAGGAACGTTATAGCAGTAGTGGTAGATTGGAAGTCAGTCAAAATAAGAAAAAATAATGGTAAGCATTCTTAATAATTGGAACACAGATTGTACATTGGAAAACTAGAAATAGTGAAAAATGAAATGGAACACATGAGCATTGACACAAAAGAAGATGGAGTAGTTTTGAGCACTTTCAATCAGATAATTATATAGTATACTGTGCTGGGAATGAAAAACAAAAGAATGGTGTTTCATTCATAGGCAGGAAGTAAATTTCAAGTTCTATACTGAAATACAGTATTATGAGTGATCAGATATTATCCATACACGTACAAGGAAGACCTTTATTATTGCTATTATTAAAATATACACTCCGACAGCTAGAGCCAAAGAGGAAGATATTAAAATTCTTTACCAAATTTTGCAGTCCAAAATTGACCAAGTATGCAATCAAGATGTGTTTGATAATTAGTGACTGGAATGAAAAAGATGAAAGCAGTAAAGAAGAAATAGTAGCTGAAAAAGACATACTTAGTGATAGAATTGAGGCTAGAAATAGAATGATTGAATTTTGTATGTTCAATGATTTATTCACTGCAAATACCTTTTTAAAAACACAAATAGTGACTTTACACATGAATCTCACCTGATGGGCTGCATAGGAATGAGATTAACTAGATCTGTGGAAGAAATCATTAGAGAGGCACAAGAACGACAGTCAAAACTAGGCCAGGAGCGAACTGTGAGACCATCAAACTCATGTTCAAGTTCAAAGTAAGAAAAAAAAATAAAAACAAACCCAACAAGAACCAACATATAATCTTGAATCTACTCCATCCAAATTTCAAAATCGTCTTAAGAATAGTTTGAAATATTGAAACCAATGAAGTTGTGGGCTGATATCAATGATGACATCCATGAAGAGAGCAAATGGTCATTACAAAGATAGAGGAGAAAGAAGAAAAACACTAAATATTGCACTAGAGTGTCAAGAAACCAAAATAAAGGGAAAACATGCCAAAGTAAAAGAATCAAACAGAAGATTTCAAAAGGCAGCTTAAGAAGACAAACCAACTTTGAAATACTGAAAAATTTGTTTTTCAATTCTCTCAGCTTGAGAAATGCTGAGCAAAATCTTCCCTTTTTATTCTACACTTCCAGCTCTCTGCACATACCATTACAATGCCTTGCTTTGTCCTCCTGAGCTGATTTGGAACAAGATATGCACAGCAAAGTGGACTGGGGAAGAGGGATTCAGGGGGAGGGAGGAAAATGTGGGCCAACGAATACATAAAATTTAAAAAATGAAGAAAAGTATATAATAAAAGAACAGAGAATTCTTTTGTTTGTTTGGCTTGGTTTTCTTATTGTATACGTCAAATTGGATCTGATTGGCACAGGAGGAGATTGCCCCTCCTACAGCAGAGCATCTGATAGGTTTGAACTATACACCTTTGGGATTACATCACAGCTTCTTGACTCTAGGCCACCAGAGCTCCCTAAGAACAGAGTTCTTTTGTTTTAATTTGTATTAAATTTTATTAATTTTAATGAACATTTAGAGAGATTTTGAATTTTCATTCATTCATTCATTGTTGCACTATTTTCTCTACCCCCCAGTTTGTTCCTCTTCCCCCCCCGAAAGTCTGTATTAATTGTCCCATTGCTACAGTGCTTGTCAAAGCCAGTTCTGATTGATCTCCTTTGTCAGTGTATCCTTTGCCATTCCCTATCACTCCTCCCTGAGAAAGACTTCACCCTGATTCATAAGGAAAAGGGGACGGCGAATTCTCTTAGCTACTTCCTGCTGAAAAGGGACGCTGTAGGTTTCAGGGTGAAGATCTCCTCTCACTACTCTAAAGGGCCACTTGGGCAGTAGGAAATACATAGACTATTGTGGAGATTGATTTTGGAATTTAGATGCACTGTTATCAATTGTGCTTAACCATACATGTTCATATCCTTGAAGATGCATCATGGAACTGTTGCAGCCTAGAAGACACAAATTTAACCAACAAGGTAAAAGTACATGAGTAAAAAATTAAAAGCAATAATATTCCAAGTAGAGGCTCTAATAGTGGCACAAATCAAGTTACAGAGGGAAGGTAGTTCTTAAAATAAAAGGCCTATTGACTAGCATGTTGTCTATTATAGCATAATGATTAAGAACCACAAGATGTAGAAGCTCAACTGCGTCATTTATTGTTCTTAAGTCCTGGAGCAAATTCCATCTACCACTGGATTGTTTTACAGTTCGGAAGTCCACATGCAAGGCAGAGGTGAAGTAAGGAACTGCTTATAAGGTTTTCTGTCCATTCCAGCAACTAAGAAATAGTGAGAAGAGTTGGAACCTCAGAAGGATTTTAGGACCAAATAGTAGGCTCTTGTGTCCAGGAGAAAATGAATATACTTAAGAGTAATGTTAATGCTCATCCACAGTTCTTCTGGGAGGATATAAATCGTTGAAGCGTCCTCCTTTCTTTCCAGCTGGGAGCTGGGGCCTGTCAGTCCTGTCAGTCCTGTCAGCCACGAGGACCTGATGTGGGCCACCCTTGGCCAAGTGTCCTTCAAATCCACACTTAAAGCAAGTGAGTGGGACTTCCTCTCTACTCCTTTGCCTATCTGTGGCTCTCATCTTTGGCGCTGTCTACTGAAGTGGCCCAGCTTTCCACAGTGGAAGCAATTCTGACCTCCTTTATTACCTTTGGGCAACACTGTTAATGAGTAAGACTTCCTTTTCTTGACACAGGCCCTAAACTGGCAGCAATAGCTGCCCCAATAATTTTGGCCATTCTCTGGTCTTTTTTCTTCCCTCAAGATCCTAGTTGTTAAAAGAGGGAAAAATTTAAACAAATATATAACAAATAATTTTGAACATTATAATCTTTTAAGCTTAAGGCTAGAAATATTAACAATATGATCATTTCCATTCCAGAGATACATG
>NW_006399793.1:14867387-14868670 GCF_000299155.1 Elephantulus edwardii | reverse complement strand
CACACACACACACACACACACACACACACACACACACTGCTGTCCAGATGTTCTGCGTCATATTATCCTTCATCATGTTTCCAAACATAAATATTTACAGGAGGCAACTGTCCATCTTCTCTCACAGAATCGTTAGCAGATTCAAATCCTTAGATTTTTTATTAGTAGCATAACACATGACAGGTTCTGTCACTAGAATTAACTTCACTTAATCAACTTCATAATTGTGAACATTTTCCAAGAGTCTTGAGTGGCCATTGCAATGGATTACTGGGCCAGCAGCAGAATAACTAGATCCAGAGGAGGAGCAGTTATTGTTAGAATGTGTAGAAAAGTGTGGGAATGTGACTTCAAAGGAATTGGTTTTGTGCTATTGATGGTAATTGAAACTGTTTCCTGTTATGGAGTTGTTACATACCATCGAGTTGAGTGACAGTGAACAACAGATCTGAAGTCTGTCCTATTCTGTGCCACCCTCACAATCTCTGACAAACTCAAGCCCATTGCTGCAGTAACTGCGTCAATTCATGTAACTGATAGTCTTTCTCTTTTTTGCTGACCCTCAACCATTCCAAACATGATATCCTTTCCAAGGAGCAACCTTTTATGTGAGATGAAGTTTTATCATCTTTGTCTCCAAGTAGCACTATGAATGTACCTTCCCCCTGATATATTTATTTGTTCCTTTGGAAGTCCATGAAATCCCCAGCACTCTTCTCCAACACCATAACTCAAAGGCATTAATTCTTCTTCTGTTATCCTTAGTCACTGTCCAGCTCTAAGACACATAGTAGATAATTGAAAAGACCATGGCCTGTATCAGGTGCACCTTAGTCTTCAAACTGACATCATTGTTCTTCAATAAATTTTTTAAGTAAGCAGTTACTTTAAAAAATTATTCTGATTTCTTTATAGCTTGAATACATTGTTTTTCATAAAAGATCCTTCCCATTTCTGTCACCCTACCCACCTTTTAATTGTGCAAACCTATGATTGATATCCTACCTCCCCATCCTCCTCTTTCAGTTTCTACCCTCTCCCCCACCCTTGGATCATCAATTCTACAATAATGGTTTTAACAATATTTGTCCTTGTGTGACTGAGTTAGTTCACTCAGCATAATTCATTCCAGTCTCTCCCAAGTTAGGTAGTAATGTACAAAATGATTGCTCCTGTGTGCTGTGTAGTAGTATTCCATGGTATGACTGTATCACAACTTCTCAGTCCATTTGTTTGTGATTGAACATCTGGGCTGTTTCCATGTTCTTGTGACAGTCAATAAT
>NW_006399793.1:14855898-14867287 GCF_000299155.1 Elephantulus edwardii | reverse complement strand
AAAAAAAAAAAATTAAAGAATTCCCAAAACACTGCATAATAGGGATGAATATAATGGAGTGAAATAAGGACAAAATTGAATAAGATGATTATAATTAAAAAACAAAGAAACACCCAAAAACCTAAAGAAAGATTTACAGACAGATTCATTTTTGAATTGTTACCAGAAATAGGAAGGGAAGGAAGGAGAACTAAAAATTAATATGTAGGTAACAGATACTGAGTGAAGAGAAAGGCACTAAAATTAAGAAATGGATTATTAGGAAATGTATGTTTTTTAACAATATCTGAATTAAAAACCAATACGATTTCTAAACTCACACTCAAGTCATAATGAAAAGTGTTCCTTAAAAGCTAAAAGTATACAAAAATTAAATATTCCTTGATGCTTCCTGGGCTCACATGTAGTGGAGAAGTGGGAAGGAAATTAATATTTAGATAAAAGACACATAGTAAATTGGGTGAAAGGGAGGACTATTGAATGTTGGAATGTGAGGTGATTAGCATAAAATATTTTTAACTAATTGCTAATACAAGCTGGGTTTAGAAGAGGCCGTGGCACTAGAGACGTTATCATCAATGTCATATGGATTTTGGGTGAAAGCAGAGAGTACCAGAGGAATGTCTGTGTTTCATTGACTATGCATAGGCATTTGAGTCTGGAGATCACAACAAATTGTGGCTAACCTTGAGAAAAATGGGAATCCCAGAACTTTTGATTGTGTTAATGAGAAACTTATACTTGGAACCAGAGGCAGTTTTCAGAACAGAATAAGGACACAGTTGTTATCATGTACCACTGAGTCACCTGTGACTCCTAAGGACCCTCTATATACATTAGCTCTGAACCCTGCTCTACCCCAACGCAATGCACACCTTTCCTGATCCTGAACCATGCAGTGTTTCCCTGCATGGTTCAAAATTAGGAAGGGAGTCTGTCAAGAACGAGTTCTGTCTCCATATTTTTCAATGTATATGCAGAACAGTTCATTGAGGTGGTTGGATTTTATGAAGAGGAATGTGGCATGAAGATTGGAGGAAGATTCATCGACTACCTGCATTATGTAGATGATACAATATTGCTTGGTGAAACTGACAAGAATCTGAATCACTTAGTATAGACAGTCAAGGACTCTTGTCTTCAATATGAATTGAAGCTTAACTTTAAGAAGACAAAGATTCTCACCACTCAGCCAATTAGCAGCACCATGATGGATGGGGATGATATTGAGGTTGCTAACATCTTTAACTTGCTTGGTTCCACAATCAACACTCTTGGCACCAGCATTCATGAAATCAAAAGATTACACAGTTAAAGTCTGCTGTCAGGGATCTGTCTAGAGTACTTAAGAGTAACAATGTCAGTCTGGAAACTAAGGTAAGCTTGATCCAGGTCATGGTCTTCACAATTACTTGCTATGCACCAGAGAGCTGGCCAATAACTGAGGATGACAGAAGAAAAAATGATGCCTTTGAGTTGTGTTGCTGGAGAAGAGTGTTGAACATAATGTAGACTTTCAAGAGAATAAACAGGTCTGTCTTGGAGAGAGTGAAATCAAGTTTCTCCTTGGAGGTAAGGATTGTGAAGCTCTTCCTCACATACTTTGGCCATGTGGCCAGGACGGATCAGTCCTTGGAGAAGGACAACATGCTTAGAATGGTGGTGGGACAGCACAGGAGAGGAAGACCCCCAGATAAGATGGATTAACACAGTGCCTGTGACAGTGGGATTAGGTGTGTCAGAGTAGGTGAGACCTGTTTAGGATAGGGCTGGCTTCAGCTATTGTACATAGGATCACTATGAGTCACAGGCACATAACAGCAGCAACAGTGCTTAGAAATAAAGAGGTTTCATTTAAAAATTTAATTCTCTTTTTTCTTTAAAAAGAATTTATGACAATAAACAGGCAATAATAATGAATTTAAACTGTATTGTGATTATTCCTTTTGGAAGTATAAAATTTCAAACATAAATTCATTACCTTTGAGTTGGAACTGACTCATAGCTGACTCTCCAGCTGATTTTTGGAGGCTGTAACAGGAGAAGGGATTGTGTGTCTTTCTCTCAGAGCAGCTGGTAAATTTCCAACTCCAGAGAGGCATGTCCTTTGGGTTAGCAGTGCCACTCCCCCCGGACCAGGCCACCAGGGCATCCTTTGGTAATTAAGTCTTGCCCAATTTGCCATGTTGTAGTTAGGTACCTTCAAGTCAACCATGACTCCTAGCAACACTATGAAAAACAAATCTGAAACTTGGTCTATCCTGCACCATCTTCAGGATCTTTTCTATGCTCAAGCCCATTATTAAAGTCACTGTGTTAATCATGTCTTTTTTCCAGGAGTGATGATCCTAATAACACCTTCTAGTAGTTTTGCCATCTATGAGATGCATTGCACTGGGAAAATCTGCAGTTAGGGTTCTCTCCAAATTATTGAGGAATAATTATATCAATTTGAGGACTAAGATGCATCTGATTCAGGGCACAGTCTTTCCAATTACTTGCTACACATCCGACAGCTGGACAATGAATAAGGATGACAGAGTAATAATTGATACCTTTGGTGTTGGATAGATCACTGACCATCCTGTGGATGGCCAAGAGAAAAAAACAGATACATCTTGGAAAGGGTGCAGCCAGAGTGCTTGTTAGAAGCAAATGATGAAGCTTTGCCTCACATACTTTGGACATATTACTAGGAGGGGGTATTCCGTGGAGAAGGATATAATGCTGGGAAGTGTGGAGGGTCTGCAAAAGAGAGGAAGACCCTCAATTGGGATTGACAAGGTGACTGCTGCAATGTGCTCTAATGTGTCGGGAAGTATGAAGATGGAACGTGGTTCAGATCATTTGTTTTTAGGGTCTCTATGAGTTGTACTAGATAACACCTAACAACTTTCTTCCACTCAATAGCTCTCACTGTTCTTCCAACAAATTATTAGCAGCAGGACCCATTCATTCTGCTTTGCTTCTAAGATCATGGGAGGTGGGGAGACCACTCAGGGTGGTGTGTCCATAGCTCAGTTCTCACTATTCTTTAATGTCTTACACCTGTCCTACTTTTATACATGCTATTTGATTTAGACAAATGAGAATATAAAAAAAATCCTTATTTTTTAAACAATTAATTTAGTGAAGACATCATAAAGTACCTTTACTGGAATTTTTGGTACAGATATTTCCTTAAAAGGTGGTAAGAAATATACAGACATTAGAAGCCGTTACCATTTAGATAGAATAATTTTTATTTCTTAGCTTTTCACACTCAGTCCACTGGCTGAGTAAAGGAGATATGTTTGTATTTTTAATCTTCTTGGAGTTCCACAATCTTGCGCTGTAATTTCTTTAGGTCTTTCTGGACTTTATGTTTCTCTAATTGCATCTTGGTTTTCTGTATTTGTTGGAGGGAGCTGAGCGAGTCATGAATCGATTTAAATCCTGGCATGAAAATAGACAAACAAGACATTGGAGTAAGACTGGCTAATCAGCAGTCTTGTTACAATTGGTCATCATTTAACCCAAAGCACACTGAAGTCCATTAAGATCAACCGAAAAATGTTTAATAACCTATTTTCTTGTATGTAATCAGCTGCATTTCCTATCTGGTTTCACTGTAAGGAAACAATTCTGTTCTTATCCCTTGTCCAAAAATATTGCGGAAATGAAAGAATTCTATCTTTGAAGAGAGATATAAAATATACTCTTTCTGTAGACTTTGATAAAAAAATTTAGGAGATAAATTTTTAAAAATTTGCTTAATTGGAGGAAAATACCACAAATAAGGATTTAAAGCAGCTTTGAAAGTAAGCTGTCTGAGTGAACTACAGAAAAAACTGTCACAGCATTTTCTCTCTCTCTCTTGTGTTCACAGGAATGCAACCCATGTCTAATTCGAGACTTTTACTATAGTAATCCCCCACCCCCACCCCAACTTGCTGAAAGCATAAAAGAGAACACCATTAATTTGGGTCCTTGTTTCCAGAACTTCCATTTGGTAAAATGCAGAAATATGCATTTTGTCAGTTTCCATTCGTTCTGGGATTGTCCTCATAGCATGAATAAAACTGAACTTCTGATAGTTAAGCAGAAAGGCAGGACATGAATTAAGAGCCAGTGAAGTTTGGAACATAATTCTTGGCTAGAAAATTTGTTGTTTAATTTGGTGGTGGTGTGGGGGAGGTGAGTTAACTGTCAGATTGCAAGCAGTGAATTCTACTTCTGTACCAGGAACATCTGTCAAGGGAAGCCACCTCGTCAGAAGGCCCCTTTGAGACATCGCTATGTGAACTAAACGTTGGTAAAATTTATTAATAGTTTATTTCTTCCTGATGTTCAGAAGACAAAATGAGTTGGGGCTTTCTCTAATAATAAAGGAAGCCTTCTAAATTCCTGGTAACTCCCTCAGAATTGACTGGAGGCAGATGGCTGCTCCACAGCACCTATCTCTAACCCTTCCCTTTTACAAATGAGATGAGCCTTTCAAATTAATCCTCTTTGATGTTAGCTCAGCTTGACATTGCTGCCATTAGCCTCTCGAGAAGAAAAACAGCCATCACACCAGACTTTGCTAATTCATCTCTCCTTGTCACTTTTAAAGGTCAAGTTTCCAGTCTGAGATCTGTCTGGGCTCATTACCTGCAGTTCAGTGAGAGGGTCATTTGGTTTAAGCTCCTATTTTCATGGTAGGTCTACAAATCAGGTGTTGGTGATCTCCAAGGAGCTTTCCAAATATAAAGATGCTGTGATGCTGTGAACTTAGTAAAAATTCCAAAGATGTGGCAGCCCTGTGACACTGCCAGTTATAGCTAAAGAAAGTTTACTTAATTACCTGACTTTCATGGTTATGGTTTGTTGATTGCCTTCGAGTCAAGTACTACTCATAACAACCCTATGAACAAAAGTCCTGAAGCCCTTCTACAACTATCGACATTTATCAAAGTTCATAGAGTTTCCCGAGGCATGTTATTCAAGAAGTGGATGCCACTCCTGCTCCCAAACTTGTCGTAGTAGACATGTGCCATTTAGTTGCCTGCGATGTATAGCAACCCTATGTAGGGCAGCTCTGAACCCTTCCCTGTCCTGAGCCAGTTTCACTAATTCTGACACACCAACCCCTATTGCCCCAGTCACTGTAATAATCCATCTTATCCAGGGGTCTGCCTCTCCTGTGCTGTCCCTCCACCCTTCTGAGCATGACATCTTTCTCCATGGACTTATCTCTCTGGCCACATGCCCAAAGAAAGTGTGGTGGAGCTTCAAAATCCTAGCCTCCAAAGAAAGACTTGGTTTCACCCTCTCCAAGACAGACTTATTTGTTTTCTTGGAAGGCTATGGTATGTTCAAGACTCTTCTCCAGCACCACAACTTGAAGGTATCTATAGCTTCCATAGCATTTCGGTATTCTGTAACATATTTGATAGAACCCAATCACATATACAATGAAGGAGCTGATAACAAGATTGATCCCTGACCATTAGGTGAAATTAGAAAACACTGGCCACCGAGAACAGGTTTTCTTTACTTAATAAGTATTAACTGCTCACCTGATTGGTATTCGGTCTGCATTTTCTCTAATTCATCCCAGATCTGCTTTTCCAGTTGGGTCATCTTTTTGTACAGTTTATTCTCTACGTGTTTTATTTTGTGCAGTTCTGCTTCCCGTTTCTGTGTGTTAATGAAATTTTCTAATTTGGTTGAAAGCTGCAGCAATTTTTCTTCAGTCTTATTTTCCAAGTGTTCCTATGAGAGACAGTAGGTGATAAAACTCTGCTGAAAAGAAACACTGTGGAGTTCAGCTTGTTGTTGTTGTTGTTATGTACCGTCGAGTCGTTTGCGACTCATAGCGACCCTATGTACCACAGCCCTAAACCGTGCTCTATCCTGTGCCAATCTCATTGCTTCTGACACACCCATCCTGAGTACCTCAGTCACTGACTGGAGTTCAGCTTAGAGGGAAAAACATGTTTTCACAAATTCCTTTTTGTATGTTAAGCATGAAGATTTAAACAAAATTCCTTTGTGCTTAAACTGTCCACAAGTTTTAGACCATGTTCATTTGTAATTTCTGGGATTCTATAGGTACTGGAGGAATTCCTTAGAGCTATTCTCTGAAGGAAAGGAAGATGTGGTTTGTGTGGCTTTCTTGAAATGCTTTGAGAATTTGGCGTTTCACTTGTGTTAGAAAAGTGTAGCAAAGGAAGAGTTCCCGGAAGCCTGACAGGCGATGTGCTGATGGGAGCGACAGAAAGGAGCCCAGGAACTGTCTTACTAAAGATCCTGGTGACTTCTCCCCCAAACCCAGGACTCTTTACAAGTCTTGGCCTGAAAAAAGAGTTTTGAAAACCTTTAATCAGCTAATTGCCCCCCAGTTGGGAGAGGATCAATGGCTTGTTTAAAGCTGAGGTTTCCAAGCATCACTTGGGAAGCTTGTCTCAAATCAGATTCTCAGGGGAGACTCTGTCTGATTCTCTAGGTCTGTGGTGGGACCAGGAATTGGCAATTAAAAAAAATCTCTTCCAAATATTCTAATACAGTCAGGGCACAAAGAACCAATCCAGTAGTAGGTTTTCAGTTCCTGCTGCTGACATTTATTGATATTGAAATGTGAGGAGAATTTTTTTTTCCCTAAGAAATGAGAGTTAAGAGGTAACAAACAGGAACCTCTGATCCTATCCTACTCTGTTGCTCTTTGCATTATTACCTTACCACTAAAACAGAACAAATTAGTATCAAGGCTAAGTCCTCAGGTGTGAGAATTGCTATGACCCAGGTAAGTGATTATGGTTGTACCTCCAAAAAAGAGTGAGTGGCTGTCCTCTTCCCCCCCCAAATATGTTACTGTTCTAATCCTCACCCTAATGAATGTGCACTCTGGTTTGGGAAAAGAGTCACTGCAGATGTGGCTGACTGAGATGACATCACTAGGGCAGGCCCTGATGTCTTTATGACTCCTAAACTCTCAAACTCATTGCCATCAAGTCAGAACTGACTAGTAACTCTGGTGAATTTGGGGAAGCTGTAACTTACATGGAGCACAATCACTCATCTTTCTGTGAAGCAGTTGGAAGATTCAAACCACCGGAGAGGCACTACCTTGAGTTAGGAGTGCAACCCTATAGAGTCGCACCACCAGAGATCTCTCTTCATGACTCAAACCCATCTCATTGCCATCAAGTTGAAGCTGACTCATAGTTCACTGTCTAGTGACTTTTCAAAGGTTGCTCATTGCATGGGAGCAAATTGTCCCTCTTTCTCCTTCAGAGCCGCTGGTTGCTTCAAACTGCTTGCCTTTGGTTTGTCAGCGCAACTCCTTACCTGTCAGGCCACAGGAGCACCCTTCTCTACGGCTAGTGTCTTTACAAACAGGAAAGAGAGGTACAGAGGGAAGATGGCCATTCAAGGAGAAGGCCAAGATTGCAGAGCTGCAACCACCGGCCAGGGAACAAGCACGGGGGCTACCAGAACTCGGAGAGATTGGGCAGGCTTTCCCCTAAAGCCTTAACAAAGCCCTGAATAGTAACTTCTAGACTCTCCAGAACCGTAAGACAATACTTTCTTTATTGATTTAAGCCACCTGGTTTGTGGTTCTTTGTGTGGAATCCTTAGAAGCTTATTCAATGATGATCAAGTATGTACTTGGTGAAATAATGAAATTCTTTACCAGTTTTTCCTGTAGGAGCTTCAGACAATTATTTATATAGCCGAGCTGGTCTGTTTCATGCTTGATGAGCAGGGATTCTGTCCATTTTCTATTGTTTTTAACTTCTTCATAGAGTTTATTTGAAAGTGAATTAAATCTACGAGGAAAAATACCTTGTTCAGTAATAATAGGTAAACTCAAGCAGATAAAAACATTAGTTTGTTGAAAAAGTTTGCTTTTTTTTCTAATGACTAGGGTCATAGCTAAGCATTTATAAGTTTCTTAGGGTTCTTTAGGGGGTGGTTGGGATTTTGGTGACACAGTGGTTAACGTTGGGAGCTGAAATGCACTAACCACTACACCAGATTGAAAGATAGTGAAGCTTTGTGTCACTTATTTTGGGCATGTTGTTGGGACAAAGAGTGTCTTGACAAAGACATTATGTTGGGAAAGGTAGAGGGTTAGTGAAAGAGTCAGATGAATTGACACGGGGGCTCTGGTAACCTAGTGGCAAGATGCTGTGCAATCCCAGATGAAGTGACACACTGGTGACAGGGCAGGACAAGGCTCTGATCTGTTATTTGTAGGGTTGCTATGGGTCACAGTCGACTGGACGACACCTAACAACAGCAACCAGTCTACAGGAGATAGATGGTGCCGTGTTCTCTCAGTCTTGGAAACCTTACAGTCAACCAGCAAGTCAACCAACCAAAAAAAAAAATCCACTGCCATTCTGTTGATTCTAACTTCGAGCAATGCTGAAGGACTGAATAGAACTGAATGGAGGGTTTCCAAGAGTGTAAATCTTTACAGAAGCTGACGCTGTCCTCTTTCTTCTTTAGAGGAATTGTGGTATTCAACCACTCACCTTTTGTTTAACAACTGAATTATTTAATCATTGTTCCACCAGGGCTCTTTAGAAACCCTATGTTGTTGTTTGTTGTTGTTATGTGCCATCGAGCCACCTGCAACTCATAGCGACCCTATGTACAACAGCTCTGAAGCTTGCCCTGTCCTGAACCAGTCTCACTGACTCTGACACACCAACCCCTCTGCCCCCGGTGACTATATCAATCCATCTCATCTCTTCCTCTCCTGCGATGTCCCTCCACCCTTCTGAGCATTATGTCCTTCTCCAAGGACTGGTCTCTTCTGGACATGTGCCCAAACTATGTGAGATGGAACTTCATAATGTTAGCCTCAAAGGAGAAACTTGGTTTCACCCTCTCTAGGACAGATAGATCAGATATATTCTGTCCTATTTGATACCTGTGAAACATCAGCTCTACATCAATGAGTGGAAAGTGGGAGCCAGAGGACGTGCACTTTACATCATTGTCCTGAACTTGTGTTCAGCCTAGTGGCTCAGAATTCCTATCTACATATTCACCCTGTCCCTGGACATGCATGCACAGAGTGACAAGAGAATAAACACATCATTCAGAAGTACATGTTATATAATTGCAGAGCTACTCCCAGACCTGGAAGCAATGCTTGTGTTTGAGAGGTATACTTTGGTACATCTCATGGGGTAGGGAGTGTGACAGGAGTTGGTAAACTTTTTTTCTGCCAAAAGCCAGATAAAAATATTTTAAGCTTTTTGGGTCATGAAGGCTCATTTTAACCTCTCAACTCTGCCACTGCTGTGAGAAAGGAGTCATAGACTATTCTTAAGCCAATGAGGATGTATAATTTGGTGCCCATCAATAAAATTTGGCTACAGTACGGCCATGTATGAGTATATATTAAAAGATGTAAAAATTCTTCTTAACCATGTGTTGTAGAGAAAACCAAAACCAAAACACACACACACACACACACAATTGGGTGCTAATGGGGCTTAAGGACAAGAAGCTTGCCAGACCCTGCTCTATAGGAACCCGAAAAGGCTAACGAAGGAGCCGGGGCACAGGGGATCAGCACTGTCTACGAGAGAGGAGACAAATGGGAAAACCAAGTGTCCAACGGGGATCTTAAACATTGGCACCATCTAGAAACCATGGAAGTATAAAGTAACAGAGAAAAAAGGATTTTATGAAATGGGTGTGAATATTGTTTCAGTGATTAAAAAGGTTAGAATCATATTTCAAGCCCTAGTGATGCAGAGGTTTAAGTTCTTGGCTATTGTGTAATGGGTTGGTAGTTCAAACCCAGTCTGGGATATGGCAGTCTGCATTCATCATGATTTGCATCTTTGGTAACCTTGTGGAATGTTCTACTTGGTCCTATAGGTTTGCTGTGCTACTCCATAGCAGCAGGTTTGGGTGAATATAATCACGTACCAGCAATTCAGAAAGTCTGTGGAGAGGGTGGAAGTTTGCGCAGAGAGGGATTCGTGATTGGAGAATTAATATAGAAATGACTCAGAGGTATGAGACTACAGAGAGTAGTTTTTGTAGATGTTCTGGTTCTAGTTTCCTATTGATAAGTTGTCAATTTCAAATTCCCTTTTAGAGTTGGGTAAAGTATTAGGTTGGCAGAAACAATACCTGTTGTTCAATATTGAAAATATTTAGGTTACTTTACAGTGTGTCAGTGGCTTGTTTCCTCGAATGTGTTCAGATAAAATTGTTCGCACTGAATTTAGTTTGTAATATTTATCACTGGGAATTTTTTAAACATTCTGGCCATATGCTTCATGTACATGCTTCTCTCATTCTCCTGAAAAAGTCCTTGGACTAATAATTCAGAGAAAAACAAGTTTTGCAAGATCATCTCCCATTTTCAGCAGGATTGAGTAAAGCAAATTAGTGAATACCACCATGGATAATTTTGTCCCCTGGGGGACATTCAGCAATGTCTGAAGACACTTTTGGTCATCACATCTCAGAGGCACCACTTAACCAGGACTCACCCCATACTTCAGAATGTCTATAGGCCAAGGTTGAAAAACTTGATTTAGATGATAAAATGGTAAAAGCTAGATGTTCTCCATGTTTTTAATAAAGTAACATAGCAACCAAGTTCTGATTTTCATCCTTCTGACTCATTTCTTTTGACTTTTGTGTAGGGGCTCCCCCGCCCCAGACAGAAAGGATACATTTGATTTAGATGAGCACATCAGCACTGATAAATTGTTGTTCTTAGTCTGAAGGATGCTTTGGGCAGAATATTGAGTGATCCTGCAAGTATTAAAGGAAAATGGAAAGAGTATACAGTCATTGTACCAAAAGGAATTGGCAGACAGAGAAGAATTTGATGGAACAACATATGAGTAGGATCCTACGGTGATGAAGGAAGAAGTTCAGACTGCTTTGAAAGAATTTACTAAGAATAAGGCCTCAGGAATTGATGGTATACCAACTGACATATTTCAACTAACAGATGCTGCCCTAGAAGTGCTCACCAAGTTGTGCCAAAAATCTGGAGAACAACAGCTTGGCCAGCTGACTGGAAGAGATCTATATTTGTTTCCATTCCAAAGAAAGGTGATCCCACAGAGCATGGAAATTATCAAACAGTTATCATTGGTGTCACATGCATGCAAGATTCTGCTGAAGAGTATCCAAAACTGAGTGGAACAGCACATCAATAGAAAACTACCAGAAGTCCAGGCTGGATTTAGATAGGGCCGTGGTACTAGGGATATTGTAGCTAATGTTAGATGGATCATGACTGAAAGCAAGGAGTACAAGAATGTCTATCTTCGTTTCATTGATTACACAAAGGCATTTGACTGTGTGGATCATAACAAACTGTGGCTAACTCTGAGAAGAATGGGAATCTCAGAACACTTGATTGTGCTAATGTGAA
>NW_006399793.1:14845748-14850873 GCF_000299155.1 Elephantulus edwardii | reverse complement strand
TATAGGTCTTTTGTGTCTCTGGTTAGGTTTACTCCCAAGTATCTCAATTTATAAATGGTATTACTTTCTTGGTTTCTTTCTCTGAATTCTTTTTGTCTCTGTAGTTAATATACTGATGGGCTTTGATTTTTGGTTTTGCTTTTTGTTCTTTAATCAATTCTGCTCTGCTTTTTTCTCTTCATTCATGCATTGAGTCCATTCATATTAACTGTGATTATTGTAAGGCCAGGTTTTACCGTTGCCATTTTGCTGTGTTTCTTTTTATGTTGTTTCTGGTTATGATGGTTCATATACTTTCCTTTGGCATCTGCATGTGAAGGATTTCATTTAAAATTTCTTGTAGTTTTTGTCTTGTTTTCATAAATTTCTTAAGTTCCTTCTTTTCTGCAAAGGATCTAATTTCTCCTTTGTATCTAATAGAGAGCTTTGCTGGGTATAGGATCCTTGGATGGCAATTGTTTTCTTTCAACTTTCTGTATATACCATCCCATTGTTTTCTAACTCACATGGTTTCTGCTGAGAAATCAGAACTTTATCTAATTGTTTCTCCTTTGTAGGTGAATCTTTGTTTTTCTTGTGCTGCTTTTGAATTCTACCATTATCTTTTAATTTGGAGAATTTGACTATGATATGTCTTGATGTTTTTCTTCTGGATATATTCAATATGGTGTTTGCTGTGCTTCTTAAAAATGAATTCCCTCATTCTTCAAAATACCTGGGAAATTTTCTTCTAGTATTTCTTATGCAATTAGTGATTTCCCTGTCACTCCCCTGTTCTGGAATTCCAGTAATGCGTATGTTATGCATCAGAGAGTTGGACAATGACTAGGAAGGATAGAAGGAGAATTAATGCCTTTGAGCTGTGGTGCTGGAGAAGAGTATTGAGGGTACCATGGACTGCTAGGGAAACAAACAGATTCATCCTCGAGAGGATTAAACTGGGTGGCTCCTTGGAGGTAAGGATTCTGAGGCTTTGTCTGACATACTTTGGACATGTTGTAAGGAGGGACCGGTCCTTGGAGAGGGACATCATGCTTGATAGGGTGGAGGGACAGCGCAGGAAGGGAAGGCCCTCTATGAAGTGCATTGATTCAGTGACTGGGGTAATTGGGATGAGTGTGTGGGAAACAGTGTGATTGGCAGAGGACAGAGCAGAGTTTGGGGCTGTTGTACATAGAATGAGTCGCAAGCAACTTGACGGCACATAAAAACAACAATAACAACATATGTTATTTTGGTTGATGTCATTCCACATGATTCTAACGTTTTCATCAATTTCTTTACATTTCATCTCTGATTTTTCTTCTAGTATGTTTTCAATGAGGCGGCTTTTGTCTTCCAACTCACTGACTCTGTTCCATCTCTTCAGTTCTTCTTTTTTGTGCTACCAGCATTTTGGACCCTTCCACCATTTCAGTCTTAATAGTCTGGATTGAGTTTTCATCGTTTTCTGTTATTTCTAGTTACCACATTGGCTGTTCCCTGTTTGTCTTGTGATGAGTTTTTAAGTTCCTGTACCTCTTTTTCCATGTTATCAATTCTTTCTTCCGTCTCTTGCATTTTCTTCCATAACTGTTGAAGTTATTGCTCTTCAATATATTTCTTCTAGACTATTGTCTCTGTGATAATTGCCTTCTTAGTTGTTTCTTCCATCATTTGCATAGTTTTCTTTAGCTGTTCAAATAACTCCACATCAACATATGTCTTCTGGTTCTCTTTATCTTTGATAATTATTGGGTCTGCTTTTTAAGGAGATAGGTTATTTTGTTTTTTGATAACTGAGGCAGAATGCTGCTTTCTCGACATTGTGTGAGTCTTGTCTTAGTAGATGTTAAGTCATTGTAACTATATATTGACCAAGAGTATGGCAGTGCTTTGTGAAGGACCTGTATATTTGTGTTTCCTTCTTGGCCTGAGGCCAAACAGCAGTGATTCTCAAAGTACCTGCATGTAAAACCAGGAAGCCTTGGCTTTCCATTTGAGAACTGGCTCTGCTGCCTCACTTGAGTCCAGCTGTCCTGCTCCATTATGTTTGAGGTAGAGGAGTCCCGTGTGGTCTAGCAAAACAGCAGTGACCCCCACAAAGTACCAAGCAAGGGAGGTAAAATAGGCATGATTGATGTATCATTGCTCTTCCCTCTTCAATAATTTAAAGAGGACTCTGACTGCAGACTTTCCCAGTGCTATATTGTCTCCTGATCTCCTGACTGTGAGAACCAAGGATGTTGGGTGTGGATCCAAGTAAAATTAATTTATTGAGTTTCAATCTGTTATCCGTGTATCATGATGTCATCTACATGTTCAGTGGAAAGAATTTTTGTTTTCTTGAAGACACAATCCATATTAAAGGCTATATTCTTTGATTTTCTGTAGCAAGGGCTTCAAGTTCTCACTTTGAGCCAGTAATGTAGTGTCATCTGCGTAATATAGGTTGTGGATGAGTCTTACTCTGATCCTGATTCTGATTCTTCTTCAAAGAGACCCGATTCTCAAATAATTTGCTCTGAATACAAGTTGACTAGGTATGGAGAAAGGATATTATCCTGATGCCCACTGCTCTTAATTTAAAAGCATGTGGTGAAATAGTGAAAGAAAAATGCTGCTCCCGCACTTGCTGTTACTATTTTCAAAGCTCCTCAAAGCAAGGATGGAGGCTCAGATGATGTAATCCGTAGGGAATTGCACTACCTCAAAGGTCCACCTCTTTTGCCTCTCCAATCTACCAGCAGCTCTGAGAGAGAATAATGGGAAAGCTCCTGGGCATTTTACATATTTGGAAACCCAAACAAGAGTAAGCCACGAATCAGATTCAATTCAATAGTGAGCAGGTGAGAGAAAAAAAGATAGGTAGGGTTGGGGAGAGAGAAAAGTGAGAGAAGCAAGAATGATGCCATATCATCTCTATTTTGGACATGCTTACAATTTCTTGAAAAAGGACTTAATGTCTGGTAAAGAGTCAGCAAAAAAGGACCATTTACTAGATAGACTGACACACTGCTGCAACAATGGATAATGCCAGGCCAGGTTGTGTTCTGTTTTCTCATAATGTGTTGTTATAGATTGGAGCTGACTTGGCAGCACATAATTCTCACAGGAATGCATACATGTGCGCGCACACACACACACACACACACACACACACACACAGAATTTCCAAAGTTGTGTGGTAAGATTTGAATCTATTCACTTGCTTCATTACTGCACAAATACTTGTTCTTTTCTTATAAATCATTGTTCAACAAATGGTGTCAGCAGCAAAAGCTATCTGGGGACTGACTGACAGGTGATGACATTGCCAAATCAAGTGTATATCATGATGGTCAAGACTCTTGCAATATAAGCATTAAGTTGTTGGCTTAGGACATTACTTAAGTGAACACCTGACTAAGGGCTTTTTGTAGGAGGAGGCTCCAGGGATGGCCTCAAATGACAGTGCTCTGAGTCTCCCTGGTCAGGTCCAGCAATTAGAGCCAAAGTTTCAGGAACTTACTAGAAAACCTCAGAGAAAGCTGTGGCCTGTAAGTCCAATATAAAAATGCAAGCTTGGTGGAACATGAAACTCAAATTTCTTAAAGATCCTCAATGAGAAAATTTTCAAATGAACTTACTACTTATTTGCTTTTATGTAACAATTAAATCTTATGATCTCTGACAGCTCTTTCTTTTTAATAAAGAGGAAATCTATAGTTTATCATGATGTTAGTATCTACTAACATTAGCTTTGATTTGTATACCATTTTTCAAAGTTGTAGAAAAAATTTATTGTTGATTGAAGGAAATTCTGCTAAAAGGCAATATTCAATATCTTGGAGAAAAGCAATTGTTCTGATTGAAAGAGAACTTTGTTTACATCACTGTCTCCTTGAGGGGGAAGAAAAAAGTATTTGCAATATCTATCTCAGTTAAGAGAGCTCTGATTCCTAGAGGTAATAATAACCTGTGATACAATTCTAGAGGCATGTGGTTCAAATCCACCAGCTGTTCCATGGGAGAAAAATAGGGTATCTCCTCCCGCGCCATTTACTGCTTCTGAAAACCCTCCGGAGGGTCAGCTATAAGTATGTTCTGATTGAAGGTACACAACAACAACATTTCAGTTAAATAGGAACATCATGTTTGGGAGGGTGGAGGGACAGCGCAAGAGAGGAAGACTCTTAATGAGATGGATTGATTTAGTCACTGGGGTAATGGGGGTAGGTGTGTCAGAGATAATGAGATTGGCACAGGATTGAGCAGGGTTTAGGGCTGTTGTACATGGGGTTGCTATGAGTTGCAGGTGACTCGACGGCACTCAACAACAACAGTTTATATTAATGAGAATTTTTGCAAATCTTACAAAGAAAATGATATAAATCCTAGTGCAAAATTTGACAGATGGCACAAACAGGCAGTTCACAGAAAAGGAAATTCAAATGACGGAGGTAATGCAAATTAAAAGATGCTATTTTTTTTATTGTTTAGTGGTGACTATCTAAAGATGCAATACTGGTAAGAATGTAGATAAAGGCCCTTTCATACATTTATTTGTGAGAATTTAAACTGCTATACTTTTTAGAAATTATTTATAAAAATTAATGAATACACATCCCCTTTGGCCTTGAAATCTTATTTCTTGCAATAAGAGTGACAGTATCTAAGAATAGCACTAAGATTATTATTACAAATTTTTTTGTGGTAGTTATAATCTACTTAGCAAAGAGATACACATTGAATTAATCATGACATATTTTTAAGTGAAAATATTATACAGATATCAAAATAATGCAAGAGTAATATTCACTGGTTTGAAGAGATACTCAAAATGTGCTAGAAATAACAAATTACTGAGTAATGGCTCAGAATTCCTTTTAAATATTCATAACCTTTTTAATATGTATAGTATGTATATATATTTATACTATGCACATAATATTTCTTTTGTTATATGTTAATATGAACAAACATGAAAATAGGGAAGACTAAGTCCCTGACTATGAAAGTAGAGTATGAATTCCTTTTTCACTTGGTTAGCTTTTGGCTTATTAAAAGAAATGCTTTGTTCACAATAGCAAGGAGTTGGAAACAACCTAAGTGCCCATCAACAAACGAATGGCTAGAGAAGCTGTGGTATATTCACACAATGGAA
>NW_006399793.1:14844360-14845648 GCF_000299155.1 Elephantulus edwardii | reverse complement strand
TATTGAATATACCATGGACTGCTAGGAAAATGAACAGGTTTGTCCCGGAGAGGATGAAGCCAGGCTGCTTCTTGGAGACAAGGATTCTGAAGCTTTGTCTGACATACTCTGGACATGTTACAAGGAGGAACCAATCCTTGGAGAGGGACCTCATGCTTGGGAGGGTGGAAGGACGGTGCAGGAGAGGAAGACCCTGGATGAGATGGATTGATTCAGTGACTGGGGTAATGGGGGTAGGTGTGTCGGATGGAGATGGTGAGATTGGACCAGGATACAGCACAATTTAGGGCATAGTATCACTATGAGTCGCAGGTGACTTGACAGCCCATAACAACAACAACAGTCTAATAATTTTCAGTTATCTGTGACATCAACTAACAGCTGTTGGATTTCAAATGAAGAAACTCACCAAGAAATAGACAACTTCATATCAGGAGCAGTTCTACTCTGAACTATTTTCTCAAAATAGACAATTTCTTTGCACTTAGTTCATTCAAATATATGTTTCAGTGTCATCTTGTAAAGAAACAACCCTAAAAAATAAATCATTCTAAAAAGTTAAACAGACCCTCTTTATGTGCCCAACATTTCTTGTTCCCTTAACTTCTTAATTTTCCCCAAATGTACATCACCATCTAATTCATAGCAATCCGTGTATGGTATCCTCTATTAACACTAAGCTCTATGAATGGAAATATTTTTTGTTGTGGAAATGTTGTATGGGATAGAAATATTAATGGTTGTGAATGATACCTAGAATATAGTACTCAATAGTGCTCAGTAAATATTATTTAACTAAATTAATAAATGAGCCATTCTACCTAAAAACACCTTTTGTTAGAGCTTCTGACTAATAATAAATCACACACTTATCAAATCATTGAAATATTATCTAATTTGTTCCAATTATCATCTTTCTCTTCCTGTTTCTGGTGGAAGTATTAATGAATAGTGGTGGCTAAGGAGAATAGTAGATCTTCAGATAATCAAGATATCTTTTTACAACTGATTGAGAATCCAGCCTTCAGGGATCATCTTTACTGTCTAAATAAATGAAAACATTTACACTCATCACGGATATGATATTATTGTTCCTCTGAAAACCACATAACTATTAAATGTGTCCAAATAATAATAGCTCTGCAGGGGCATATTAGTAGCTGAAATTCTAAAATTAAAAAAGTAATAAAGAATGAACTACTCTTTATTATATTTTTATTATAAGGTATTGCCTACATGATGGAGATAATAATAAAAATCAAATTTTGTCTATGATGGGTTATTAAAA
>NW_006399793.1:14830754-14834523 GCF_000299155.1 Elephantulus edwardii | reverse complement strand
GCAAATGAAAACTAGTTAAATAATTTAGTTACTTGAATTTTAAATACTTACTAGGCAAAAATGTCTATAGATTCACTGTTACTCTCTGTAACACCAATACAATTTTAGATTCTATTTTTAAAGTGAGACAACCATTTAGATTTACATTAGTAATAAAATACCTAGATTCAGATTGATCTATTTAGGTAACTCTTCTGTATTCAATTTTTCACAGCAGCAGAGATGGAAAATGTAAGCAGTATCATCAAGGAGACACATAGCTATAGATCAGACTTTTTTCCTCTTTGTCTTCTCTTTTCATCTTATCTCTCTGAGTAAGTCTTCCATTCCAGATTATAAATTACATCTCTTCTTTTAAATGTTATTTCCAGAAATAGACTTCCTCCGCCTCCCTTTCTCCTTTGGATGCTGTTCATTATTTTAATTTAAAGTTAAAGGGATTAAATCAACTATAATACACAAGTATTGCTGAATACTCTCATCGTGCTACAATTTAAGAATCTAGTGATACACTTGAAGTATGAACAAAGCAGCTATTTTCCATTTACTCTATGTACCTATCCTTCTCTGAGTATTAGTGAGGTTTATGTTTTAATTTTTGAAAATAAATTTCTAGGACATATACACTCCCAACTTCATCTTCCCTGAAATCAAAATGTATCCTAGAAATTCAAAAATAACAGAGCCCCTTAAAGTTAGTGGTATTGAGTTAAGAAAATATGTAGATACGGGAGAAAAATAGGGAGCTCCAGTGGCCTAGTGGTAAAGAGCTGTGTTGCAAAACCAAAAGCATGTGGTTTATATTTACCACCAGTTCTGTAGGAGAAAAATGGGTGATGCCTTTGGAAAGTCATTGGAGGGTAAGTTAAAAGTCGTTTCTGAATTGACAACACATAACAGCAAGAAAGGTAAATAGAGTGCTGTGTCAAAATATTACATTTACATAAGACATTAAACACAATGCCTTATGTGGGACAGAGAGGAAAAAGAACAAGGTTAGTTGCGGCAGTAAGAAAGCATCATCCAAATGACTTGAGTTTTCATTTTCACTTATTATAACCCTGAGAAATGGAGGTTGTTTATGTAAGTGAAAGAGAGGATTCAAGAACAAGTGGACAAATAAATTGAATATCTGTTTATTAAAATAGGTGGTGGGAAAGACCATATGGAATGAATGGAGGATGAGTATATTGAGTGTATCACATTTGATGTTATGGAGCAAAATATACACGACTGAGTGATTAAAAAAACCCAACATGATTAGTAAACTTTCACCCATATTTCTGTATAAAAATTTTTTTTGTGGAATCTTATATCCTTTTTTGTTATCTTTATGATTGTTGTTGTTGTTGTTGCATGCTGTTGAGTTGGAACCGACTGGTGGGTTTTCAGAGGCACTTAATCACATGAGTGGAGATTACCCATCCTTCTCCAGCAGAGCAGCTGGGGGATTGCAACTGTGTGCCTCTGGGATTGCAGTGCAGTTTATTGCTACTAGGCCATCAGTACTTGCCTTTATTTTTATAGAGAAGAGGAATTACTTTCTAGGATGGAGACCACATTCCTAAAACAGATAATATAAAGAAGTGCATGGAGGATCTTAAAAGAACAATAATAAATATTATATACAAAAGCTTAAAAAATTAAATTATTAAAATTTTTATAAATCATTTTAGGGGTTAAGTTTATATTCAGTAGTGTTTTGCACTCCAACATTTTCATAGACTGTGGTTGATAAGTAAAGATTACTCTGGAAAAAACAGTGTAAGTATGTTAATTCAGTCTGGGGTATTATTCCAACAAAGAAAATGACAAAATTAATATTCATATTTCTCTTTTTATTATGAATATTGTATCAGTTACTTCAGAGTAGATTATCATTGTCAATGCTTTCAATAAGGGAAACACTTTGGAATGCATTCCACGGGAATTAAAAATCTTCCATTCACTTACTTGAACTCCAAAAGGTTCATTTCTTCGTGATAATTCCCTTGGATCATCTTTAAATTTGAGCTTTGCTGAGAACTGGAAGTCTCTATCTTTCCTAAGAGCTGCATTACCTGATGAGAGTACAAGAGGTAGCTTTTTTGGTGAACAATACCACCAGCACTTATGTTAACTATGCTCAATGCCTAAGGGAGCCAGGAAATGATGGGAAACTATGGTAAGTTAGCATTTGATAATGCTGCTCTTCTGATGAGTATGATTCAATATTTATATATCTATCCCTGTGGAAACAAGAGTAGGAAATGTTCTATTCTGTTGTTTATAATTCTCCTTTTGATAATTGACTGCCTAGTGAGTGAACGAAACATACTATTGGCATAAGTTTGTTTATTAATTTGTTAATTTGATTATTTATTTACCTTCTTTCTCCCCATGCATACTGTAAGCGCTCTAGTTCACCTCTCTATCTTAAGAGTATATTAAGTGATCCATGGTAAACACTCAACAAATATTTATAGACAAAGAACCCTTAAATGTACATTAAACTCTGAGGAAAACACATATGCTTGACCTAAAACTAAGTGTCAAAGATTTCCAGGCCAGATTTAGAAAGAAGCATGAGTGAATCCCAAATAAATTGTTTTAGAGCAGGATCCTTTTAGCGATAGTTATTTTTTTAAAAAACAGATTCCTAAGACACATCTACACTCCCCACTTAACATTCCTGCAGTCAAGATCCTAGTTCTAGAAACTAGGATTGGAGTGCCTTCCACATAGCCAAAAATGTTGAGGAATTTCTGTTAGAAAAAAATATGGAGGCAGAATGACAACACTGAAACTAGAAATCAGTGAGAAAAAGTGTAATGAAACAAAAATAAAAACAAAACAATAATTAAAAGCCATTTAAGTTTAGTGATGTAGTGACCAAGTAAATGTATCTCTCAGATCATGTGCTGTAGGAACAAGGGCCTTGACTCCAGTGCTCGAAATGTATCATCATCTCTTGCCCATGTTTTTCTTTCCATAGGCTGCTCCCAGACATGATCTGAGCAGTAGTCCTCTGATAGATTGAGGACTTGATGTATGTTTTAAGATTGCCCTGTAATCTCAGATCTTTCTTTTCTCTCTCTTTTTTAAAAAAATAACACAAACATTAGTTCTATATTGTAGCTTGAAGGCTCTTTCCATTTCTTTCAGTTCTCCCTCAATTTTCCCCATCACAGGATCCAGTTCTGTTTTGCATTTGTGTCTCAAAAGACTGAGATTAGCATAGGTGTCAAAATTAAATTAACATTGTAATTACAATTTACTTAGAAAATAAATGAAAATGAGAATATTATATATCAAAAGAACAGTCACATTTATAATCAAAAGTATATTTAAAGCATTTAATGTTTTCATAATTATACAGTAAAGAAGGAAGCTATGCAAACAAATCACTCATTTCACAAAGTTAAAGAGTATTGAAATTGTTGGGGTTAAGTGCTTTGGAATGAAATGAAACTCATTGTGAACCAAAGTACATCTTTGCTCAATCTTGTGCCATCATGACCTTGTCGACTGTGCTTAAACCCACTGTTGCACTCACTGCGCCAATCCATGTCATTGAGGGTCTGCCTCTCCCCTGCTGACTTTCTACATTCCCAAGCATGTACTTTTCCAAGGTCTGGCCCTACCTTTTAATTTCTCAAAGTACATGAGACTTTCATTGCCTCTAAGGAGTACACTGGATGCATTGCCTCCAAGACAAATGAGTCTGTTCTTTTGGAAGTTCATGATATATTTCATTCTCTCTCTCTCTCTCTCTCTCTCTCTCTCTCTC
>NW_006399793.1:14827626-14830654 GCF_000299155.1 Elephantulus edwardii | reverse complement strand
AGTGTTCCCTTGCTCTGTTCTGACGACTGCCTCCTGGTCCAAGTATAAGTTTCGCATTAGAACGATCAAGTGTTCTGGGATTCCCATTATTATAAAACCAAAGTCTAGACTGATGGGCATATAAACCAAAAAAACAATCAATATGGTGATGTAGGTATGTGCTGATGTGTAAAAGGCGTTTGATAAAATAAAAAGTTTAGATCTGATAAAAACTGAGTGAAAATCAATGGAAATGTCATTGACATGATTAAAAATACGGTATCAAACCTGGAGTCACTTCTAAATAAAAAAGACAGTCCCCATCTAGTGAGAAACTAGGAAAGTTGCCTTCTCTGGTAGTTTTTAATTTTACAATGTTCTGAAAATTTTAGTCAAGATGATGAGAAATGAAAGAGAACCCTTTGAGGTTTTAAACCAGAAAATTGGAGATGAAATTGTCATGATATATTTTTCATATGACCAAGTTCCTCAAAAAACCAAGAGAATCAACAAAACACTTCCCCTATTAAAATTAATTAGATGAGTGGGTAGTAATGTGGACAAGAGAACCTGAATAGAACTAAATACAATTATGCCCCTATGATACTTTCTGCTCTTGGTCAAATGATTCCCACTGTCAAGTAAACATCAAAGCTCCTCATCCCCAAAGGATTTCTGCTTTTCACTCTCCAAAGTCACTTCAGATACCTATATGATGAAATGTGGCAGAGATGTTTTTACTGTGTTCTATTTTAGTTAAAGAAGTCCTGATGGTGTATTTTGTAGTGTGTTGGGTTCCTAACCAAAAGATTAGCAGTTGGAATTCACCTGTTGAGGACAAAGATGGGCAGTTTCCTCCTGTATAGAGTTACCCAATGGAGGATCAGTTTGAGTCAGAACTGGCACCATGGCAATGAGTTTGGGTTTTGTGTTTTTGGGTTTTTTACATGTTTTTCTTACCATTGTTTTGGAGGACAGAAAAAAACAAGCCATTTCAAGCAGACAAGAGAATAAGGTGGAGGATGTGCAATACCTTGCTTTTAATGGGTAGCTACCTGTGGGGAGTTCAGCTACCACTGCACATGAAAGAGAAATCAAGAATTCCAGCAATGTTCTATAGCAGCATCATTCACCATCACAAGAACATGGAAACAGCCCAGATTTCCAACCACAATTGAACCAATTGGGAAACTCTGGTAGCATGCAGGAGCAATGATTTAGGAAATTACTATCTAACTTGGGAGGGACTGGAGCATTATGCCAACCAAGTGAATAAACTTAGTCCCTTAAAGATAAGTACTTTCTGAGACCATTATTGTAGAAATAGAAAGATAAATGGTAAAACAGGTATGAGGATCCAAAGGGAGGGGGAGGGTAGTAGCAGAGGGGTGAGGTTGGCCAGGGAAGTTATCACAGGGTCACACAATTTGATTGATAGAGGGAGTGGTGGGTAAAAGAAATGGGAAAGATCTGGTGTGAAAAACAATGTATACAAACTTTGTAGGCAAACCAGTATAAAAAGAAAAGTTTATTAAAAATAAAAAAGAAATCAAATAATGAAGCTGAGGAGATAAACAAGGGCCAGGTATGGATGAATGGCCATTAAACTCCAGGCATAAAAATGTGTATATTATTTTATAAGACACAAACCACTGCAGGGACTTAAGTGTGGATTTAAATAATGAATTCATAGTTATGCTGAACATTTAATGATTATAATTGTTGGACTTTTAATAATAGTTACAATGGGAAATTCTTATGTTGGGAATCCTTGGTTCTCTGATCATTGAGGTGAATTGAGAAAATAAGAAGTCAAGGATAGTGATGAAATCAAGAGGCATATACTTAAAATGTGGAACATATAAGCCGTTCATTAAGTATTTGTTGTTTCGACTGACCCTTTTCATGTATTTGTCTATTTGTTGGCCATCTGAATTATCATATGAATTGTCATGTACAACTCACTGAAAGAAACATCTTCTGGAAGAAAAACATTTGAATGGGTGTTTTGATTAGAATAATCTTAATTCTGAAAGTGTCCATAATAATGTAAGATATTCATTTGCTTTCAGTTACCTTCACATCCAAGCTTTTAGAAACCATTTCCAGGGAAGACAGGAGTTCTTGAATTGTGTTCTCAATTCGCCGGCATTCCTGCCTAATGAAGTGAAGGTCTCCGGAAAGCTTCACAATGCTTGAATCACATCTGGTGGTAAGAGGAAAACTTGTGAGATAAGCAGGCTCATAACATTTTAATACTACTGCAGAACCTGTAATTAGTTTGATTTGAAGCATTTTAAAGTTCTTTATTTTCCTCCTGGTGCCTCGTGGTGAGAAGCTCTGCTGTGATCCCAAAGACACATGGTCCACCAGCTACTTGAGGGAGAAGGATATACAATCTCCTTCTGTGCACTTAACTGCCTCTGGAAAACCATCGAAAAGTCCCTTATGGGTCAGTTCTGACTCAAAGGCACACAACAACAATAATCTCTATTAATCTTCCAAGATTGAGTCTGTGTAAACTTTTCCTTGGTTTTTTATATTGTTTTTATGTACTATCTAGTGGGCATCAACTTAGAGCTGACATGACAGAAGCAGTAAATGACAAGGGAGGAGGTTGCCCTTTTTTTTTTCTCCCTTAGAGGAGCTTGTGGATTCAATCTGTGTGCCTCTGTGTTCACAGTACAACTCCTTACCTCTAAGCCATCAGAGCTCCTTATGTCAGTGGTCATATATTGTATTGTTCTTTTATTTGTTTTCAATTCTTCCATGTTGTGCAGTATTTCACAAATTCTTGATTATTTTTTATTAAAACTTCACTGTGTGAAGGTACCACCAATATTTTTAGCCATTTGTCTATTGATGGAGACTTACTTAGGTTGCTTCCAACTCTTTTTGTATTATGAATAATGGAGCAATATATATGGGACGCGCTTGCTGCAGAGGGTCCAGGACTGCAGCCTCCGATATGGATTGAGGCTCAATGTCAAGAAGACAAAGATTCTCACCACTGGACCAATTGGCAGCATCAGGATGGATGGTGAAGAGA
>NW_006399793.1:14820226-14827526 GCF_000299155.1 Elephantulus edwardii | reverse complement strand
ATATGAAGCTTCCATGGCTTCTGTGATTTCAAACACATCAGGTGATGGTAGTTCCTTATGTTGGGATCAGTGTCTCTGAAGTTAGTAAGTATAAAATTAATATAACCTTCCATATTATTACCTACTGAGATTTGAGGATTGTACTGTAGGGACTTTCTTACTTCCTTGAGCCTTTATCTGCTCAGAGGGGAATAGCTGCCTCCCAACTAATCATAAAAGAGAAGATAGGTATCTGATTCACCCTTCCACTACTATCAAAGTCTGAGACTTGAGGGCTGTAGTCCTGGGACCTTGCTACTTCCCTGGCCCTTTGCGCTAGGCAAGATATCCCATGCAGCATGCACAGGACTTTGCCTAACCCTGGAGTAAATCACTCCCTGCCATCCAACTATAGGACAGGACAGAGAAACAGGCCCAACACAGTTGCACAGAAGGAGCAACTCCATTCAGTTCATAATCCCTCAAAGGACAACTGAATGAGAAGTTTGCCACAGGAAAGGAGAAACAGATCTTCCCATAAACAGCTGGTGGGAAAGGTTGTCACTCAGTAACTGAATCAGGGGCAGCATTTATAGTCTGCTACTTATCAATAGCATCATAAAAATAAGGAATTGACAACACCTTACACAGACACAACAGAGATTATGTTACACATACCAAGAAGAACTTCACATAATGTCATGGAAGCAGCAGGCAAGTTCAACACTATGAAAAATTTCTCCTAAAAAAAGTAGAGCAGATCATGGACCTAATGAATATCCCAGAGATAAGGAGGGGAAAAAATACATCGATGTGGAGTTATAGGAACTGGTACTGAAAAAGTGATAAGTACAAGCAGCTCGACGGCACATAACAACAACTGGAATAATGAGTAAAAACCATAAATAAAGAAGCATAAGAATTTAAAATATCATCATAAGACAGTGTATAACCAAAATAGTACTAGACACAATAGAAATTCATGAAAATGCAATCCAGAATAAAGAACAAAATGGCAGAACTTTTCAGCCTGCTTGAGGTATAAAAAGCAAAAAAAAAAAAAGAAGAAGAATTTAAGAGATGGAAGATAGAGAGCTGCACGATAAGAACCTCAATGGGAACTTAAGATAAAAGCCAGAGAGAAGGCAGAAGGAAAAGGAACCAAACCAAATCAAAACAAAAAAACCAAAAACATCAAATGGGAAAATATATGTGTGATTGAAATTCCACAACAGGACAGAAGGGGGTGGGGAAGCATTGAGAAAATTGTAGAAGACGTACTAGAAGAAAACTTCCCAGATGACATGAAAAATGATGAAATTCACATTCAAGAAGCTCAATGATCCAAGTACCCAACAACAAACGAATGGATAGAGAAGCTCTGGTATATTTACACAATGAAATACTATGCAGCATTGAAAACCAAGAAACTCATGGAATATTATACAAAATGGATGACCCTGGAGGACATTATACTGAGTGAAATATCTCAGTAACAAAAAGACAATTATTGCATAGGACCACTGTTTTAAAAAGGGACTGAGATCAGTGTTGAGAAAAGACAGAAAAGGAGGGGAGGAATGATGTATATTGCTTTGAAACAGATGAGGGAGAGAACTGTTTAAAAGGGATATATGAATGGGTATTCTTATCATTAAAGAAGTCCAGAGCATAGACTGCATAGTGGAGTGGACTTGAGAAGGGGGGGAGAGATTGCATAACAATGAAAGAATTTTTCTTTGTTTTCAAGGAAAAGAATGAATTGGGAAGGGAAGAAGGGGGAGGGAGAAAAATGCAACCATGAATGACTGGAAACCTTAAGTCTCTGTAAACTTTCATTTAAATTAATTTAAAAAAAGATATGGATAGAAAGAAAAGACGTTCAATGATATCCAAACAGATTAGAGCCCAAAGGAAAGACATCAAAACACATCATAGTAAAATTCTCCAAAATCAAAGATAAGGTTAAAATACTAAACGCAGCACAAGAAACACAAAGAATCACCTAAGAGGAGATCTAATTAGATTTAGCTCTGGTTTCTTAGCAGAAACAATACAAGTGAAAAGACAGTGGGATGGCATATATAGGAAGCTGAAAGAAAATAATGATCAGTTAAAGATCTTGTACATAGCAAAGCTGTACATCAAATATGAAGGAGAAATTAGGTTACTTGCAAAAAAGTGATGAATTAATAAGGATGACAGAAGAATCGATGCCTTTGAGCTATGGCATTGGAGAGAAGCACTGAAACAAACAAATACTTTGGGTGTGTTGCTAGGAGGGGCTATTCCTTGGAAAGGGACATGATGCTTGCAAGTGTGGAGAGTGGCAAAGGAGAGGAAGACCCACGACCAGGTGGATTGACCCAGTAACTGCTGCAATGGGCTCCAGTGTGCAAGGAAGTGTGAAGATGGCACAGGATAGGACAGAGTTTTGTTGTTCACAGGATTGCCATGAGTCATACTTGACCTGACAGCACCCAACAACAACAAGAAGAAGGAATTTGTGAAGACAAGACCAAGTCTACGAGAAACACTAAGTGAAGTCCTTCACAGACAGGTAGCAAAGCAAAGTGGGTGGACCAATGTAACCAGCAAAAACAGAAAAAGAAACAAAGCAAAATGGCAGTGAGAAAACCTGGCATGTGTGAATAGTCATACTTAATGTGAATGGCTCAATGATACCAACTAAGAGAAAAAATGAGTAGAAGACTAGGTAAAAAATTAAATCCCAATTATATTTTGTCTCCAACTGAATTTGGTTGGAGACTGGGAATGCGAGGCATGGTCCCAGTGAGGCACTTTTGAGTGGTGAGAGCCAATGGGACTGCTTGGTTATAGAGGAATGTGGAATGGTGGAGCTTGGGGGGTTCGAACCATGCATTGGTTTTTAAATTCGGTTGGGCCCTTGGGCCTGGTTTTAAATGTAACTTGGGAGGGAGTAGAAAACATTTTGCTGACTGAACTAAGTCCCACAAGGACAAATACTGTATAAAACCATTATTGTAGACTGAGTATGAGGACCCAAAGGGGGGGATGGAAATAGAGGGATAATAATAGGTGGGGGAATAGGATGTTAATCATAAGGTTGCACAATTCAATAGATGGGGTGAAGGATTTTTTGTGAAAAACAACATATTCAAGTTTTGTAAATAAATCAATATACAATTTTTTTTTTAAAAAAGAAAACTACGAACCAATATCTCTCATCAACATAGATGCAAAAATCTTTAACAAAATCCTGGCCAAGTGGGTCCAACAATATATAAAAAATAGTTCATCGGTGAGCTCTGGTGGCCTAGTGGCAAGAAGGTGTACTGCAATCCCAGAGGTGCAGGGTTCAAATCCACCAGATGCTCTGTTGGAGAAGGAGGAACAATCTCTTACTGTACCAGTCAGATCTGATTTGACGGTATACACTCACACACAAATAATAAAATAAAATTAAAAAAAATAGTTTATCATGACCACAGGAGAGTAATAACAGTTATGTATGCAAGGATGGTTGAATATAAGAAAAGCAATCAGTGTAATATATCACATTAACATAACAAAGTGTTCCAACCACAATCAGATGGATTGAGAAATTATGGTACATTCACACGATGGAATACTATGCAGCACGTAGGAGCAATGGCTCTGTAAATCACTATATAACTTGGGAGGGACTAGAGAGCATTATGCTAAATGAACTAAGTGAGTCCCATAAGAACAAATACTGTATAAGACCATTATTGTAAAGAGATAAGTAGCAAAACATGCCTGAGGAGCCAAGGGAGGGAGGGTGGGAGTAGATGGGTGAGGAAGGGCTGGCAGCGGGTAATTATAAGGTCACACAATTTGATGGGTGGAGGAAGAAGTGGGTTCAGGAAATGGGAAAGATCCAGTGTGATAAACAATGTATACGAACTTTGTAAGTAAACCAGTATAAAGTAAAGTAAAAAAAAGAGAACTATATGGTTATATGAAGTAACACAGAAAAGGTCTTTGGCAAAATCCAACACATATTCTTGATTAAGACACTCAGCAAAGTAGGAATAGAAGGGAATTTCCCCAACATTGTGGAAAGTATATGTGCAAAACCAAGAGCCAACATAATTCTCAATGGAGAAAGACTAAAAGCATTTCCTTTGCCAAGAAGGATCAGCCAAGGATGCTCATTATCACCACTTCTATTCAATACTGTAATGGAAGTAATTGCTAGGGAAATAAGAGAAGAGAAGGAAATAAGAGGCATCCAAATTGGCAAAGAGGTGGTAAGTAAAACTGTCGCTTATGTGCTGATGATATGACAGTGTACAAAAAATCCCAAGGACTTAACAAAATGGTCTCAGGTCTAGGAAACCCATTTAGTCAAGTAACAGGATATAATATTAATATACAAAAATCAGCAGGATTTCCCTACAGCAACAAAGAAAGCATGGAAAAGGAAACTAAGAAAGCAATGTTATTTATAATAGCCAACCACAAGATGAGATACTTGGGAATAAACCTAACTAGAGACACAAAAGTCTTTTATGTGGGAAACTACAAAATACTACTATAAGAAACCAAATGAGATTTAAATAAATGGAAAATATTCCCTGTTCATGGAATAGTAAGGCTCAATATTGTGAAAAATGACAGTCCTACCAAAAGTAATCTACATGTTCAACATAATCCCAATACAGATACCAAACTCATTCTTCAAAGAGATAGAAAAGGCAATTGGCAGTTTACTTTGTAAAGAGACTCTGAATAAGTAAACCTTTATGAAAAAATAAAAATGAAGTGGGAGGCATAGCACTCCCTGACCTCAAAACCTGCTACATAGCTGTAGTAACCAAAACAGCACACAGACCAATGGAATAGCACCAAGAAATCAGAAATCAACCCATCTTCCTATGGTTAATTGTTTGGGTTTTTTTTTTTACTCTGGTTTATTTACAAAGTTTGAATACATTGTTTTTTCACAAAATATCCTTCCCAAGGAAACAAAATTTAACAAATGAGGAAATGAGAACCTCTTCAACAAACAGTGCTAGCAAAACTAGACATCTACCTGCAGAAAAATCGAAACAAAATTTACATTTCAGATCATACACAAAAATTCACTAAGGTGGATCAAAGACATTAGGGTAAAACCTGAAACCATAAACATCTTAAGAGACAAAATGGCACCAAATTTAGAAGCCCTGGCCTATGGCATAAATAGACTTGCAAATATAGCCAAAAAGGCACAACCAGGAGACAATGAAATTAACAAATGAGACCTTCTAAAAATCAAGTGCCTTTATATATCAAAACCTTGTCCTGAGAGGGTGAAAAAAAAGCCCACAGAATGGGGAGGTGGAGGGGGTGGGGAATGACAATATCATTGCAAACAAGGGTCTCATAACGAAAGTTTACTGAATACTACATTATGTCTGATAATTACAAAACGGCAAAAGACATGAAAAGATTCTTCACAAAAGGAAACATACAGATGGGCAATAGACACATGAAGATGTTCAAAATCACTGTCAATCAGAGAGATGCAAATCAGAACAATGAGATACTATCTCATCCCAGTTGTTGTTACTGAGCCATTGAGTCAGTGGCCCATGACTCATAGAGACCCTGTGTACAGTAGCTCTGAACTTTGCTCTGTTCTGAGCCAGTCACATCTCAGTAGCTGTAGCAAATTTTAACAAGACAGCAAGCAGTAAACGTTGGAGAGGATGCAGACAGATTGGAACTCCCATACATTGCTAGTAGAATTATAAGAAAGTATAACATTTCTAGAAGTCAGTTTGACGTTTCCTCAAAAAGCTGAACATAAAAGTCCCATATTAACCAGTTATTCCAGTGCCAGGAAAATACATCAAGAAAATTAGAGCTGAGAAATGAATGGAGAATTGTACACCTATGTTCATAGCAGGGTTATTTACACCATCATGAAAGTGGAAGCAGTTCAAATGCCAATCAACAAATGAATGGATTGAGAAATTATGGTGTATTCACACAATAGAGTACTATGCAGCACTGAGGAATAATGATTTAATAAAATATTATATAACATGGGAGAATCTAGAGGGTATTATGCTGGGTGAAATAACTCAGTCTCATAGGACAAATACAACATAAAACCTTTATGGTGAAAACGGAAGGGTAACTGAGCAAGATGTGTATAAATATTCAAAAGAGAAAAGAGAAAGTAGATAGATAAAGGGAAGGAGGAAAATCACTAGGATAGCAGAAGTCAGAGGGCAGATGGAAGGGGTTGAAGGAATAGGAAAGATTCAGCTGGAATTTGTAAATATGGGATGATCATAGGAGTAGGTCAATAGTGATTATATATAAAATGCAAGGTAAATGAAAGACTGTATAAAACACAATGTACATACATGAAACAATGTTTGTACGGAAGCAAATAAAATATAATTAAAAAGAAAAATGTTGATGCAAGCTTTACAATATACAAATAAAAGAGCCCTGGTGATGCAGTGCATATTGTGTTGGCTTGCAAATTTAAAGACCAACAGTTCTAATCCGATTGGTACTTTTTAGACGATAGTCTCCTCCCATAAAGAACTACAGCCTGAGTTAGAATCAACATCACAGTAGTGGTTTCGGTTTGGTTTGACAAACAATAGAGAACTAGTTAGAAGATAAAATGAAATCCCTACAACAATGTTGTTTTGCTACATGCATTGAGATAATTTTGACTCATGGCGATTCACATGTGTAGAATAGAACTGCTTGATAGGAATTTCAAGGCTATCATCTTATGTAAACTGATCACCAGGGCTTGTTTTCTCAGCACCCTGAAGGGGGTTAGAATTGTCATTCTTTCAGTGAGTTGTTTAGCACTTAAACATTTATTTTTGGTGAAATTATGGGGATTTATGACAATTTATGTATTGCTAGTGGACATATAATATGATGATCCACAGTCTACAACCCTGGTACTAGTTGTTTTGTTGTTGTTGTTATGTGCCATCGAGTCGCTTGCGACTCATAGCGACCCTATGTACAAGAGCTCTAAATGCTGTTCTATCCTGTGCCAACCTAGCCATCTCAAACACACACTTATTCCCACCGCTCCAGTCACAAAATAGATCTATCTCACCAAAGGTCTTCCTCTCCTTCGCTGCCCCTCCACTCTGCCAAACATGATGTCCCTTTCCAAGGACAAGTCCCGTCTTGCAACATGCCCAAAATATGTCAGACGAAGCTTCAGAATCCTTGACTCCAGGGAACACTCTGGCTTCACCCTCTCCAGGACAAACCTGTTTGTTCTCCTAGCAGTCCATGGTATATTCAACACTCTTCTCCAGCACCACAGCTCAAAGGCATCAAT
>NW_006399793.1:14818776-14820126 GCF_000299155.1 Elephantulus edwardii | reverse complement strand
AAATACAATGGTTTGTGGGCACAATATTGCCCTCAAAGTGACATTCTAGATCTTTAGGGCTTTAAAGAGGTCTTTTCAGAGGAAGGAAATTATGCTACAATGAACGGGGCTTTTTTTTTGGTGGTTTTTTCTTTTGGTTATTTATTTATTTTTAAATTTTCAAGTGAATTGGGTGGGGATAAGGAGGAAAATCTGCCACAGTGAATGAATGACAATCCAACTTTTCTGTAAACTTTTGTTAAAATCACAACAACAAAAAAAATAATTTTTTGCCAGCAAATTTGTCTAGTGTGATTTGATTAGTTAACTGCCACTTCCATTGATGTTGATTATGGATTTAAGTAAAAATGGAATTTTGACAACTTCAATCTTCTCTTCATTTATCATAATTTTTTCTAGTAATCCAGTTGTGAGGATTTTTGAGGTTTTTTTATGGGAAGTATAATCCATAGGTGAAGAGATTGAGCTTGTTAACAGTTACAGCTTGCTTGGCTCCACAATCAACACTCTTGACAAAAATAAGTAAAAAAAAAATACAAAAGAATATTACATGTATTTTGCACATCTATATGCAAATAGGGAGCTCTGGTGGCTTAGTGGCATGGAATTACCCTGCCAAGAGAAAAGTAGAGTGTCTAAATCCCCCAGATGTTCCACAGAAGAAAAATGAGCAATTACCTCTTATGCAATTAGCAGCCTTTGAAAATTCACTGGAGACTCAGCTATGAGTCAGTTCCAACTTTAGGATACACAACAACAACATATGCAAATAAGCTTGTCTGGCATTTAGGATCTACCAGTTGCATAGGAAAAAGTGGGACTGTGACTCAGAGTCTTTGAAACCCACTGGAGTATTAACTATAAGATAGAACCAAGGTCACAACAATGAGAGGATATGCAAATAAATCTCAAAATCTGGATGAAATAGAAGTTTTCCAAGAAAAAAAATTTACTAGGGCTGACATTTGAAGAGATAGAATGTTTAAGAAAATAAATTTCCATTTTAAAATAAATGTAGGCAAAACATTAAAAGTTTCCCTTCTCTCCAATATCGTCAGACCCAGATGGTTTCAGAGGTAAAGTTATCAAAATGTTAATTAACAAAATCTTATAATGCTCTTTGAACTTTTTCAGAGCTTTAAGAAGGACACATTTCTAAAATATTTTTATGAAATTGGTATAACTTTAATTTTAAAGCCTGAATAAAAGTACAGAAAACCAGACTAATTTTATTTGTAAATACTCATGTAGAATTCTCAATATATGAGCGAATTATCCATCTATTTAATAATCATAAAATAATAAAAATAAATAAAATAGACTTAGCAATAAGATATATATTTGTGGAAG
>NW_006399793.1:14810065-14811062 GCF_000299155.1 Elephantulus edwardii | reverse complement strand
TTCTCCTAGCAGTCCATGGTATATTCAACACTCTTCTCCAGCACCACAGCTCAAAGGCATCAATCCTCTATCAACCCTATTCACTGTCCAACTCTTCAATGCGTAGCACATAACTGCGAAGACTATAGCCCGGATCAGGCGCACCTTAGTCTCTCCAGCCTGACATCATTGCCCTTCAGTACTCTTGAGAGGTCCTTCACATCCGACTTTCCCAATGCAATTCTTCTCCTGATTTCTTGGCTGCTGTTACCAAGAGTGTTGACTCTGGAGCCAAGTAAATTAAAACTGTTAACTATCTCGATCTCTTCATCATCCATGCTTGATGCTGCCAATTGGCCCAGTGCTTACAATCTTTGTTTTCTTGACCTTGAGTAAAGAAATCAAAAAGTATGTTGGATTGGCAACATTTGTTGCTAAGAATCTCTTTGTAATGTTAAAGGCAAGGACATCAGTTTAAAGACTAAGGTGTGTATGATTCAAACGACTGCATTTTCAATTGTTTCCTAAGCATCTGAAAGCTGAATAATGATTAAGGATGAAAGAAAAAGAATCAATGCCTTTGAATTGTGCAAAGATTTCTAGGATATATTAATTTAGTTAAAAGTATCAATGTGAATAGCTATATTATGTTGTATCTTTTGTTATACTTCAAGTGAAAAAAGAATATATACTTGCGTCTGCTGTTACATAAATTATGGGCTAATAAAAATGAATAGGTGTGAGGGGTTACCTACAACCAGGAGAAGTTAAAATAGATGAATGGGATCTTCTAAGAATCAAATCCCTATGCACATCCAAAAACTTCTCCACCAGGGTAAAAAGGGAAGCTACAGACTGGGAAAAATATTGGGTAATGACATATCAGATAAGGGACTTATATCCAGAATTTATAAAATAGTTGGGCACCACAACAAGATAAAGGTGAATAATCCAATAGAAAAATGGGCACAGGATATGAACAGACACTTCACCAAAGAAGACATTCAGATGGCTAACA
>NW_006399793.1:14777095-14803430 GCF_000299155.1 Elephantulus edwardii | reverse complement strand
AGGCAAGGATTCTGGGGCTTCGTCTGACATACTTTGGACATATTGTAAGGAGGGACTGGTCCTTGGAGAGGGACATCATGCTTGGTAGGGTGAAGGGACAGCGCAGGAGGGGAAGGCCCTCTATGAGGTGGATTGATCCAGTGACTGGGGTAATCGAGATGGGTGTATCGGAGACACTGCAATTGGCACAGGACAGAGCAGAGTTTAGGACTGTTGTACATAGGGTCGCTATGAGTCGCAAGGGACTCAATGGCACATAACAACAACAACAACATGTCAGGTGTGTTGCAGCTCTTACACTTCTGGGATATAGACATAGTAGTGGGATTATTGGATCAAATTATGCCTCTATCCCCAACTTCCTAAGAAAGCACCAAACAAGGCTCTCCAGAGAGATTGCACCACCAATTTACATTCTTACCACCAATATATGAGCTTTCACATCTCTCCACATCCTCACCCATGATTGTTTGATGTCTTTTGGAACATTGCTGTTTTTACTGGAGTGAGGTAGTATCTCATTGTGGTGTTGATTTGTGTCACTTACAGGCAAGGAGTTGCACTGCCAACCCAACATCTTGCAATTCGAACTTACGGCTGCTGTGTGGGAAAAAGCTGGGCCATCTTCTTCTGTGCAATTAACTGCCTCAAACCCTCAAAAACCTGCTGAAGAGCCAACTGTGAGTCAGTTCTGACTTGATGGTAAAATAAAAACATCACTTACTGATTTGGAACTCTTATGGTATCGGCCGTAGTGAGGGTCACTGCTGCCTCAAAGGCAGTCTGAATCACCAGTGGTTCCTCAGGAGAAAGATTTCTTCTTTTTAAGAGGGCAATCACCTCAGTTACAATTTATAGCCTTCTGGTAGGGTAGCTATGACTTGGTTCTGACTCCGTGGTAACAGATTTCTTTTTAGTTTGAAAATAATTCATGTATTTGTTGGCCATCTGAATGTTTTCTTTGCTATTAAATGTCTATTCATGTCCTCTGCCGGTTTTATAATTGGGTTATTTGTCTTTTCTTGTTAAAAGCCTAGGGTTTTCTACAAATCCAATATTCTAAAGTTTTTTGAGTTGTAGATAGAAAGACTTATACAGAAATCTTGTTTTTCATTTTCATTTTCTCTTTGTGATGACAGAAAGACCAAAATGAAGGATGATACATTGGCCTCAGATCAGAACACCAGCAGTAGAAAAGTTTAGACAGGGACATTGAGAGATGATAGAAATTTTAGATTTTTATTTTGATATATTGTCTCAGCCATAGAAGTGCTAATAGATTTTAATATTTTAGAAATACATTCTGCAACTTACCAGGCAAGGTTGAACATTTTCCTTTTCTGTGTAACTTTCTAAGGGACTCTGGTGGCATAGTCTTGCATGATGCACTGTTAACCAACCAGGCTTCATTTTTCCAGCTGGTTTGAATTTACCACTGGCTCTTCTGAGGAAAGATGGGCAATCTTCTCTCTTTAAGATTTACAGCTTCAGAAACCCAATGGAAAGCCACTCTGAGTCAGAATTTACTCCATGTCTGTAAATCTGGAGTTTGTCTTATTACATAACTTTCTGGATTTTCCTTCCTCTCTTTAGCCTCTTTCCTGGGACTACAAAAAAGTCAATTTTCCCTTTGATGGAAAGAGTTGTCTTAGACCAACAATGTATTCTAATACTCCATCTCAGCCCAATAGAAATTCTTCTTCCTTGACTGGTCTTATTCAAGTGTTGTATTATCACCAAAACAATTCACACTAATATGTAAATGAAGTTTACCCAAAAGGTTACTTTTGCTATTTTTAGGAATAAATCCTGAGTGATGAGACTGAAATTGAAGATGAATATGAACCATTTTCCTATCTTGTCGACAAGCAATATATTTAAAACTATTTCTTATCACCGCCATCTGAGATGTTGTTGCTTAGAGGAGATCAGGTTATGGACTGTGCTAGTTATCTGTTTTTGTATCCTTTTACATGTGCATGAAGTTCAAGATGGGGAGAACTCTGAAGGAATTGTGTCTTTTGTATATCTAAGTTACCTGAGATTACTTTGAAGATTATGATTTTTGTCTCCCTTGACTATATTAAATTTCTTTTACTACAGAAACTCTAAGTAGAAAAGCAAAAAATGCATCCTTAAGTCTTAAAATATGATTTTCAACTTCATTTCAGATTTTGAAGATTTTAACATCTTATAGTTTCTTTTAAAACTACACCATTCAATAAAGTTGCAAGACTATTTTAAGGTAACTTTTAGTATCAAATTTAAGGACTCTGAGCTTAGTGGAATGGAGATGCGCTGACAACCCAAAGGCAGGAGATTCAAATCCACCAGTTGCTCTGTGGGAGAAAGATGGGCAATCTCCTCCTGTGAGAGTCTCTGCCTCTGGAAAGCTGCTGAAAGGTCAGCTAGGAGTTGGTTCTGGTTCAGACTCAAATGTCAAAAACAACATTATAATTTGAGTGAAAGCTAACAGAGCAAACTTATTTTTTTTACTCTATTTATACTTATTATTTTTTATGACATTGATACAATTTTCACATGGTAACAGGACTCTCCCCACTTCCTCCCTTTTGACTGTCATTAACACGTTGCCACAAATGACGGTCAAATGCGTTTCTAAGCATGGTCATCAGTTTAAAAGTGTGTGGCAATGTGTTAATAATACTTATTGCAACTATGTTGTCATAAACCCACTGCCATGGAGTCGGTTCTGACTCATAGTAACCCTCCATCAGGCTCTGAAGCGGCAAATCCTTCTGAGAGGAGGCTGCCCATCTTATTCCTGAGGGGTGGCTGGGATTCAAACTGACACCTTTTCAGTTGGTAGCATGATGCAACTGATGCTCCTTATTGTGGAGTATCCTCATTGTGAGGATGGCTCAGGAAGAGCAGGGTTTCTTTCTATCGTACACAGGGTTGCTATGAGTCAGGTAAACTGATAGCATCCAACACCAACAATGTGCTCTCAAGCTAAGTGCTAGAAATAAAACTTTGTAACTGTCAAAAAAGAAACAAACAAACAAACAAACAAAAACTTTGTAACTGCAACACTTTTCAGTATCCAGAAATGACAGTAATTTTTTCTAAATATTTTTGGTGCCAAATAGTTGACCCAAAGGTGTGTAACATGATAATTTTGCCTGTGCCTTCCCTTGAGGCTATATGAGGTTAACTGTTGTGTGTAGGGATGCTTCCCAATTAACCAATATAAAAGAATCTGATTTAGGATGGGAGCTGGCTGCGTACAAGTTATGCATAGAAATGATTTCACCTATTTTTCACATTATATCTAAGTTTGTCATTGTCAGAATGAAACCTCTACTGTTGATTAGCTAGGACACCTTTATTGGTTATAAAGCAGTGATTGCCCTACTACCACTCCTTGCTGTCTCCCTTTCTCCAGCTAGGTGTCTCAGATGAAAAGAGTTGAGTAAAAATGTCTTCATTATATTATTTTAACTGCAAGCGAAAAATTAACAATCCCTGTAATATATTTGTCGTTCCTCCAAAGGATATGCTTTTAACTTGCAATCACTCCACACAATTCATACCTCTCCTTCACCCTTTGTAGGAAGATTTCCCTTGGGGCTTCAAAGAGCCAAAGTCACAAGATTCTTAGCCTCTTCTGGCTGTTGCTGCTGGAGATTGTAATCTATACCCAGCCCCCGGGGGGGTGTCCTTTTGGGGTTTGTTTTGTTTTTCTCTGTTTGCATGTAAGACTAATGGAAGAAATAGAGGGAAGGTGTCAAAAGCAGGCTACACAGCTTTGAGAACCTCATTGCAAGCAGTTGTTTTTAAATTGCTGCTGTGTTGGGGTGGGAGAGTATGAAGTTATTAACCATGGAGCTTGATGGATGACACAAAGTGCTAGAATTATGTTCAAATAATCTACTTAATTTCACTTATTGCCAAAATGCTAATTGGAAGTAGGGTCAAAATAGGTAGAAAGGCAGTAATTAATATGCCTCAGCTGTCAATTAGGCACTTATCTGACAAAAACACAAAGAAACAGAAAAGGCAAAGTAAATGTTAAGGATTTTGTTGTTGTTATGTTATGTGCTGTCAAGTCAGAACCGACCCACAGCTTACCCTTCGGGGGGTTTTCAGAGGCAGTTAATCACGTGGGAGATGATTGTTCATTATTTCTGATTAACAAATAGCTTCAGACATTTCCCATAGCAGTGATACCTTTTCAGGGAGGGGGGCGGAAAATCATATCTTGTCCTAAAAATCACTATTTCATATGGAAGGAAACCTCTGGTGGCATAGCCGGTAGGTAGCGTCTTGCACTGCTAAGACAAAAGGGGCCTTCTTTGGCAATCCAAACTCACCTGGAGTTCTTTTTGGCTTTGTGGTAAAGCGTTCATCTAAAGGCATGTTGTTGGACTCCACCAGCTTCTCCATAGAAGAAAGATGGACAATCTCCTCTTAGGCAGAAATCCACTGGAGGGTCATTTGTGAGACAATTTCAGCTCCACTGTAATGAGTTAGTTTTTTTGAAGTTGGAAAAGAAGTTGGAGCAGAGTAAAGGGAATTGTACATCTGCTTGATAAAGTTTCACTTGTGGTTTTATAAGAGCACTTCTAGTTTCTTACAAAGTAGCCATTGAGGGTTTAATTAGCACAATAACAAATTGAACAGAATCACGATGCTCATTCAAAATGGATACTTGGTGTTTAAATTCTTTGTGAAATCATGGAAAATTTAAACAGGGTGGTGGAATTACTGGAAATTTCTTTTATTATTTAGCTCTGTAAGGTACCCAATGAAACCTAGTCTTTCCTTGGAGGCTAGGTTTTTGAAGCTCTGTCTTAGATACTTTGGGCATGTTGTAAGGAGAGACCAGTCCTTGGAGAAGGATATCATACTCAGAAGGGTGGGCGGACATTGACACAGTAACTGAGGTAATGAGGTTTGGTGTGTCAGAATTAGAGAGATCGGCTCAGGACAGGGAAGGGTTCAGAGCTTCTGTATATCATAGGTGACTCAATGGCATACAACAACAACAACATACTATATTGTTTGTTTTTTATTTAAGCCTCTTGTTTAGAGTCAACAAGAACTTGGGAAAGTCTTTTGTATTTAAAGGTGGTTGTTATTATATTCTGGAGGAACATTCTTCTAAGTGGTACAGCACTCATCCGTCAATATGCTGTAGTGAAGTAACCTGGAGTTGCTGTGAAGCTGAACCTTGTGCCACCAGGGTGTCAAATGTCATAACAGTTACCCAGGGTGGACAGTGTTTGGAGGAGCTCCCAGTTTAAGACAGGTTTGGAAGCAGAAGTGGCATCCACTTCTTAAACAACATGACTCTAGAAACTCTATGAACTTTGAGAAATGACGATAGTTATAGAAAGACTTCAGGCCTTTTGTTCATAGAGTCACTATGAATTGTGCTTGACTGGACGGCAATAAACAACAACCAATAGCAAGATACTTTAACATAATTTAAAAAACCTCATACATATCAAATATTCTAAAATAAAATATGTAATTTTATTTATGGCATAATCCTTAAAGAGCTGCACTGTAACCCAAAAGCTGTGCTGCTTTGCCAGTTTGAATCTGTAGCAACTCCATAATAGAAAGACAGACATCTCCTTGTACATGATTTACAGATGCGGAAACCCACTATTGTTGTTGAGTACCACTGAGTCAGAGTCGATCCATAGCTGACTCTCTAGCGGGATTTCAAGGGCAGTAAATTGCATGAGAGGAGATTGCCTATTTTTCTCCCATGGGGCAGCTGGTTGATTTGAACTGTGAACCTTTGGGTTGGTAGCACGATATTTTTACCACTATGACAACAGATTTCCAAGCAGAAACGAGTTAACTCTAATCAAGTGGCAATGAAAATGAGATATTTTAAGAAAATAAAATTTATTGTATACAAGTAAATTTTTGTGTGAGTGTGAGAGCACGTGTGTACTTACACATCGAGCCCTAGACTACTTCATCACACATTTCTTCCTTCATGCAAACTCCCAAATCAGTGAAGTTCTTGGACATGTCATAGCAATTTATCACTCAGTTCTCTTGTATATATTTTCCCTGTATGTAAAGTCTCTTACTCTCCTTCTTTGTCTAATTAGCTGCCACAAAATTCATCTCAAGTGTTAAGCTCTGTCACCTTTTCTGGGGAGTATTCCCTATAGACCCAATCTGATGTAGATAATTCTCATGGCACCCCATGAATTTTACCATGGTTTGCACTTCCTTTCAAATTAAGAGTTTCATTCTCAGAGAGACTGTGAACAGCTACAGGAGAGAGCCATGTTTCTGAATCCCTGAGGTCGAGCAAGCACATTAAGTTCCCAGTACATTTCTGTTGAGCTAAATGGGTGGATACCCTAGAAAAGATTTGACTTTAGCATTAATCATACAGTTTTTATTTGGTCATTAGCATCTCAGAGCAGATTAAAAAAATGGAAGTGTGGATATTCCAAGAGGGAAGAGAGGGATTCTGGCAGAAGGTGTAGAGGTGAAAATAAGTTCATAATTGGGCATTCACAAGTCATCTTCTGTGTATTTGCCAGAGTAGAATTCTCATTGCCAATTGTTGTGTATCATCAAATTGGAACCAACTCATAGGAGACCCTCTGGTGGGTTTTCAGAGGCAATTTATCACAGGAGAGGAGACTGGTCATCCTTCTCCTGCAGAGCAGCTGGTGAATTATCATTGTCAATACGAATTGCTTTTTGCTGAGCTGTATAACATTGATTATTTTATTTTTAAGTCCCACACAAGAGATTTTATGCAAAAGCTCATTTATTGGTTAGTAAATTCCTTTCACTATGCACCTGCAAATAATTCTTACATATTTTTGATGCCTCTATTTTTGGAATTTGACACACTTGAGAATCTTCATGGGAGTGCCTCTATAGATGGATATTGGCATTGGGGGAGTGCAGAGTTGTAAAGATGATATTCTGGTGACTTCTAGATCAAACCAAAATGAAAATTCTCCATAAGCGGTCTTTTACATGTGGCATGAGGCTTTCAAAGTCCCATGATACACTTTCTCAACAACTATCTAATCAGTATCTTGTTTTCCACAAAGTGGACCTTATTGTTGTTGTTGTTATGTGCCATTGAGTCACTTGTGACTCATAGTAACCCTATGTAGAACAGCCCTAAACTCTGCTCTGTCCTGTGCCAATCGCACTGTCTCTGATACATGCATACCGATTACCCCAGTCACTGAATCAATCCACCTCATAGAGAGTCTTCCCCTCCTGCGCTGTCCCTCCACCCTCCCAAGCATGATGTCCTTCTTCAAGGACCGGTCTCTCCTTACAACATGGCCAAAATATGTCGGATGGTGCCTCAGAATCTTTGCCTCCAAGGACCAGCTTGGTTGAACCCTCTCCAGGATGAATCTGTTTGTCTTCTTGGCAGTCCATGGTACGTTCAATACTCTTTTCCAGCACCACAGCTCAAAGGCATCAATTCTCCTTCTATCCCCCCTAGTCATTGTCCAACTCTCTGATGCATAACAAGTGATTGCAAAGACCATGTCCTGTATCAGATGCACCTTAGTCTCCAGAGAGACACCATTGCTCTTCAGTATCCTGGAGAGGTCACTAACAGCAGACTTTTCCATCATAATATGGGAATGATAATCTTATGGTTAAGATTTGACTGCTAAATACTAGTGAATATCATTCTGATCACCTGGCTACTCTTCCACGAAGATCTCCAACGCCTTGAAGGTGCTTGGCATTTAGTTCTTGGACAGCAAAATTAGTTCCAGTGGCCACCTGGTCTCGAACTCTTACTTGATTTTCTAAAACCTATAATTGTGAAATAAAAATGCTGTTAATATCCCATTATACATAACAAGAAAATCTCATATTAAGCAGTTTTAGAAAACAAATCTAATGCCTGTTAAGTTAAGACCATAAGTGTATGAGATTGTCCTAGCTCTGAGTTGAGGTTAGAAAAAACGATGGTCTCCTCTAACAGATGTCAGGTGGAAACTATATTGTCATTTCCCTGGTCCAGCTTTTATGTGACATCTCCTAATTTTAAAATATTAAATGCTGGAGAAGAGTATTGAATATACCATGGGCTGCTGAAAAATGAACAGGTTTATCCTGGAGAAGGTTAAACTAGGCTGGTCCTTGGAGGCAAGGATTCTGAGACTTCGTCTGACATATTTTGGACATGCTGCAAGGAAGGATCAGTCCCTGGAGAAGGATGTCATGCTTGGGAGGGTAGAAGGACGGAGCAGGAGGGGAAGGCCCTCTATGATGTGGATTGATTTAGTGACTGGAGTAAGGGGCATAGGTTTGTTGGAGACAATGAGATTGGCACAGGACAGAGCAGGGTTTAGGACTGTTGTTCATAGGGTCGCTATGAGTCACAAGAGACTTGACGGCACATAACAACAACAAATATAAATGGGTGTGTCGAAGACAATAAGATTGGCAAGGGATAGAGCAGGGTTTAGGGCTATTGTATATAGGATAGCTATGTGTTGCAGGTGACTCGACAGCAGGTAACAACAAACCTTTATGAACACTGTATAAGTAAAACATAAAACATATAGATACAAAATGGCAATGGGTTGCCATTTGGGCATAATTTCTTAAAATCTTTTCACAAAAACTATTCCATACATGGTGATAAATTTTTTTTTAATGTGACATCAAGCTTTTCAGGATTGAATCTGGACAACAGGGAAGCAAATGTAATGAATAACAAATGTGTATCAAGTTGTTTCACATATGGTTCTAAAAGAATTTTATTCTAAATTTCTTAAAGAACATGAGCTATTTATGGTTAGGATATGTTAAAATTTTTATCTTTGTGTGTCTTTAATAATGCCTTTATTCTATTTTAGAATTTCAGAAATAAAACTGATTTTGCCATGCCAGTTTAGTGGACCTGAGAATAGCGGTTTTAAATATTTTTTTCACCTGTTGTTGTTATGTGTCATTGAATTACCTGTGACTTATAACAACCCTATGTGTAATAGCTCCGAACTCTGCTTATTCTGATCCAATTTTACTGTCTACCCCAATTACTCTAGATACTGTGTCAATCCATCTCATTCAGGCTCCAAGTCTGTCCCCTCTACCCTTCCAAGCCTGATGTTCTTCTCCAAGGACTGGCCTTTCCTGGCAACATGCCCAAGGTATGTGAGATGGAGTTTCAAGGAGCAGCTTGATTTCACTTTCTCCAGGGCAGAATTACAACTCAGTCATTGATTATTCTTTTATCATTCTTCATTGTTCAGCTCTCTGATGCTTAGCAAGTAATTGTGAAGACCATAGCCTGAATCAGGTGCACCTTGTTCTCCAGACTGACACTGTTGCTCTTAGTCACTCTAGAAAGATCCCTGACAGCAAATTTTCCTAGTACAATTCAATTTTTGATTTCCTGATTTCTGGTGCCAGGCAAGCTGAAATTGTTAACAATCTCAATCTCTTCTCCAGCTATGATGGTGCTGCCAACTGGCCCATTGGTGAAACTCTTTGTTTTCTTGATGTTGAGCTTCACCATATTGAAGGCTGCAGTCCTTGACCTTCTACAGGAAATGCCTCAGGTCCTCCTCAGCTTCAGCAAGCAAGTTTGTATCATCTGCATAATGCAGATTGTTGATAAAATCTTCCTCCAATCCTGATGCCACATTCCTTCTCATAAAGTTCAGCTTCTCAAATGATCTGTTTTGCATATAGATTGAAAAGGAATGGAGATAGGATGCATCCTTGATGAACACTTTTCATGATTTTGAACCATACAGTCTTCCCTTGCTGTCTGATGACTGCTTCATGGTGCAAGTATAGGTTTTGCATGAGCACAATTAAGTGCTATGGGATTCCTATTCTTCTCAGACTTAGCCACAATTTGTTGTGATCCACACAGTCAAATGCCATTGTATAGTCAATGAAATGGATAGACATTCTTCTGGTACTCTCTGCTTTAGGCTAAGATCCATCTAATGTTGGCTAAAATGTTCCTTGTGCCAAGACCTCTTCTAAACCCAGCTTTCACATCTGGCAGTTCTCTGTTGATGTGCTTGTTCCAATCATTTTTTGTTATCTTCAGCAGAATCTTGCTTGAGTGTGATATGAGTGATACAGTTCTATAATTTTGATCTCTTCCAGTCAGTTGACTAGGTAGTATCTACCTGGTACCTATATGTAAGTTTTTGTACCTCCATGTAAGTATTTGCTTAAAAATAGAAATAATTCCATTTCTCTAATGAGAAAATATGTGCCTTACTTGAAAGTTACACAAGTTCTATTATAACATGTATAGAGAAATTGGGAATAGTTTACATAAATTAACAATAACGTACTATGACAGGTTTGGAAACAGGAGTAGCATCCGCTTCCTAAACAACATGCCTCTGGAAACCGTATGAACTTTGATAAATGTCAATAGTTGTAGAGGGGCTTCAGGCCTTTTGTTCATAGCGTTGTTATGAGTCATGCTCGACTCAAAGGCAATTAACAACAACAACAATTTGCATTTACTCTGAAATAAGTAAGAGTGTAGACCTTTGGAAATTAGAAACACATTTATGATTTTACGAAACATTGAAGTTTAGTAATTTAATTTCAACAATACCTAAACTAAGTTTAAGCTTATGTTTATGAATTTCATTACTAGTTGGAGGATTTTTGTAGTAAATCAATTACAGAAATTCTTTTTAGTGGCGAGTTGCACTGCCAACCAAAATCGCATAGTTTGTATCCACAAGGAAAGAAGGAAGAACAATCTCCTTTCATGGGATTAACTGCCTCTGAAACCCACTGGAGGCTCAGCTATGAGTTGCTTCTGACTTGACAATACAGAACAACAACAGCAACAACAACAGGAGTAGCAATATTTAGCTAAAAAAGATAATTGTACAATCACACAATGGAGTATCATTAGACTTCACTAAAACAATGATCAAGAATTTGTGAAATACTGTACAAGATTGAATTGAGAGCAAATTATGTTAAGCAATACAAATCAGTCACAAAAAGACAATTATAGTGTAAAATTACTATTGTAAATAAACTAAGAAAAGTCTTATAAACAGAATAAATCCTAGAGCAAAGAGAAATAAAAAGTAGTAGATAAGTTGGGTGAAGGGAGAAGCCATATACAATTAGATATTCATGAGACATTGTAATTAATTAACTTCGTTAATCAATAATATTTAATGATATACATGATTGTGTGAAAAATCTGTAAGATTTCAAAACCTTCACTCCAATAAAGAAATTAATTTGTCAAAAAAGAAATGAATTTATTAAAAAGATTCTATTAAAAATCTTTCCCATTTGTACACTAGCAGATTGAAACAATCTGAAAGAAAGCCTTAAAGACATACAAGTGTGAAAAACACTAGCTGAAGTTGGGCTCCCCGCCCCCCAATTATAGAGAGAACTGATAAAACGAAACTTTCCCCAACTAGATACTAAAATATTTCATGAAACAAGAATAGATTAAATCATGTGATGCTCGGCATTTTGCCATGTGGATAAACAAAACATAATGAGGGTCCTCAGTCAATTTTAGGCACAAACATGCTACACGTGAGGCTCGCACACCACCGAGGGGAGAATTTCACAAATCATACTGAGATCTTTATTTACTCATCAACAATGAAGTTAGAGCCTTGTCTCATGTCATACATTAAAATAAACACCATAAAAAAGTAGATTACAACATAAATTAAACATTAAATCATAAAATAGAAATCAAGCACATTCCATCTCTAGATGAAGAACTTTCCAATATTTAAAGCAGCGGGCGGTGAAACTTTATAAAAAATATACAAAAAGCAATATAAGTACAATTAAGACATAAAAACAAACTGAGAAAAACATTAAAGGCTTCAGTGATGTGCTAGAACCAGCATGTACCTGCTTATGCAAGTTAATCATCTGTATCCCTTCCATTGTTCCATTTTCATCTTCAGAGACATTATTTTGGATGTTTGAAATAAGCCCTAGTCTGAGTAATTACACCACTCTGCCTCCAGGGGCATTGATTGTCAAACCAAATGAAATCAAATTCTTGACAACTTCAATATTTTCTCAATTTATCATGATATTGCTTAATGGCCCAGTTATGAGGAATTTTGTTTTCTATATGTTAAGGTTGTGGTTTCTATATGTTAATGTGGTTTTCTATATAATAAGGTGGTGGCTGTAATGCTAATCACTGTGGCGATAACCCATGGTGGACAGTATGGAACTACCAGATTAAAACAGGCTTGAAAGCAGGAATGGCATCCACTTCCGAAATAGCATGTCTCTGGAAACTCTATGAACTCAGAGACATGATGAAAGTTAAACAAGTGTTTAGATCTTTCATTCACAGGGTCACAATGAGTCATTGATGACGGGATGACATGTAACAGCAACCTATGTTAAGGTATAAGCCACACTGAAAGTTATAGTCTTTGATCTTCTTCAAGTCAGGTACATTTTCATCAAGGAACTTTTATCATGATATTGTTTGTATTTGTTTCCTTCACATTGAGGTGTAATTCATAATGAAGGGCTTTGATTTTATTGAAATAATCTTTACTTTCAGCAAGAAAAATTGTGTTATTTGCAAATTTGTAGGTTGTTAATGAAACTTTCTGCAATCCTGAAACTGTATTCTTCTTAATACAGTATAGTTTCTTGGATTATTAGCCTCCACCAGACTGAAGAAATACAGTGAAAGAATAACAGCCTTGATTCACATCTTTCTGAGCTTAAAGCTTGTAGTATTCCATTTTTAAGTTCAAAATATTGTTTCAAGTATAAATCCCACATGAGCATAATAATGTCCCTAGTCTTTATATTGTTAAACATATTTTTATGATACTCATAGTCAAATGGCTTTCTATAGTTAATGAAACACAAATATCTTTCTCGTATTCCTGTTTCAGTAAAGATCCATTTGACATGTCAATGTCAAACTGTGAATTATCAAATGTCTCATTCCCTGCATCTTCTGAACCTAATTTCTGTCACTTCTTGTTCAATAGCTGCAACTATTGTTAAAAAATATTTTATTAACTGGATTGTTTGACTTCTACATTTGTTTGGGTCACCTTTCTTGGAAATGGGCAACAAATATAGATCTCTTCTACTTGGTTAGTTAAATAGTTGTCTTCAAAGGTCTTGGCATAAATAAACAAATGCTTCCACCATTACATTCGTTTGTTGAAGCATAACAACTGGTATTCCACCCATTCTTGGCTCTTGTTTATGCTAGTGCCTTCAGTGCAACTTGAACTTCTTCCTTTAATACCAAAGTTTTTGATCCTGTGTTACCTCCTTAAATGACTGAACAAGAACCAACTCTTTTTGGCACAGTGACACTATATTCTTTTCATCTTCTCCTGATGCTTCTTGCTTCTCTGAGTTTTTTTGCCCATAGAATCAATCCTTCAAGATTGCAATTCAAGGTTTGATCCTGCCCCTACAGTTCTTACATCTTGAGGAATACTGAATTGTCCATCTCTTTTGGTTTTCTATATCTGTGTATTTGTAAAATTCATTATAAAGCTTTGTTTTGTCTTTTTGAGCCACTTTTGAAATCTTCTATTAACTTATTTTACTTCATAATTTCTTTTGTTTTGCTCAATACCAGCAGTGAAATCCACCGTGTGTGTGTGTGTGTTGGGGGGCGGGGAGCTGTGAAAGATAAGTCCTGCCAAGAGAAATACAAAAGTCAAAGACCTTGAATGAGAGCATGTTTGGTATATTTTAGAAACAGCCAACAACTAATGTATCTAGAGTCAAGGAATTAACGATGAGTGATTGTGTCAGAAGGATTGCATTGGTTTGGTTAAGATGTGACAGCTGAATCCAAATTTCCAAAGCATCATGAAAATTTCCTACTGAAATGATTAAGCTAATACAATCTTTGCTATTTAGACTAAAACAAAAATTTAATCACAATGTCTGGGATAATGTTAAAGACTTGTTTTGATTTTACAAAATAAATATACAGTAAATGTTCGTTGAGTATAAATGAGCAGTTGAAAAACTGAACCATTGTCCTCTGGGACAACTAAATTATAATCATTTAAGATTAAATAATAGCTACACATTTCTGTGCTGAAAAAATGACACTGGTGGTTGATAGTTTTTGTCAAGCAGCGATGATGATATATGAGAAATAGATAAATACCTCAATATTTTGGTTGAGTTTTTTTACTATGCTGGTGATGGTATGGATGTGACATTCTAGTAATTTCCTGGCATGTGACTCCTCTTTCTGAAAGCCATGTGTCCCCTGCAGACATGCAGAGAGGTCCTCCTTGATGCGGAAGGCTTGTTCTAGGAGGAAGGCAATGGTGCGCTCCTGCTTGGTTAGTCTGTCTTCTAGCTCACTTCTCTGGGTGTTTTGAATGGCAGGAAGGAATGAATGACCCCTGTCAAAAAAGGGAAACAGCATCAACTAAATATTACACGATGAAATTAGAAAATTCACGAATCAGAATTAACATTGTCTTCTTTCTCTTCTCTGAGAAATTAATTAGGATTTTAAGCATTTATGGAGCTAAATTTATGGATTAAATTTCACCTAAAAACAGATCAGATTTATATCTTAATCTTGTGTTATGTATTTTTCATGTTTCCCAAGTAGGAATTGCTCTCTATTTTTAAGTCAGATTAGTGAAGGTAGAAAAAAGCGGATTCATGTAGGATAGTATTAGACCCTCTCCATTTTTATACCTTTATTATATCCTTGTATAGATAACATTAGTCCAGAAGCATCTCAATTTCTCTATCTGTGAAAATGCAAAAGTAGCTAAATTATAGAATCCATCATGTACGTAGTGTCACTATGAGTTGCGAGTGACTCAATGGCACCTATCAACAACGTCTAATAAAATAAACCACCACAAAACAATGCTATGGTCAAATAAACTTGGGCAACATTTCATACAATCTGCCACTCTTGGTGACTCATACTGATTATTAACATGTTAAAGTCCAATAATATTTTGCTAATGCTACAGATGAGCAAATTAGTTTGTAGGATTGTTAAATACCTGATCCAAGGATGGAGGGTCAGTTATGAGTAGAATTCCAATTTTTTTAGGTCACTCTAAGTTTATGGGCTACCACATTTCATTCCATTTATTACCCATAAAATACAGGTTACTTATTAAGGCTTTGTTACATTGATTTCTGACCTCATGCAGAGATATTTTTTTTCTATTTAAGTGAGCGTGAGGATATTCATCTCTGTCAGTAGATAGAGTTAGAAGTCTTAAATTTTCCTTGAAAGCTATAGAGTTTCTTTTTCCCCTCCTTTTGTTTTCACACCAAAATGTATCCCTGGACCAAACATCCTTAGACTGCTACAAGAGCACAGAAGACAGGGATAGATAAGAAACAGCTTTATTTTGAGCAAGGGGAAAGACAACACAGCACTTTGATGATTTCCTTTTATATCATGAATGGGAAGCAAATTAGGAAATCTCTATGGTATTTCTAATACTGATGGTCTAGTGGTAAGAAGCTGTGCTGCAATCTCTAAGATACATTGTTATTGTTCTAATCCACCAGCTGAAAAAGGATGGGCAATTTCCTCCCCTGCTATTTCTCACCTCTGAAAACCTGCTGGAGAGTCAGCTATGTGTTGGTTCCAACTCAATGATACACAACAACAACAACAGCAACAACATTAATTATGCTGAGATTGGAATATATATTTTTAAAATTAAAACATGGAAACATTTGCTAAAGTACAATTGTAATTTTACTATTCCATTTTAGTACTATTACTTTCAAGCTTTTGTGAGCCAGGTTACAGAAAGTACTAGGAATACTGGCTCATATTAAGGGTAAGGAACATTGATTTAACATTATTGCAATTATGTGCATTATTTGCTCTATAAAAAGATATCAAATTATCAGAGAAACAAATTGAAACAAGCAAACAAAAAAACACTGTAGGGGTTTAATCAGATTCAGTCTTTAAAACCAAAGCCATTCTCACTGAGTTGGTTCTGACTCATGGTGGCCCAAGGCTAGTGTAGAACTGCTTCAAAGGACAGCCAAGGCTATAAACAATTATGCAAAGAGATGGCCATGCCTTTTCCCCCGTAAAGCAGCTGTACCCATAGACTTTTGGTTGGCAGCCATGTGATTAAGTACTATGTCTGAGATTCATGACTACCGAACATTAATCTGGGTTTTCAATCTCTGACTCAGAATCCCTCATAATCATTGCAAAATGGACAAGGGCTATGTGAGGACAGCCATATCTGACCTTTACCAAAGGAGAACTGTCCCAGTCACAACACAAACCAATTCCTATGAGGTCACACATGTGTCCCCCCTCCCGCCATGCTACCACACCTATCTTCACTGGATCCAAAATCCAGTATGTTCACTCACAGATCACACAGAACCATATTAGAGAAGTCATAAGGTATGACTCATAGAGAACCTATGATCAAAAGATCTGAACCTAGTCTTGTCCTGCTCCATCTTCACACTTCCTGACACACAAGAGCCCACTGCAGCAGTCACCTTGTCAGTCCACCTGGTTGAGGGTCTTCCTCTCCTTCGCCAACTCTCAACCCTTCAACATCATATCCCCCTCCAAGGAATAGCACCTCCTAGCAATAAGTCCAAAGTATGTGAGGTGAAACCTCATCATTCTTGCTTCCAAAGAGCACTCTGGCAGCACCCTCTCCAAAACATATCTGCTCGTTCTCAGTGCTCTTCTCCAACACCATAGCTCAAAGCTGTAAATTCTTTTGTTCTGTCATCTATATTCATTGTCCAGGTCTTCTATGCATAGCTAGTAATTAGAAAGACCATGGCCTGAATTAGACACACCTTGGTTCTCAAACTGACATCACTACTCCTCAACAATTTGGAAAGGTCCCTAACTGCAGATTTTCTCAGTGCAATATATCTTATTTCCTGGCTGTTTGTACCAAAGGTGTTAAGTTCAGATACAAGCAAGATGAAGCTGTTGACAGTTTCAATCTTCTCCCCATCCATCATGACACTCCCTACTGGTCTAGCAATAAGAATCTTTGTTTTCTTGATATCGAGATGCAATCCATACTGAAGGTTGCATTCTTTAATCTTCTGCAACAAGTGCTTCAACTCCTCCTCACATTCAGCAAGTATGGTTGTGTCATCTGCATAACACAGGTTATTGATAAGTCTTCTTCTAATCCTGATGCCACGTTCCTTTTTGTAGGGTCCAGCTTCTAGGATATTTTGCTCAGTATAAAGACTAGTATGGAGATAGAATACAACCCTGATGCACTCCTTTCCCAATTCCAAGCCATGCAGTCCTCCCCTGCTCTGTTTGCACAAAAGCCTCCTGATCTAGGTATAGGTTCCTCATGAGCACAATCAAATGTTCCGTGATTCCCATTCTTCTCAATGTCAGCCAAAACTTGTCATGATCCAAACAGTTAAACACCTTGGCATAGTCAATACAGCACAAATAGACATACTTCTGGTATTCTTACTTTCAGCCAGGATCCATCTGACATCAGCAATGATATCCCTGGTGCCACAGCTTCTTCTAAATCTTGCTCGAACTTTTGGTAATTCCCTATCTATGTACTATTCCAGCTGTTTTTTTTCCAGCTGTTTTTTTTAAATGATCTTCAAGAGTATTTTGCTAGCATGTGATATCAATGATATTGTTTGATAATTTCTACATTCAATTGGATCACCTTCTTCAAAATAGGAACAAATTGCATCTCTTCCAATCCATTGGCCAGACAGTCATCCTCCAAATTTCCTGGCATAAGCTGGTGAGTGCACCCAAGGCTGCATCTGTTAATTGAAACAAGTCAATTGGTATCCTATCAATACCTGAGGCCTTATTTTTTTGCCAATGCCTCCAGTGAAGTTTACACTTCCTCTTTTATTACCATTGGCTCTTGTTCATATGGTACTTTATGAAATTTTTCAGTGTCAATTATTTCTTTCTGGTACAGTGACTCTGTGTATTCCCTCCATCTCCTTTTGATGCTTTCTGGGTCATTAATTCAATTTCACATTCTATCCTGAAATAAAATGTTGTGAGTGATAGGCTAATATCCATATACATACAAGGAAAACTCGTTAATGCAACTGTTATTCAAGTATATGCTCCTACATCTAGAGCCAAAGAGGGAGAAATTGAGAATTTTTACCAAATTTTGCAGTCTGAAATTGATTGAACATGCAATCAGGATGCATTAATGATAATTGGTGACTGGAATGTAATTCAGGATAGCAACCCTATAAACAAGAGATCTGAACTCTGGCCTCTCCTGCACCATTCTTTTTGGTTTCTTTTTTTTTAATATTATGTTTTAAAAACTATGGAACACTTCGTTAATTTGCATGTCATCCTGGCACAGGGATCATGCTTCTTTATATTGTTCCAGTTTTAGTATATGTGCTGCAGAAGCGAGCACCCTGTACCACTCTTAAATATATTTTTAATAGGCTAGTTCATAGAAAGCCAAAATGAAATAGGTTTCAATCCATTCCTACCGCAGAAGCCATAGTAATGTGTAGGTCTAATAGTGAAATATGTCTTGAGAATGTCCTACAAACAGCTAATTTTAAAGTCAGATAGTGAATTATATGAATTAATTATATGAAGACCACCAGTATGAGATAGAACTGTGTTTGATTCTGTGTAACAGAAACTCAAACAGAATGGCTTAAACAAATATGATTTTGATAGGCAGTATACGATGGCACATAACAACAACAACAACATAATATGCTCTGGGATACCCATCAGTGCTCCAACAAATTCATTACTATGGAGTCAGAATTTACTCATTAATCATAGCTGACACTCCAACAAGTTTTCTGAGGTTGTAAACTACATGGGAAGAGATTGTCCATCTTTCTCCAACAGCCATTGTCTGATTCACACCTACAGAGTGGCACTACCTTTGGGTTAGGAACACAATTCCCTGTGGACTATGACATCTGAATTCCGACAAATAAAATTTATCGGCGCTCCTAACAAGTTGTGGGTGTTGTGTACTTTTGAGTTGTAGCAAGCCATAGCTGATCCTCTAGCAGGTTTTCAGGGGCAGTAAATCACATGGAAAGAGATTTCCCATCTTTTTCTCATGCAGCAGCTGGTGAAGTGAACCATGTGCCTATCTTTGGTTCAGCAGTGCAATTCCTTAACACTAAGCTACCAGAGCTCCCTATCTAACAAGAAGCCTAGATAATCAGGACTCACGTAATTTGGTAAGTAGTGCTGCCAACCCAAAGGCAGGCTGTTTGAATCTACAAGTTGCTCAGCTGGAGAAGATAAACTATCTTGTCTAGTGTCATGTACAGCCCCTGAAAAGTCACTGCAGAGTCAATTATTAGTTAATTCCATTGACAGCACATACCACCACCACCACCACTACTACTACATAATGGAAGAGGTGATCATGTGCCCTGGTTCCTTCTAGCATCCAAGTCAACTGTCGTAGTGTGTGACTGAATTTTAGGCCCTCATAATTCATCAACAATCTGTGTTATGCAGATGACCCAAGCTTACTTGCTGAAACTGAGGAGGACCTGAAGCGTTCAATATGGATTGAAGCTCAACATTAAGAAAACAAAGATTCTCACCACTGGGCTGACTGACAGCATCATGATAGACGATGAAGATATTGAGATTGTTAACAGCTTCAATTTGCTTGCCTCTATAACCAACACTATTGGTACCAGCAGCCAGGAAATTAAAAGATAAATTGCATTGGGAAAGTCAGTTGTCAGAGACTTCTCCAAAGCACTGAAGAGCAACGATGTCAGTCTGGAGACTAAAGTGTGCCTGATACAGGCCATGGTCTTTGCAATTAATGCATCTGCGGTTAGGGACCACTCTAAAGTACTCAAGAGCAACGGTGTCTCTCTGGAGACTAAGGTGTGCCTTATACAGGCCATGGTTTTTGCAATCACTTGTTATGCATCAGAGAGTTGGACAATGACTAGGGAGGATAGAAGGAGAATTGACGCCTTTGAGCTGTGGTGCTGGAGAAGAGTATTGGATGTACCATGGACTGCTAAGAGAACAAATAGGTTCATCTTGGAGAGGGTTAAGCTAGGCTGCTCCTTGGAGGCAAGGATTCTGGGGCTTCGCCTGACGTACTTTGGACATGTTGTAAGGAGAGACAGGTCTTTGGAGAGGGACATCAAGTTGGGCAGAGTGGAGGGACGGCGCAGGAGGGGAAGACCCTCTATGAGGTGGATTGATTCAGTGACTGGGGTAATCGGGATGGATGTGTCAGAGGCAATGAGATTGGCACAGGATAGAGCAGGGTTTAGGGCTGTTGTACATAGGGTAGCTATGAGTCGCAAGCGACTTGACGGCACATAACAACAACAACAACAGTAGAAAGCTTGACAATGACTAGGGATAATAGAAGGAGAATTGATGCCTTTGAGCTGTGGTACTGGGAAGAGTATTAAATATACCATGCACTGATAAGAGAACAAACAAGTTCATCCTGGAGAGGGTGAAGCTAGGCTGCTCCTTGGAGGAAAGGATTCTGAAGTTTCGCTTGACATTGTTTGGACATGTTGCAGGGAAGGACCAGTTCTTAGAGAGGGACATCATGCTTGGGAGGGTGGAGGGACAGCGCAGGAGAGGAAACCCTTGATGAGATGGATTGATACAGTGACTGGGGTAATGGGGGTAGGTGTATCAGAGACAATGAGATTGGCACAGGACAGAGCAGGGTTTAGAGCTGTTGTACATAGAGTCGTTAAGAGTCTCAGACAACTCGATGGCACATAACAAGAAGAAGAACAGCAAGAACAACAAGAACAAGAACAACAATTCCATCTTGAGGCTTGATTTTGTTTTTCAGTTCTTTCTGTTTGTGAAATGTTGAGTTCATTCTTCCTTTTTTATTTTCTGACTCAATCTCTTTGCATTTGACCTCAACCAGGTCGATTGCCTCAGTGATTGCTGTAATGGGCTTTGGTGTGTCACGATGCATGAGGATGATGCAGGACAGAACAGGGTTCAGATCTTCTGTTCATAGGGCCACTGTGAGTTGTACTCAACTTGATGGCACCTCACAACAACATCTCTGCTCTTTTTGTTACACATTGTCTTCTTGAGCTGCCCTTTGAAATCTTTTGTTCATCACTTTTACTTGACTATTTCTTCCCTTTATTTCTGGCTTCTCAACACTCTAATGAAATTTTCAGGTCTTTTCTGACATTCATTTTGGTCTTGTTTTTCTCCTCTCTCTTTGAAATGACTTTTTGCTTTTTCCCCATGGATGATATCCTTAATGTCATCCCAAAACTCATCTAGTCTTCAATCATCAGTGTTCAATGTCTCAAATGTATTCTTGAGATGGATTTTAAACTCAGAAGGGATAGAGTCAAGGTTATATTCTGGTTCTTGCAGACTTGGTTTAATTTTTTTTTCAGCTTTAATTTGAAATTAAACATGAGTAATTGATGGGCTGTTCCATAGTCAGCACTAGCTTGGTTTTAAATAGTGATACGGAGCGTCTCCATTGAATCTTTCCATAGATGTAGTGGATCTGATTCCTGAGTAGATCATGGGGTGAGGTCCGTGTGTATAGTTGCTATTTGTATTTTTTAAAGGTATAAACAACAAAGAAATGATTGTAGAAATTTCAATAATTTTATCTTCATCCTCATTTCCATCACCATGTCCATAATTCCCAACTACTAGTCATTCTTTGTTTACAACTTTCACTTTCCTGTCACCAATTATTATTGATGAATCTTGATTGCATATTTGATTTCAGACTGCAAAAGTTCATAGATATCCTCAATTTTCACATCTTTACTTTAGTTGCTAATGTGAATATTTGAATAATAGTTTTATTAACCCCAGGTCTTCCTTGTACGTGTACAGATTGTTCAGAGCATTGATTTTCAGGATGAATTGTAAAATGGTCTTTTGACAATGAATGTAACATTATTTAACCTCAATTTTTCATTCCTGGCGTAGGTGGTCATATGATTGTCTGATTCAAAGTGGCCAGTAATTATATCTCTCCTCTGACTTTGATCTTTATGCCAATAATAAAATGATCTTTATGAATTTCATTTATTGCAACTTCCAGTTTTCCTAGATTCATACTTTGTACATTCCACATTCCAATTATTAATAGTTGCTGGCATCTGCTCCTCTTCACTTTTTAGTGCCTTCCAATTTGAGGGCCCTACCTTCAGTGCTATATCTTATAGTGTTCCTCTTGTACACAGGGTTTCCAAAAAAGCCCATGCTGTTATGGTTTTTTGATTGTGTGCTTGTTTTTTTCAGAAGTAGATGGCCAATCCTGTTTCTTAGTGTCTGCCAATCTGGAAGCTCTACTGAAACCTGTTCACCATGGGTGACAGGGAAGAACTCACTTGGCATTCCTCCATTTGAAAGAACAAATATGAAACTATAGTTACAATATTGAAGTATGCTATAGGCAAAACATTGAATGATTCAGGAAGTATTTTAAAAAGATGGAAGGAATACACAGTCACTCTAAAAAAAGAATTGGCTGACACAGAAACATTTTAGGAAATAGCATATAAAAAGAAACAATCGGTAATGAAGGAAGAAGTTTAAGCTGCACAAAAGTCTTTGGGGGGGGGAAATGCCCCAGAACTTGATGAAATATCAATTGACATATTCCACCAAACAGATATAACTCTCTGTATGTACTCACTAGGCTGCATCAAGAAAGTTAGACAACAACTGCATGGAAGAGATTCATATTTGTTCCCATTTCCAAAATGATCACCCAACAGAATGTGGAAATTACAGAACAATGTAATTAATACCACATACAAGCAAAATATTTCTGAATATTATTTTTAAAACTACTAGAACAGTACAACGACAAAGAATTTTCAGAATCTCAAGCTGGATTTAGAAGAGGTTGTGATATCACTGCTGATGTCAGATGGTTTTTGGTTAGAAGTAGAGAATACTGTAGGATGTCTATCAATGTTTTATTGACCATGCAAAAGCATTTGACTGTATCATTACAAACTATGGCAAAAATTGAGAAGAAGTGAAACCCCAGAACACTTTATTGTGCTCATAGGAAACCTATATACCCAAGTAAAAAAAACCAGTTATTGTCTGAATAGAGTACTAGAACACTGTTCAGTTTTAAATCAGGAAAGGTGTGCATCAGTGCTGCACCCTTTCTTCATAATTATTCAATCTAAATGTTGAGTAAATCATTTGAGAAGCTGGACTTTATGAAGAAGAACATGGCATCAAGATCAGACAAAGACTCATCAGCAACCTGCCTACTACAGATGACAACCTTGCTTGCTGAAGGTGAGGAGGACTTGAAACTATTTCTTTAGAAGGTCGTATGGATTGTATCTCAACATCCAGAAAGCAAAAAATTCCCCAATTTGGTCAATAGGCAACATCATAAAAAGGAGCAAATAGATTGAAGTTGTTAATGATTTCTTCTTATTTGGATCCACAATCCACATCTTGGTACTAGCAGTCAACAAATCAAGTCAGATCACATTGAAACCTGAAAAGACCTATCCAAAGTGTTAAAAAGCACTGACATCGGTTTAAAGACAAAGGTACACCTGATTCAAGTCCTAGTCTTTTCAGTTACTTGCTATGTATCTGAGAGCTGTACAATGAATACGAGTTTAAGAAGAAAAGAAAAATAAATGCTTTTGAGTTTTGATATTGTAGAAGAGTACTTAGCATTCCATTGACTACCTAAAGAACTAATAAATAGACCTTGGATAAAATGCTCCTTGGAGGCAAGGGTGGTGAAGCTCAGTCTCACATACTTAGGGTATATTGTTAGGAGGGGTTAGTACTTGGAAAAAGACATCATGCTTGGAAAGGTGGAAGGTCAGCACAGAAGAGGAAAACCCTCAATGAAATGGATTCACGCAGTGGTTATAACAATGGGCTCAAGTTATCAGAGATGACAAGAGTGGCACAGGATAGAGCAAGGTTCCAATCCATTGTTCTTAGGGCTGCTATGAATCATAGTCAACTTAATAGTACACAACAACAACAACAAGGTTCCAACAACATGTTGTTCCATCTTTAAGCAAAACATCCACAATCCACAGTCCACATTTTTGCCTATTAATGAGATAGAAACGAAATATATAAAATATTAGAATGTGTGCACTAGCTGAATTTCCCCCTCTTATTAAAAATAAAAATGGTAGCTTTTCTGGTAGACTCATTGAGATATTTCAGTTCTGTTTATAACAAACTTATACACAGATCAAGAAGCAATATTCCAAACAGAACAAGGAAGCAGAGCATAATTTAAAAGAAAAAATAGTGTACATCAGGATCATAGCCTTTCTTCACACCTATTCAATCTGGATGCTGAGCAACTAGAGGCTGTATTATACAAAGAAGACTGTAATATAAAAATCGGATGAAGACTCATCAACAGTGAGCATAAGGCAAATGTCACAACTTTGCTTGGAGAAAGTGGAAAAGTTTTGAAACACTTGCTACAGAAGATCAAAGACTACAGTTTTTAATATGGATTATATCTCAACATCAAGAAAACAACAATACTCACCTCTGGACCAGTAGGTAATATGACAGATGGAGAAAAGATTGAAGTAGTCAAGAATTTCATTTTACATGGATCCACAATCATCATCAATGTTGATTTTGTGTCAAGAAATCAAAAGACATGTTGAATTGAGAAAAATCTGCTGTCAATAATCATTTTTAAGGGCTTGAGGAGAAAAAAACATCAGTTTAAGTATCAGTTTAAGGTGCTCTTGATCCAAGTAGTAGTATTTTCCATTGCTTCCTATGCATATGCAAGTTGTACAATCAATAAAGAAGACCAAAGAAGAATTGATGCCTTTGAATTGTGGTGCTGGAGAAGAGGGGTGGAAAGAAGTTACGCTGCAATCCCAAAGGCATGTAGTTTGAATCCACTAGCTGCTGCATGAAAGAAAGATTGGCAATCTCCTCCATGCAATTAATTGCCTCTGAAAACCCACTGGAGGGTCATCTATGGGTCAGTTCTGACTCGAAAGGATACAATAATGACAACAACTGAATACCTTATGGATTGTCAAAAAAACAAACAGATCTATCTTGGAGAAAGTGTAACCAGGGTGCTTGTTAGAGATAGAGATGATTAAAGTTCATCTCCCATACTTCTGGAAAAAACCAAAACCAAACCACGCAAAACCACACTGAAAAAGATAACCTACTAGGAAAGTTGGAGAGTCAAAGAAAAAGAGAAAGACCTCTGATAAGATGGGTTGACATAATGACTGTAATAGTGGCCTCGAGCATGGCAGAGATTGTGAGGCTGGTGCAGGATTGAGCAAGGTGTATTGTTCTTGGAGTCCCTGAGTTGTAGCTGACTTGATGGCACTACCATTGTCAACTCTCTCTTTTACTCTCCATGAAACTTGTCATTGGCTAAAATTATCATGCTTACCTGTTTATTTTCTGTCATCCATCACTAGAACAAATATTCCTTGTGGGGAGGATATATGGTTTAACTTGTTCACCATGATGTACCCAACAATGAGCAGAGTGCCTGATACATAGGCACTCTTTTGTTGATATCAAGTCTGAAGGGAGTCACAGAATTGAGTTTCCAAGACTATAAATTACCAAAGAAGAAACTGTCCATATTTTTTCCTCAGAGCTTCAGGTCAATTTGAACCATCAGGGAAGCAAAGCTTTTGGGTTAGCAGTACAACTCCCCACAGACTAGGTTACTAGAGTTCCCTTGACACACAGTAGGTAGCCAAGAAATAGTTGTTGACTGAGTGATTTTTCTAGTTGAAATAAGGCACAATTCTTGGAAGGAGGAAAAAGTGATTCCATAAAATTCTCAGGGTTTATAGTTTGTTCTTTTAAGCAATATAGTTATGAAAAGAATCAATACCTTCCTTTTCTCATCAGCTCCCCAGAAAATAGTCTCAGGATTAGTAAGCTTCTGTTTTCCTATCAGCCATGTGTCTGAGGAGCAAGGATAGCTTTGTTAAAAGATTTCATTAGTCTGATTTCATAGAACAAAAAAAAATGTTTTTCTGGAAAATTACCAAATGGTATCTCAGATTTATACAGTCCTTTCCTTTATAATCCCATCATGCTGACATTGCTACTCTAGAGATGATGTATGAGTCAGAGGCAGAGAGACAAAAATGCCACATACTATGGATGGTGACACACGGCCTGATGGGAACCATATATTATCTCCTTATTTTCATTGAGTTTAGTGAACAGTGGGTTCTCTCATTAATTTCCTTCAGTTAATCTTTTCCCTTTGCCTCTAGGAAATCTACAGCTAAGAGTTGTCAATGAAAGGATACTTGGTTTCTAGAGTACGCAGGCACATATTCTCTCTCTATATATCAT
>NW_006399793.1:14759320-14776725 GCF_000299155.1 Elephantulus edwardii | reverse complement strand
AGAAAATAAGAACTGAAACACAAACAGATATACCCATACCCATGTTGTTGCCACTTTTGGCCATTAGGAATGAATGTATATTATTGTACATTCTATCGTACATTCATGCACTAGAGTACTGTGAAACATTGAAACACAATTAAGAATTTGTGAAACATAACTTGGATGAGTCTAGAGGACTGAGTGAATGTCAGTCAGAACGCTGAGTGAAATGTCAGTCACAAAAGGACGGATACTGTATAAGACCATTGTTATAAAAACTAAAGGTTTACATATGAAGAAAATTAATCTAGTATGGTCAATGGAAGTAGGTATTAAAGGAAAATCAATGGCTAGACAACAAACACTTTTAATTGGAATGGGTGAAGGAAAGGTCTTTGTGGAGTGAATGGACAATCAGACATTGTATGTATAGCAATTATCCTTACGGAACAAAGAATGCATGACTGGGGGAAAAAAACAAAACACCAAACAAACCTTAAAACAAAATCACAATATGCTTTGTAAATGTTCATACAAATTAAAATAAAAACGTGTTGTTGGGTTTTTTTGTGTTTTGGTTGTGTGTGTGTTTTTTTTTAAGGTAAACCAAAAGTAAACCTCATCCTCTGATTGATATTGTAATATCCTTGTGTGATGCTTGGAACTCCTGCAGCTATCTTGTGATCATGAGGGAAAATGAAAATGTCAAGGAGAAAGAAGTCAAACCCCTGGGATACTTGAGGTTGTTGCTGAGACACCAAGTTAGATAAACTCTAAATTTCTGTTGTTATATAAGCTAATCTATGTCCTTATATTTAAGTCATTTTAATGTTTCTGATACAAGCAGCTGAATACACTCTATCTATATAACTAATACCTTACTTATAAAACTGTGAACATAGTAGGAATAGATTCTGACTCACCACAACCCTATAGTAGAGAAAAGAACTGCCTTACAGAGTGTCTGAGGTTGTACATGTTTTTTTTTTTTTCAATCATTCTTTCTTCTTCTTCCTCTTCTTTTTTTAAAAATTAATGTCAATGAACATTTACAGATTTTTTGGATTTCCATTCATTCATTGTTGCACTTTTCTCTCTGCCCACCCCCCTACCCCACCCGCAGTTCCCTCTTCTCCTTGAAAAGCAAAAGAAAAACTCCTTCATTGGTATACAATCCCCCTACATCGCCCGACCCTCACCCCAAGCATACCCCACTCTGCAACCCTCATTCTGAACTCTTATGATAATCATGATGCCCTAAAATATATTACATTTTTATGAGAGCAGATGTCCTGCTCTTTCTCCTGCAGAGTGACTGATGAGTTCGACTTGTTGACCTTGCTGCTGATAACATCAGCAGCTAATGCTTAAATTGCTATACCATCGGATCTCCTTATTGGTCAATAGGTATTAAACATCTACTCTAATCCATGCACAAGATAGTTTTTTCCCCCTCATGAAACTTAGTGAAAGCTAGAGTTTCTCATAGTGACGTGGTAATTAGTACCATTGACTAGGAGAGAAGGGAAACTGTTAGAACGCAGATTCCTTGCTTCCTCCATAGGTTTACTAAAAACATGGTTTCAAAAGGAGAAGAAATACAAAGGGAAATAAGAATATGGATTTTTAACAGGTATTTAGATTCTTGTCAGGCAATCAAAACATGGAATGCCATTTTTTAAGACTGACCATATGAATAACTAAATAATACAAGGTAGGATACAACATTCAGTGCTAAAGGGTGAAATAAGGACTAAGAACTCTCATCAGAAATCAATATCTCTAGACATTCAGAAGCAACTTGTTAAGTTAGAAAACAAGACTGAGTGAGGGTAGGATATAGACTTCACATTTGACAACCAAATGTTTCTGTTTCTGTACCTTTATTAAGCAAAGTAAGACTGACTTTGCTCTATGGTTGTATAACTGAGATAATAAAAGCAAATAGTAGGGGTCACTGAGACTCATACTATGCAGCCTGCACTTGGTCTTGGGTTCTGAGGCGCCTGAGTACACACACTCTTAGTTAGCTGATGGTCAAAACTATATCCAAAAAGAACAATGAAGAATCGGGTCTAACCCGACAAAACAGCTAGTGGAACAAGGCTGCCACCTCTGCTCAGATGCCAGTCTGTTGTCCTGTCTGTCCAGATGGCCTCTCTTGTTTGTCGCTTTGGAGTAAGCCTCTCACAAAGGCAGCACCTACGGCTATGCAAATGTATTTGGCTACAGCCTGGGAACTGTTAAATGACTTACCCTGATGCTAGACTATGGTAATTTCTTTTTGTTACTTGTATTTAAGATTTATTTTTAAACATTATTTCATATTTAAGTGAAAAGCTTTCATTTTTGAATTTTCTTTTCATGACTAAGATTTTTATTTTGATTACTATGGAGTGTTACACCACCCCCATCTGTGAGTTTGCCATACTGTGGTGGCTCCTGTGTTGCTATGTTACTGGGAGCTGAGCCACCAGTATTTCAAATACTAGCAAGGTCATCTGTGAGGGACAGGTGTTTTGTGAAGCTTACAAACTAAAGCATGGTAGGAAGAAAAGTTAGCTGACCTATTTCCAAAATTAGCCAATGTAAGCTCAATTGTCACATGATAACATTGTCCAATATTATGCTGAAAGGTAAATTCTCTAGATTAGAAGACACTCAAAACACAGGCACTAAAATGGATTTGAGCATATTGTCAAGCTGGCACAGATAAGGCAATGGTTTGTTCATGATTCACTGTTTTATACATGGGTTGCCATGAGTCAGGCCTGATTTGACAGTAGCTAACAACAGAGTATTAATATTATTGTTCCCTAATAATGTTGAAGGGAGCTCTGGTGGCTCGTCCGTAGGGAGCTGCATTGCTTAAATGAAAACCTGCCCATCTCTGGTGGTTCAAATCTACCAGATGCTCCGTAGGAGAAGAATGAACAGTCTTGTCCCATGTGATTTACAGTCCCAGTATCTCAACTGAGGTTGTATTATCAATCAATTCTAATTTGAAGACAACGAATTTGGGGTTTTGAGCTTGAGACTAAAACTTAGGGAGCTCTGGTAGCTTGGTATGTGTTGAGATAATCCCAAAGCTACAGGTCTCCTGTAGTTCAAAACCACCAGCCCCACAGGAGAAAGACGGTTAGTCTCTTCCTTTTGCAATTTACAAACTCAGAAGCCTAACGGGCATTCAATATGACTCAGAACCCATTAGTTGACAATGAGCTTGAATAATGGTTTATGAACTATGATGTGATGCTGTGTTTAGTCCTATTTATCTGATTCCTATAAAATATTTCTCTTTTCTTATATCCTTTTCAGACTGACTTTGTAAATCTACAACTTGAAGAACAAACACAGATTTCTAAGAGAAATGCCTAAATATTTTATCATGCAAATCATCAAATAATGGATAAGGTTCAAAATTAAGGTCTTTCACTCATCACAAGTCCTGTTCAGCATTTAAAAAAAAAAATTTCACTGTTTCCTTACCATCTTCTGGAAATGCAACCTGCAGCTAAAAATAAGAGTTGGGGGAGGGGCAATCTAAATTTTGTATAGAAACCCAGCTACAGCAACTAACCACAGTAGCATAATTCTTAGGAGCCTTTATCAGAGTGAAATGTGGGCCCTGCATAACTCATTGATTATGTAGCTGACAAATGAATGTGAACAGATTTCCCAGACTCCGAGTTCTCTTTCTCTGCGGTTTGGTGTAACTCACACAGCCATGCTGTAGCTGGCAGACGCAGGGATGCGTTGGTACACAGAGCCTCTCCCTTCCCTGCCTGTTCTGTTCTTGTGACTAGAGTGCTAAATTTACTTATGCAATTCTGGTAACTATTTTGGCAACCTCCAATATGCAGAGATGGAGTTCTCAAAAGTTTAATCTTTTTCTAGAACACAGAACGGCAGAATTAAAGCAAACATTCCCCACTTTTGTGAGAGGATTGATTACATGGCTAGTGATGGTCTGAGTACATTCAGTGCTTCTGGGGGTGAGGGAAGGGAGACTATAAAGTGAAACTGAGAGAATAATTTGTTGGTTCAGAAAAAAGAATCTTTCTGTGTGTGTTATGTGTAGCAATGGATTGGATATCTTTTCTGCAGTTTCTTTCATCACCTGTGTACAATCCTGCTGCTTTCCAAAGCTGGGCTGAATGCTCTGTGGGGTAGGAAGTTTGGTAGGGAACTCAAGCTTCCATACTTATAATGTAGGAAAAAGCAAACCATGGCCAGAAAAGGGAAGATTCCAAATAGTGGCACAGCCAAGAGACTAGAAGAGGACTAGAAGAAGTTCTAGATCTATTCCACCAGACACAAGCAGCTTCTTCTTGGGCAGTGACTTTTCAATAATATCACAAAAGGAACAGTGTACCCGGTGTGATTTGCCTTCGTTCTTGTGGAATTGTCAAGGTTGGTACAAGGTTCCAAATAGAATCCCTCTATTAGTGACTGGATGGTGGACCCTTGGCTTATACTTAAAGGTAAAATATATATTTCCTCAATACCTAGTATGTCAATATTTATGTGTTCCATTTCTTCCTTAACAATATCTAATTTTCCTACATTTATGGTTCTCACATTCCATGTCCAAACACTAGTGTCTGCTTACAACTGTTCCTCTTCTTTTGTATTTCCATATTTGAAAGCACTGCCTCAGTTGCCCTATCTGTTAGTCTACGTGTGTTTTGTTGTACACAGGGTTTTCAGAGGCCTGCTATGTTGGAAATGGATGGCCAATCCTTCTTCTTAGTGTGTCTTAATCCGAATTCCCAGATTTAGAGAAGTATTAGAGAAGATAAGCATTTTACAGAAAAAGCAGATGAAAGATATTTCTCTCAATTGTGGAATTGAACAGACAATTACAAAGGGCAGTACAGGAAGACAAAAGAGTAAATAATGCAATGTGCAGAGATGAAGTCAGAAAAATCAAAAGGGACAAATTTGCTCAGCATTTCTTAAACTGAAGGAACTGAAGAACAAATTTAAGCTTTGAGTTGCAATTCTTAAAGAAGCTATGGGCAGAATATTGAATGACCAAGGAAGCATCACAATAAGATGGAAGGAGTACATTGGAATTGGCTGACACAGAAGAATTTCCTGAAACAATAAATGATCAAGAGACAATGGTGAGGAAGTGAAAGCTTCTCTGAAGGAGTTAGCGAAAAACAAGGTCCCAGGAATTGGTGGAATATCAATTGACATATCTCAACAAACAAATGCTGCCCTAGAAATGCTCTTCAGGTTATGCTAAGAAATCTGGAGGACAACTACCTGGCAAGTTGGCTGGAAGAGATCCATATTTATTGTTATGCCAAAAAAAGGTGATCAAACATTGTGGAAATGATAGAACAATATCACTAATATTACACACAAACAACATCCTGCTGAAGATTATCCAAAAACTATAACAGTACCTTGACAGAGAACTACTGGAAACATAAATTGAGTTTAGAAGAGGTCTTGGCATCAGGGACCTCATAGCCAATGTCAGATGGATCTTGGCTAAAAGCAAAGAATAGCAGAGGAATGTCCATCTGTGTTTCATTGACTATGCAAAGGCATTTGACTGTGTGGATCACAACAAATTGCAGCTAAATTGAGAAGAAAGGGAATCCTAGAACACCTGACTGTGCAAAATCTGTACCAGGAAGCAGTTTTTAGAAAAGAGCAAGAAAACACTGTATGTTTCAAAATCAGGAAAGGACTATGTCAGGGATGCATCTTTTCTCCATACATTTTCAATCTATATGTGGAACAAATAATTCAGGAGGCTGGGCTTTATGAGGAGAAATGTGACATCAGGATTGAAGGAAGACAGCAACCTGCATTATGCAGATGACACAACCTTGCTTGCCAAAACGGAAAATCTGAAGCATTTAGTGCAGAAGGCCAAAGACTGAAGTCCAAAATATTGACTGAAGCTCAGCATCAACTAAACAAAGATTCTCTCCACTGGGCAAATTGGCTGCACCATGATAGATGAATAAGAGATTGTAAGCGCTGAAGAGCAACAATGTTAGTGTAGAGATAGAATGCCTGGTCCAGGATATGGCCTTCAAAACTACTTGCCTAAGAGAGCTGGACAATGACTAAAGATGATAGAAGAATCATCGATGTTTTTGAGTTGTGGTTCTGGAGAAGAGTATTGAACATACCATGGGCCACCAAAAGAACAATCACATTTGTCCTAAAGAGGATGAAATGATGGTGTTATTTAGAGACAAGGATTTTGAAGCTTTGTCTAACATGCTTTGGACATGTTGCCAGGAGGGACTAGTCCTTGGAGAAGGACATCTTACTTGGAAGGGTGGAGGGACAGCACAAGAGAGGAAGATCCTGGAGGAGATAGGTTGACACAGTAGCTGGGTTAAAGGGAGCAGGCAGGTTAATGGGGGTAAGGAGGCGGTGAGACTGGCCCAGGATAGACAGGGTTCAAAACTGTTGGGCACAGGGTCACTATGCATCTCTCAGGTGATTTGACAGTATATAACAACAACAAAACTAAGCGAACTGATCTCTACCCTGCCTTGATATTGTAAATGTCCAGTTTGCAGAGGGGTTAAATTTATATGATGTATCCTTCTTCCATGGAGCCACTGGTGGGTTTTCCCAACAAACATTTGGGTTAGCTGCCAAGTATCTCAACCATTGTACAACCAGGGGTTCCGGTTAATGTAATTAGCAATAATTATTAGATGGTAAACTATTTGAAAACAATACCCAAGGAATAACGAAGAGGAGTATATTTTGTGGGGGTAATGTTGTGCCATAGAGTCAGAACGGATTCAGGGCTGATCTAGCTGGTTTGTAGAGGCAGCAAATTGCATGAAAGGAGACTTCCCATGTTTCTTCCACAGAGCTCCTGGTGTACTTAAACTGCATGCCTTTGATTTGGCAGTGCAACTCCTTACCTACTAGGCCCCTGGGGCTTAGTTTATTATATTATTGTAATATTATATTATTATATATAGTTTCTCTAGTCAATAAGGAGATTAATAGACATTTTTTTAAAACTTTAAATTTGATTCCCATGGCTATTGTGTGGCTTAAGTATAATTTGTCTCACTGCAAGAGGAAATTGGGACTTACAGATTTACAAGTAATTGAGCTGGGAAATATTTTATTCTGCTTTTCCTGTATTGGAGCTTGAGGATGATGCAGGGTTGCGCAGTTTTATTCTCTTGTAAAGAGGGTCTCTCTGAGTTGGACTTGATCTGATGACACCCAATGGCAAGAACAATGGTTCTTTCTGCTGCTGCATCATTTCTTACATCATCCCTAAGGAAAATAAGGTAGCATTGTTCTCCTGCTTTTAAATAGACAAGTTACACTCAATAGTTTTTCATTTCACTCTACTTATCTCTCCTTTGCCTAGTTTGTTTTTCTCCTTGGATTTCCATAGACCTTCCGAAGCCCAGAGTTTAGAGCAATTGGTTCTCTGCTTTAGGGAACTGAGATTGGCCTTAGCCCTAGCTTGAGGTAGTTTTCATATCAGAGTAGAATATCTTAGTTGTGGTAAAAACCTGAAGCTCTCCTAACGTGAGGAACTGACCATCATCTGGGCAACCCTACCCTGAATGATGTGGGATTTTCTGTGTGTAATACCCAATCCCTATAGCTATGCTTACCCACAGCAGGGTACTGCTCCCTCAAATGGAACTGTGAGAACATGCTAGCATGAGAACAGCAAAGGATTGTACTGTGGCTGTGTATCTAGACAGCCCTGTGGGAGGGCTCAGAAATAAAGTGTGTGTGTGTGTGTGTGTGTGTGTGTGTGTGTGTGTGTGCGTACCAGTTGGGAGAATAGTTGGAATGGTGACAGTAGTAGAAGAATGTAGGCTTTGTAGTAACATAGGCATAAATTCCTAGATTAGAATTTTGGTTCTTCACTCAGTAGCTATATGTGACCTTCCTTCTTATGAACTCAAACATCTTGTATTTTAAAAAGGAAGAATATCCACCTCATTGAACTACTGGAAGAATGAAACAAGATGACTTAATACAGAGTAAGAATGGAAAGATTTAAGAATGGCTGTGGTTGGAGGAGCTGGGAGACAGCATTGCTTAATAAAAATACTTGCAAATAACCTCAATGTCCAGGTATCCGTTTCTTCATAAACTATGCAGTCTATTTCAACTTTCTCACTTGGGAATGAGTTACCCCTGAATAAGCACAATAGTTCAAAATAAAATCCCAAAGAATTCCGACTTCACATGACCTACCCACAGAAAGGACAGTTCTGTCTTCTTTTTTTGGTAAACTGCAATGTGAAATATTTGTCTTCATTATGTAGCAGCAAAAGAAATCCATCATAGACTAATAAAGTGTCTGCCAGGATGCTCAGAAAAAAAAACCCCCCTTATAAATGAATATTTTTCAGACTGGAATGCCATCGTCTACTCAAAAGAGAAATCATTAATCATTTATTATTTTGCCCTTTTTTACTTCCTGAAGGTTTTATATATACAAATTTTGAATACAGCTCTTTGGCTGTCAGCCAGACCCTCATGTTCCTAAAATGTGTTCTTGAGGGAATTCCTAAAATATATATTGGCAATAGCCCAACCAAGACAACTTCTCAGAACAAAATTTATTTCATTTTTTGTTCAGGAAATTGAGACTTTCCTATGGCAGCAGAAACTAGAGGTCCCTTCCAGGCATCTTAAAATCAAGTCTGAATCGAAATGTAGTTCAAGTTTATGCTTTGTTTCAGTCATCACGCTGTTCTTACTTGGTAAAGGAAATGCTCCTGCCTTGGGAATGTTGCATGTATCCAAATGACCAACTCCCTCACAGCTTTCTAATCTTAGCTCAAATGTCAGATCCTCAATGAGACCAACTCTGACCAGACAATTGAATAATGTATGTCTCTCCTCATTAGAATGGACGTTCCGTGAGGCCTGAATTGTTTGTTGTTGTTGTGTTTTCTAGAAGCTCTGCAATTACACAGTCCTTATGACAAAGTCACACTCACTCATTGGCAAAAGCTGGAGCCGGCTCATAGCTGGCCCTCCGGCGGATTTTCAGAGGCCATGATCGCACAGCGGAGATCGCTCATCTTTCTCTTGCGGAGCAGCTCTCTGTGGACTAGCCACAAAGCTCCGGCACACTGTAGTCATTCATTAGATATATGGAAAATGAATTCATAATAATAATAATAATTCCTTTTTTAAAGACTAGCTACCAGACTATTGTTGTGTGCTATGGAGTTGCAACCACTCATAGCAGACCCCTCAGCGGATTTTCTGAGGCTCCAGCATATAACAGTACTCCTCGATAGATGTTAAATGAATGGATAGTGACAAACCTATTTTTGAAGACCAAAGAATCTGAGGAATTGAAGAAACCTTGAAAAATATTTGGTTTAACAATTAGAAAAAAATTTTCAAGAAAAGCCAATTAAAAAAATAGACTTATGGTCAAAATTGACTTTTCAAAATTAAATTCCTTGGAGATGGAGATATACATCTTTAAACCTTAGCTACCTGCTTTATTACGTAGAATGCTTACAAGAAAACTGGTGGTAAAATTATGATGTAGAATTGAGATGCAGCAATCAGGGACAGCTTTCTAATCTGACTCCTGGAAATGCAATCTGCCTCTTGTCTTGATCTTAAATAGCATTAGGGACTGTAGGTTGCTTATTACTTAAGGTCACTCGAATCCCTTATTTCTTTTCATGGAGGAATCACAGATTGGCCAGAGAACAGAAAAGATTTTCTTTTGCTCAAGGTCACACAGCTGATTAGAGAAGGCTCAAGTATAGACATAGTTGATGTTTTTACTTTTTTCCTTTCATTTTCCGTTTATTACATGAAATCAAGGTGTTATTTTCTTTCTCTATTTCACCTTTTCATACAAGAAACTCACACAGGATGGTAGAAACCCCGCAATCTAATCCCCCAGGGCGGGAAATGCTTTGTTGGGGGGCCCTGGTGAGGATAGAGGAGACTAGATATAGTTTCTTGACCTCCTTCAGCGTTCCTGTCACCAGCATAAGAAAAAGAAAACTGGCTTTTTTCCCCTCCCTTCAATTAAGCTTAAGTGAGTTTTGGCTACATAGGCATCATCAATAGATGTTGGTCATTGTGAATTGATGATGAACAAATGGAAACATAAAAATTATTTATTGTCTTTAATATGTCATCACTCTAATTGGCCTATAAATAGTCATTATAGCATTCCACCTTCTGCTACATTATTAATGCTGTCCTTGCTGTTTGTTTGTTGTTCAGTTTATTCCTATGGCGAGTGTAACTGCTCTCTAGAATTTTCTATACTGTAATCTTTATGGGAGCAGACAGACAAGTCTTTTCCTCAGACAAGAGGGTCACTAGGGGGTTGAATGGCCATCTTTTGCATTAACAACTGAGCATTTAACCACCGTACCTCACCTTAGAGATGAGAATTCTAGAATCTTTTAGACAACATGCATGTACCAATAAGATGAATTTACCAAATTCCCAGGGTTGTTTCTCTCCTGGAGACATTTCCTTATGAACTCCAAGTGTGGCAATAGAAATAGTAATCTGAAGCTTTATTATAATTAGTAGATGCCAAAGTTCCCTTCATTTTCATCATGAAAGGGTAATGGAAAGTCACTGTTAACTATATTTGATCATGTTGTTTGTAATTTGTTGCTTATATTAATCATCCATAGACGTACAGAAACCTAGGGAACATGTTGAAGAAGGAGGCAGTGAATGGGCTTGCTCTGCCAACCAGAAAGGAATAGAATAGGGAGACTTATCTTGCTCTATTGCTGAAGAGAAGTTCCTTTTTAAGGCAAAAAAGTCCAAAGGTCTCATCTGAGTACTTTCTAGCTATATCCTTAAATATAGTAAATATAAGTTAAAATTTGTAATTTATACTTACTTTCCAGTGTATTCAACTAGATCTGTAGAATTCTTGGTTGACATTTTGGCTGGAGATAACCTCACCTAAAACAAAAGTGAAGGATTTAAAAATGTATCATTGATTATTTAAAAGGAAATCTTATACATCTTATCCTTATTTAAATATTTTTAAATGAAACAAAATATACACCAAATATTATAGACAATGGGTGCAATAAATCTTGAGCAAACCCCATTTATCATAATGACTAAAACAAAAATTAAGTTCTGAGAAAACACATAGATTTGGTATCACAGTCAGGAAAACACTTTTGGAAAAGTCAATGTCATAGAATATTCCTAGTCAAATTTTAATGAATAGCCAGTGATGATTGATCAAGTTAACTACCAAAGTTTTCAGAGTGAATTATTCCTGGCATGCTGTTTCCTGTGGAGAACTAATTCAAGTGTCTGTGTTTGTTCAGAAAAACCTAATGCAAGATTACTGTAGTCAGTGAGAAATTAAAGCACAGAATACGATGATTACAGAATACATGATTTACATAATTAACTACTATTCCACGTAGATGGCTAACTACGTATTTAAGTGACAACCTCAAATATAAAAGTATCATACTACTAGAAAGTTCTATTTGTTTAAAAGTCCATAATTTTGTAGAATTTATGCGAGGAAACAGGATACCATATGTACTTCCTTTTATTTTTTGGCATGTTCGGAAAATGTTTTATGTTTTTTATAAAATGTAATGTTGTTTCTCTTAAAGTCTAAAAATAGGAGCTAGTTATATACTAATTTTAATAGTCTGTCATTGAATCAGATCCAGTAGGGAGAGTATGAATGATGTTCCTCCTCAATTAAAAGTTATGAGCAAATTATATTCATAGAATATTTTTTCTTGACTCATGGTTAAGGACTGCAGCCTTCATTATGGATTGAGGCTTCATATCAAAAAGACAAAGATTGTCACCACAGGACTGGGACTAATTGGCAGCATCAGGATGGATGGTGAAGAGATTGAGATTGTTCACAGCTTTAGTTTGCTTGGCACCAGCAGCCAGGAAATTAAAAGATGTACTGCGATGGGAAAGTCTGCTGTGAGGGACTTCTCCAAAGTACTGAAGAGTAATGGTGTCTCTCTGGAGACTAAGGTGTATCTGATACAGGCCATGGTCTTCACAATCAATTGTTATGCATCAGAGAGTTGGACAATGACTAGGGAGGATAGAAGGAGAATTGATGCCTTTGAGCTGTGGTGCTGGAGACGAGTATTGAGGATACCATGGACTGCTAGGAAAACAAACAGATTCCTCTGGAGAGGGTTAAACCGGGCTGCTCCTTGGAGGCAAGGATTCTGAGGTTTTGTCTGACATACTTTGGACATGTTGTAAGGAGGGACTGGTCACTGGGAGGAACACCATGCTTGGGAGGGTGGAGGAACAGCGCAGGAGGGGAAAGGCCTCTATGAGGTGGATTGATTCAGTGACTGGGGTAATCGGGATGGGTGTGTCAAAGACAGTGAGAATGGCACAGGACAGAGCAGAGTTTAGGGCTGCTGTACATAAGGTCGCTATGAGTCGCAAGTGACTCGACGGCATATAACAACCACAACAACATGTTATTGAACACTATCATGTTGGAAAACTGTTGCTGTGTATTATCAAGCTGAAATCAACTCACATCTAATTCCAGAGGATTTTCAGAGGCAGGAATTTGCACAGAAGGAGATCTCCCATCTTTTTCCTTCAGAGCAGCTGGTAGTTCCTAACTGTACTTTTGCACTGGCAGCACAATTACTTACCACTAAGAGGCCGTGTCACTAGCAACATCATAGTCAATATCAGATGGATCTTGGCTGAAAGCAGAGAGTATGATAGGAATGTTTATCTGTGTTTCATTGATTATGCAAAGGCATTTGACTGTGTGGATCACAACAAATTGTGGCTATCGTTGGACTAGGAAGCAGTTATCAGAACAGATCAAGGAAACACTTAACAACAACAACAACAACAACAACAACAACAACAACAACAACAAATGTTGGTAGTCTAGAGATAAGATATTACACTTCCAATCCTAAGGGAAATGGTTCAAACTGACAAGCAGCTCCATAGAAAGATGGACAATCTCCTCCTGTGCGATTTACAGCCTCTGATAACTGGCTGAATGAAATGTTGTTAGGAGCCCCAGTGGCAATGTGTTTATTCAGGGGCTAACTAAAAGTTTGGTGGTTTGACTTACCAGTAAGAGGCAGTCTTCTTCTATAAACACATACCAACCACCTTCGTGTTCATGTATTTCTCCAATCATACAGTGAGTTTCAAATGAAACACAAGGTATATGATTTTTGTATGCAAACCAATATAAAATAAAGTATAATTTAAAAAGTATTATTTTTTAAATTAATAACCATCTTTATTTAGCCAGACAGGCAGTTTTTGAGAGAATTCTCTTCTCTCCCAGACCTGCAATAAAAGATATTGCTAAAACTAAAACCTCTCAAAATAACTTCTCCCCCCCACCACAAAACCCATACAACCTTGGACACTTTGTAGAACAGTTCTAATCTGTCCTATAGCGTTGCTGTTGACAGAATCTTCGGCAATGAGTTTGGTGTTAGTTTTGATTAAGGGTTGTTTATTTCTTCTAATTTTCTAGGTAACTTCTTATGTATCCAAGACTGTATTTTATCTAAAATTTCATATTTTTGTTAATTGTCTATATAGCCAGTTCTGTTTCATTCACATTGTGGCATGTAAGTATAACAAAATTGTTGTTGTTAGGTGCCAAAGAGTCACCTGTGACTCACAGGAATTCTCTGTACAGCAGTTCCAAACCCTGCCCTATCCTGAGCCAGTCTCACTGACTCTGACACGCCTATCCCCAACACCCCAGTTACTGTGTCAATCCATATTATCTCATAACAAAATTACAGTTAACACGGGAGAATTGGTGGCCCTGCCTCTTACTATCAGGTTTTAAACCTCAGCGAGTTTCCATTTGTTAATAATAGTTGAAATAGAAGGGAGCTCTGGTGGCCTAGTGGCAAGAAGCTGCACTGCAATCCCAGAGGTATATGGTTCAAATCCACCAGATGCTCTGCTGGAGAAGGAGGGTCAATCTCCTCCTATACGAGTCAGATCCAATTTGATGGCGCACACACACACACACACACACACACACACACACACACAACTTAAAAATAGTTGAAATGTGACTATTTTAGTATAAAATCTCAGTAATGTTTAAAATGTAAATATTTCTTTATGAATTGTGGAAAATTTTATGTATGATGTGATTGCATCCTTCCAGAGATATTGTGAGTATTTTAACTCTATTATATGGATAATATTAGTTCATTTAAGCAACTGAAGCCTTCACATATTACAAAAATAATTAATGAGATTTTCAGCCACAATATTCATATGTTGTTGTTGTTATGTGCTGTTGAGTCACCTGTGACTCATAGCGATCCTATGTACAACAGCCCTAAACTCTGTCCTATCCTGTGCCAATCTCACCATCTCTGACACACCTACCCCCATTTTTATTATATTACCCCAGTCACTGAATCAATCCATCTCATCAATCTCAATCTCTTCACCATCCATCCTGATGCTTCCAATTGGCCCAGTGGTGAGAATCTTTGTCTTCTTGACATTGAGCCTCAAGCCATATAGGAGGCTACAGTCCTTGACCCTCTGCAGCAGGTGCTTCAGGTCCTCCTCAGTTTCAGCAAGCAGGGTTGTGTCATCTGCATAACGCATATTGTTAATAGATCTTCCACCAATCTTGACCCCACATTTCTCTTCATAGAGCCCAGCCTCCCGGATGATCTGTTCTGCATACAGGTTGAAAAGGTATGGAGATAGGATGCATCCCTGGCGTACGCCCTTCCCAATTTTGAACCATGCAGTGTTCCCTTGCTCTGTTCTGATGACTGCCTCCTGGTCCAAGTATAGGTTTTGCATTAGCACAATCAAGTGTTCTGGGATTCCTATTCTTCTCAGAGTCAGCCACAGTTTGTTATGATCCACACAGTCAAATGTAACCATTGTAGTGGTTAGATGCCATCAAGTCAACTATGAGTCAAAGCAACCCTACTGTTGTTTTTTAGTATGTGCCATTGAGTCGCCTGTGACCCACAGTGACTCAATGTACAGCAGCTCGAAATTTTGCCCTGTCCTGAGCCAGTCTCCCAGTCTCACTAATTCTGGCATACCAACCCCCATTGCCCCAGTTACTGTATCAATCTATCTCATAGGGGTTCCTTTCCTGTGCTATCCCTCTGCCCTTCCAAGCATGATGTCCTTCTCCAAGGACCAGTCACTCCTGGCAACGTGACCAAAGTATGTGAGATGAAACTTCAAAAACCTATCCTCCAAGGAGAAGCATGGTTTCTCTCTCTCTGAGACAGACCTATTCTTTTTTCTTGGTAGTTCAACGGTATGTTTAAGACTCTTCTCCAGCATCACAACTCAAAGGCATCAATTCTTTCCCCATCATTCCTATTCATTGTTCTACTCTGATGCATAACAAGTAATTGTGAAGACCATGGCCTAGATTAGGCACACCTTAGTTTCTAGACTGACATCATGTAGTGAGTGACCCTATTAGAAGTCTTTAAATGACTGATTTCATTGCTCACATAAAAGTAATTTAACAAATGCCAACTGAGAAATTAAAAAAATAAAGGGTTGAACTCTAAAAAAAAGTAAGATGATTATAGTTAAGATACTTGGAGGAAAGCAAGTAAACTTGCTCAAGATACGTACGTAGTGATAATAGTAACCATATCACAGCCATTATTCATTGAGCTCTCCTTTCCTACTAAGACCTTTACATAGGTGACTCACTCAAAGCTCACAACAATTTTATATGGCAGATCTAATTAGCTCCATTTCACAGAAAAGAAAACAGAGTGGTTTAATAATTAACCAGAATCACACAATTAGTTCATGGTACAGTCAATAGATAACAAATTAAGCATTTGATGTTTATCTCCTACTAGTAATCAGTATCTGCTGGCCAGATGTCATGAGAAATACTGAATAAAGTCTATAAGCAATGCTTGTTCAGTGTTATTTTTAATGACTGGGGAAGTTATTACAAGAACTAATCAACATTTTTATTTAGTTTTTCTAATTTTCACATTAGTGATCAAGTCTATATACTTTAATATGATTCTCTTTGAATCGTCGTTAAAAACAAATAATTATCAAGCTTTTGCTAGATTCTGTACCAGATTTTAAGTCAGTCAGAGAAGCAATTTGACAACCTTTTTATTTTCTGCTTTTGGCACTTTATGGAGTCACACCAAACAGGAAATGCGGGAAGAATGAAAAGAAAAAGCCACACTTCCAAAAGCCTTAAAACTCTATAAGCAAAAGAAGCCGATTAAAATGTTCTATTTTTAACAGAATTATCTAAAAGTACTTGCTTTGTTTTCTTGGCCACTGTTTGAGCCAGGAAGGGGGCCATCAGGTCCATCTGGCTGTTCCTCAGCTGCCGAAGAAGCACTTTTGTTTACATCTGTGTCTAGGCAACCAGAATGCAAAATCAGCTCAGGAACTATGGCAAATGAATTTTTAGTAGTGGTGGTAAGGGCAGTTTCTGGACTATGGATAAAGTTAGAAAGAGGTTTCCAATTTGTTTGATACTTTCCCTCTGTCCTTACCATCACCTCAATTCTCCCCTCTGTCCCAATCAAACCTATGGTAAGCTGGAAATACAGGTACTTCCTGGAGACATTTTGTTGAAGTTTGTGCACTCATTTAAGCATAATAGTTTTGAACTCAATAATTTTTCTATAGTCGTGCTCAGGTCATTTGAGATTCTCCTTTCGGATTAATTTTTTTATCTGTATCGAGAGATGTAAGCAAACCAGGCAAACAGGAGAAAGCTCCAAGTGTAAGTAGTCTATGAACAAATACCTGGGTTCATGGCGTTTGGTTTTCCAGCTTTGTTTATTGTTGAAAGGTCAGAAGTTTCATTTCTCTCTCTTAGAAAGTCAAAGTAGTAAGGAAACTTTATTTCCTCTTGATGAGAGTCTTCATGTTTCTGGAGCATTTTTCAAGTGTGCTCAGTGCCATTGTGATTGTAGGAAGGATCTGTGATGTCAGTGGTTTTGTTCTTAAGTCTAAAGGAGTTAGTAGCTTTGAGGATTTTATTTAATCCTATGAAAAGTGCAACAATGAATGAATGGAAATCCAAAATCTCTGTAAATGTTCATTACAATTATTAAAATTTTTTTTAAAAAACCCAAATCACTACTTTTTGTTTAACGGTGTGGGAAGGAGTTATTGGTAACATTGATATTTCACATTTTCTCTGGCTTTACCTCCACAGCTTGGTAAGACACTAGGTTCCACAGTATCATGTGAAGTAAAAAGAAAATAAAATGCTACCATACTCTCTAAACTGTCCAGATATTTGCTAAAACGAGGCAGCTGACTCTTTGGAATCATTAAAACCTATTGAGTTGATTCTGACTTTTATTATTATTATTAATTTCAATTAACATCTACAGAGATTTTGGAATTCCATTCATTCATTGTTGTACTTT
>NW_006399793.1:14757700-14759220 GCF_000299155.1 Elephantulus edwardii | reverse complement strand
CCCCACCCCCAGTTTACTCCTTTCCTTGAAAAGCAAAAGACAAACTCCTTCAGTTGTACACAATCCCCTCCCCTCCCCTGCACATCCCCACTACAATCCCAAGTATACTCCATTCTGCGACCCTCATTCCGGACTTTTATGATAATCATAATGCCCTAAAATATATTAATTTTAAACTATTCTCTCCCTTATTGGCTTCAATGCAGTAAACATAATTTATCCAGTTTTTCTCAGTCTTGATGACACTCCATCCATCATGTTTTTGACCCTTTAAGTCTTGTCTTTAAGTGAAGAGACTGACTTATTTTTCTCCTGGGGAGAGACTTGAATACTGACAGTTGGGTCAGCAACCCAACACTTAACCAACTATGACACCATGGGTCTTTATAGGGTTTATAAAAAATGTTATTGTTGTTACCTGCCATTGAGTCACTTGCAACTCTTAGCGACCCTATGTAAAAGAGCCCTAAACCCTGCTCCTGTGCCAACCTTATTGTCTCTGATACACCTGCCTCCATTACCTCAGTTACTGAATCGATCCATCTCACAGACGGTCTTCCTTTCTTGTGCTGTCTGTCCCCCTACCTCCCCAAACATGGTATCAGTTTCCAAGGACTGGTCCCTCCTTGTAACATGTCCAAAATATCAGCCTGGTTTCACCCTCTGCAGGACAAATCTATTTGTAGCAGTTCATGGTATATTAAACATGCTTGTCCAGCACCACAGCTCAAAGGCATCAATTCTCTTTCTATCATCCATAGTCATTGTCCAGCTCTCTGACGCATAGCAAGCAATTGCGAAAATTATGGCCTGGATCAGGTGCATCATAGTCTCCAGACTGATGTCGTTGCTCTTCAGTATAAAAAATAGTACAATAATAATAAGTGGGTCAAAGTTTTTAATAAAAGAAAATACTGAACTTGGTTTTGTAGTGGAAATTTTATTCAGTAAAGTTGCCAGAAAAAATGTGTGAACTTTCCCATCTCTTAAATATTTCCAGATTTTTTAAAGTAGAGTTAACATATTTTATGAATACAATTTGGTGTTTGTTTGTAGTAACGACCTTATCCACTAAATTGCTTTTCAATTTATGGTGAATTTACCCTGTTCTATGGATACATAAATGGAATCTTGGTTGTATACACCAGAACATGTTATTGTCTGATATTGAGTCAGAATTGACTCACAGCTGACCTTTCAGTAAATCTTCAAAGGCTATAAATCAATCACGTGAGACTTTACTCATCTTTCTCCCACAAAGCAGTTCTTGGATTTGAACCCCAAGCCTTTTTATTCTTTAAGCTATTGGCTTTCTACTTAGGGCAAAATTACCTGTGTCAGGCCTTGGTTTCCTCATCAGAAAAGTGAAATAATAATAACTATTTCAGAAGGTGGTTTGAAGGATTAAATAACTAATACACTTGAAGTGCTCAACTGAATGTCAGACTGAGACTCCACTAAAAGGGAGCTATTATTAGTGATTGTTGTTATGTGCTCTCAAGTGGCTTGTGACTCATAGA
>NW_006399793.1:14731633-14756255 GCF_000299155.1 Elephantulus edwardii | reverse complement strand
AGGATTTTAAAGTCACACCCTTGAGCAGGCCTTGGCCTTTGTCCTTAGTCTAAAGATCAAGACCACCCATTTTTCAGGAAGAGAAAGAACAGTACTAGGAATATATATACACCAAGGAAATTAGAGGTGAAAAACAAATGGAGGTTTGTACACTGATGTTCAAAGCAGCATTATTCACCATAGCAAGAACAGTCCAAATGGCCAACAACAACAGAGAAATTGTTATATGTTCACATGATGAACTCCCAGGCAGTACTGAGGAGCAACAATTTAGAAAAATACCACTTAACTTGGGAGACACTACAGAGGATTATGCTGAGTGAACTAACTCAGTCTCATAAGGAGAAACACTGAATAAGACTATTATAGTAAAAAGTGGAGAGATAACTAGTAAAACGTGAATGTAGTCCAAGGAAGCAAGAGGTGGGAGCAAAAAGGTGAGGATGGGCAGAGGGGAATATTCAGAGTACACAATTTAGTGTGTGGAGGGAGAGAGTAAAGGAAATGAGAAAGATCCACAGGGGACCTGAAAAGACTAGCTAATAGTGGGTATAGTCCGAGGGTGATTCATTTTATAACACAAAATGTATGGGAATGATTGTATGAAACATAATTTCAAAGAAGGAAACTTTGGAGAAAATATGCATAATAAAGTTGTCAATGATTTTTTTTTAAAAAGGTCAAATGGTTTTGATGGCAATGAAGATGAGGTCCATCCAGGATAGAATCTCTGTGTGAGGTGCAGGACACAGCCCTGTTGTTAGCTGCCAGCAAGTTGATCCCAGATCATGGCAACCACACACACAATGGAGAGAAATGCTGCTTTTGCACTATCCCCATCATCAATTATGCATTAGAAAGTTGTAATTCATAGGGTTTCCACTGGTCTCTTTTCAGAAGTAGATGTCCAGTCCTATCTTTCTAGTCCACCTTTGTCTGAAAGCTCTACTGAAACCTGTTCAGCTTAGCAGCAATGAGAAAGCCTCCACTGGCTAATGGCTGGAAGCTGTGCATTGGTTGGAGAGAGGCAGTCAGCTCTTCTACCACTGAACTACCACTGCCCCCTAGAGGGCACTATTCACATTGTACCACTATTGATTTCCACATTTGCTACAACATTTTTGTTTGTTTTTTCTTGAGAAGCAGTATTGTCTAAAAAGGAGAAAACAAGCCATAGAGGCACAAGGCCATGGACATCTCTCTGAAAGGGACAGAGAGAGTAAGAAGAGCACAGCTCCTCATTGTCCCAAAGCAGAACGCAGATAAAAAGCCTATACCCATAACCCAGTCCCATGGTACCTGTAGAGTCTCACCAGCAGCAAGAGGTTAATTTTATTCTTTGCTGACTCATAGACTCACAGTGATGGTATCAACAATGGGGTTTATTAGGGAGGGAAGCTGGAGTGTGGGAGAAGCAAAGACCATCACCGAAAATAACTCCAGTTTTTAGCCCAACAGTCCCAAAGCACAAATCCTGCATTAGTCCAGGCTTTGGTTTCAATTCAGCAAACAGCTTTCCCTTTCATTATCAAAGGCAAGAATAGCGAAAAAATTTTTAACTGTGGCCAACACAAACACAAGAAGCCTCAGGTCACACACCTTGCCACAGTTTCTCCACAGCAATGCCAGTCTCTCCACCACCAAGGTCTTGCTTTTACTGAGGTCTTGCTGACACAAGCCTTGCTTGCCTCCAGTCTTGCCTCAAGTCTTGCTGCTCAGTGTGGGAAGCACTCTTTCAATTATCCTAGTCCCACAGCTGATGCTGATTAACAAGTCCGTATGTTCTCCGGTAAGGTAGCTGGAGACCAGAGGTTAAATAGATGAAAAAGAAAAGTCAACTTTTGCCGCGTTCCAGCCCTGCCAGCGGGATAAAGGAAAACACGACACTGGGATTCGTTGCAGTTCAATGCTTCTTTATTCTGGTGATTCAAAAAGCTTCCCGCCCTTCCTCCTCTATCCTCTTCTATACCCTTAGCCCAGATAGCGTCTAACCTAATTCCTATTGGCTCTTACTCTACTAGCCTAACTATTCCTATTGGCCTGTAACTATTCCTATAGGTTAATACTAACACTTAACACTATTACATTGGTCTAAACTTAACTCTAATCCTCCAATCATCTTCTAACACACTCTCTATAATTATACACAAAATCATAAGTTATAATTTCCAGCCACCTCAGCACTTGTGGCTCCTGCAGTTCCCCCTTTTGTTTTTTTAGACCTATTTGTGACAGCATCTTCTGTTCTTCCTTTAGGCTCACTCTCCATGATATCACTGATCCCGCCCGAGCTTTCGTACTTCAAGCCTCCTCTTTTCAGAAGACTAGATGTTCGTGCCCCACACGATGAGGAGCTGCAAGGACCGTCAAGGGAGTATCATGGGGGGCCATGGCCATTGCCTGTTAAATGCGCTCGGAATTGCTTATCCGTTCACTTAATCCCTCGGATGTGCAATCCATCGTCTGGGGGAATGGTATAGCCGGGCTACATCTGTCACTGGCGCAGACCAATTTCGAGGTTATTATCGGTGGCTGTCTAGGTCTGATGTATTTTCGGGGTTTTTGCTGCTTATCAAGCATGCTGAGCCATACAGCAGGTGAAGACTGTTCTTGTAATGCAAGCATGGCTTGTATCATGACCCTTTGTGTAGTTCTCTGTTGTCTCCAGAATTTTCAAATACCCCATAAACTAAATAAAGCTACAAAACAAATTATCAATAATAAAGACCCCATTCCCGCCCATTCCTTTATTCCAGTAAAAATTGAAGAGAACCATCCGACTAGAGTCTCAACAATGGGCAGGGTCACTCTTGATGAATTCACCATTAAGACTTCTTCCGGTTTTCTTCAAAGGTCTTGGACCAATTTCCCTGTAGGTGAAGACTTAGAGATTTAGACAGGTTAGCAGCCTTGGTGTAATTGTCATATGGAATATTAGTAACACAAACTCCTGATAGGCTCACTTGGCAGCCTACCACCATTGCCATACTCAAAAAGTCTATTTGTTCTTGTATTAAATCAACTCTCTGATTCAGCACCATTATTCCAGCTTTAAGCTGAGTATTTGTCTCAATTTGAGTTTGCAACGCTAGAGTCGTGGCTTCAGTGAGCTGATTTAAAGTGTTGGCCGTTATCACGGAAGTGGTCAATGATGCTGCAGCTGTAGCTGCAGCAGATACTGCTGTCACTATAGCTAAAATAATGGCAATTATGCCTACTGCACGCTTTTGCCTTCTCAACTCAGGGAGGAGATCGGCCTTAACTGGCCAGGGTACTTGTGTTGGAATGCGTACCACTATGCCTGTTTCAAAGGAGGAATTCCAACAATTGACCAAATAACAAGTATCATTACATTTCAAAATTCCATTATTTATATTGGAATTATTGGAAACAACAAAGAAAAATGGAGGGCTAACACATACTGGGATAGGCGAAAAAGATATGTTAGTGGATCCACTTATCCATTGAACAGAATTCTCAAACTTATTAGAAGAGTTCCACCTTGCAGTCCCATTTAAAATAACCCCTCCCCCTATCATGCTCATAGCACTAATATCTGTACAAGATCCATTAATTCCACATAATAACCATATATCAAAAGGGTTAGATATGATCCCCATTTGTTCCAAAATCTCTCTGCCCCATAATGAGATGGGCACTTCAAGAACATAGGGTTGGAAATCTCCGGACATGCCTTCTGGGTCTGTCCATCTTAACATCTGTGAGCTAATTTGAGGAGACTTAGAATAGCCTAGGCCTTGAAGCAGCTGATTTGAGGTCTGGGTAGGCCAACTAGGGGGCCAATCCTTAGTAGCAATGATACTTTTATCTGCTCCTGAGTTCAAGAGGCCTGTTATAGGCTTTCCATTCACTTTCAAGGTAATCACTGGCCGGGATCCCATGTCTAACGATAGCCACATGGACACTTGGCTTGTGGACCCAATACCTTCCTTCCTCTCATCTCCTGTGGATGGATATTATTGGAGATGATGACTAGTCAGCATTAAAATTTGTGCTATACAATCCCCAGGAGAGATGGCTGATATGCCTCTTGGAGAGGATGCTAGAATTTTTATGGGGCCTATATGGTCAGAGTCCACAACCCCTGGGTGTACACATAATCCCTTTTGAGTTGTTGAACCCTGCCCAATAATAAGCCCAACACACCCTGGAGGGATCTTTTCATTGAAATCAGAATCTATTGCTTGAGTCCCCATTTCGGGGGTTAGTACGAGTCGGGTGGTGGCACAGATGTCCAGTCCGCCACTTCCCCTTGTAGCTCTCCTGACAGGTGGTTGAAGCCCTTTTGGCAAGGGCTTTAGCATTCTTGGCTCTTGTGGAGGAGTCAGACTGGGCCAGAGCTTGGCCATTGGTCCCTGAAAGGCCCCATATATTTGAGGGCCCTGGGGTTGGGGGCCCCGTGTCCCGTTTTTGAGTTGCTATGGGTTCATGGATGTAGGGGTCGGCCCTCAATGTCCCGTACGGATCTGCATTCGTTTGCCCAATGCGTTCCCTTACGGCATCGAGGACACATCCCTGGCTGTTTTTTGGATGTGTTAGATGTTGACTGTCCTCTTTCATTCTGAGGGCAATCCCTCTTAAAGTGGCCTATCTGTCCACATTTGAAACATCCCTTCGGAGGCCCTGATGAACGGGAAGCTTTAACGCTCTCCCTGACAGCAGCGACCACCGCAGCCGCGAGTCCTGAGTTGGATAGCGGTCCTCCAACATCCCTGCATAATTTCAGCCAAATTTCTAAGCCTTTTTCCTTGTAAGGAGTTATTGCTCTTTTGCACTCTGAGTTACATTGGTCAAAAATTAATTGCTTGACTAATGGCATAGCCATGTCAGGATCTCCAAAGATTCTCCCAGCGGCTTCTACCATGCGAGCAACGGAATCAGAGAAAGCCTCGTTGGGTCCCTGAGTGATTTTTGACAAGTTACCTCCAGCCTTTCCTCGGCACGGAAGGGTCTTCCATGCTAGGGTACAGATGTTATTAATTTGATCATAGATGGCCTACGGATAGCCAGTATGTTGGTTTGCAAATCTTCCTTGACCTAACAACATGTCAGCATCCCATGTGGGCTGCCCCTGCCTAGCATTAGTGGCTGCTTGTGTTACTGCAAATTCAGTAACAATGGATTTCCAATCTAGATATTGGCCAGGGGGTAGACAGGCTCTCGCAAGACTTTGCCAGTCTCCAGGGGTCATACAATATCTGTGAAGTGTCTCTACTTGAGCCATGGTAAATGCAGCATTGTGCCCGTAGGTCTTTACTGCCTCTGCTAATCTCTGCACTATTTTCCACTCCAATGGCTCATGAACTCTAGCACCTTGCGCATCTGCAAAAACAGGAAACACACCCATGGTCGGAGGGGCTAGAGCCCATACCTCTGGGTAATGACTGGCTGCTTCCTCCTTCTTAAACCCGTAGGGGGGAGGAGCAGATGGTGGTGGAGGAGCAGACAGAGTTATAGGCGGAGGGGTGTCTGATGGGTTAGCGATCTTACTCAAAGCTTTTGTAATTGCTACCACATCCTCGTCCTCCCCCTCCTCCGATTCTGAACTACTGGTCTCACTTCCCTTTTGGGTGGCTGATCTTACTTCTTTGAGCTCCTCGAGAGCTTCCTCTGCCTCTTGAATAGGAGATTTAAAGCGATCGCCAGGGCTATCAAGACAAGTCTGAACTATTGTCCACAATCCAATCACCCCAGGAGGCAGAGTTTTCTCATTTTCCACCCTTTGTAAATCCTTGCCTAATTTCTCCCAAGACCCCAAAGTTAAGTGTCCTGTATCGAGGAACCAGGGGGCCACTTCTACAGTCTCAAAAAAGGTATTTAAAGTTTTTTGTTTCAGTTTTAATCCTTGGGCTTTTAGCAGCCAGCACAAAGCTTCTTCAACTCTCCCTTTACATCCGGTATTACCCATACCTTTAGTACTCCGTCCTCTTACTTACCTGGGACTTTATTGACAGGTCTCCTTCCTGCAACTTCTGAAGAGGGTCCCCGTATGGGCCACCAGATGCCGGCGGGATAAAGGAAAATATGACACTGGGATTCGTTGCAGTTCAATGCTTCTTTATTCTGGTGATTCAAAAAGCTTCCAACCCTTCCTCCTCTATCCTCTTATATACCCTTAGCCCAGATAGCTTCTAACCTAATTCCTATTTGCTCTTACTCTACTAGCCTAACTATTCCTATTGGCCTATAACTATCTATTCCTATAGGTTAATACTAACACTTAACACTATTACATTGGTCTAAACTTAACTCTAATCCTCCAATCATCTTCTAACACACTCTCTATAATTATACACAAAATCATAAGTTATAATTTCCAGCCACCTCAGCACTTGCGGCTCCCGCAAACTTTTAGTCTAACACCACAGGTACTTATTTCTAACTCACACAAGAGATTTCTCTGAGCCAGGTAACTTTCCTGCCCTGGAGTTTGGCTGACCAGCCTCAACCCCAGACCAAAGCAGCTAGTAGTTTTAGTAAATTGTTCCTTCTTAGAATTCCTTCAAAACTTTTTTGTTCCTTTTGGGTCACCTCTCATCTATTGTCTCAATTACCCTTAGGCCATCATTGCTGGAAAAGATCTCATTTGGACCTGGAGTCTCTGGTGGCATCTTGAACTTTTTCTTAAGTTATTCTAATATTAAAAGGAACTCTGGTGGTACAGTGGTTAGGGGGTTGACAGCTAACTGGAAGGTCAGTTGATTCAATCCAACAGTCACACCCTAGAAAAAAGGTATGGCATTGCAGCTTTGCAAACCCTATGTGGCAGTTCTGCTCTGTCCTATAAGGTTAGTATGTATGAGTCAGGTTGTTTTGATTTTAAGAGTCTTCTGTAATCTTTGATGTGTTTAGCACTTAATGTTTTCTTAACGTTTCTTAATGTTCTTCATGCTTCCCTTCATGATTCTTGTTTATAAGGATGGCATCACAAGTATGACCGTTCTATTTTATAGATGAAAGTACAAAGAGGTTCAGAGAGGCTAAACGATTCTCAAGATAAAAAAGTAAAGCCTGAGCAGACCTCCACATTTTTCGGCTCCTGCTCTATGTACTTTTCCGCCTGGAATACAAATTCTTTAAGGTCTGGATATTTAATTGATTTTCATTTTCAGGAAGGAAAATGCTCAGTGTGTGAGCCCAAAGGGAAGACTTAGAATTTAAATGGGTGAAATAATTCTGACGCAGGCCATATTTTGAATCCTTTAAAATAATTTCTCAAGCTTCAAGGTGATCTATCTTTGAGTGTATGTTCTTGATAAATTATATAATTCAGCTTTCCACTTATAAAACACTATGGTGATTATAAGAGCACTTACACTATAAGATTACTATGATCATTAATGAAACATGCAAATCACAAGATATTCTTTAAAAAATCTTGGTGGGGAGGGTGGAAGCATAGAGGTCAGAATGGGCCGGATGGTAGGGTGATGATGACAGGGTCGCACAATTTGATGGGTGGAGGAGTGAAGGAAATGGGAAAGATCTACTGTGGAAAACAATGTATTTGAACTTTGTAAATAAACTAGTATAAAATTTAATTAAAAAAACCCCAAAGAACAAAAGAAACAGAGCCTGAAGGACTATAAGTATTCAATAAATTATAACACTTACTCTCTTGGGTGTAACTATGTCAGCTTTATTACATTTCTCAGGTAGAGTTTCTTTAATAGCGCTTCAATATCTGTCAAATGAATGAAAGCATTTGGACTTAGTCCATGAGGGCTTGGAAGCGGACTATATGGTAGAACCTAGAAGGTGGTTTCCAGAAGTCATTTTTGGGAGGACATTGGCCTCCTTTATGAACAGTAAATGGATCCAAATAATCTCCAATTAGTGTGAATGCCACCCCGGGAACCTCTGGCCCAGTGACTCAGCCTCAGGATAATTCTCTGGGACTTCTCAAATAATTTATCTAAGAAGACATCTAAGCACTTCTTGTTCAAGGACATTGATATTGTTGGCCTCAATGAGAAACATAGGGATTAAAAATAATACTATAACCCACACCCTCAAAGAGTTTACTCATTGTAGGAGAGAAGGTAAATCTAAAACTGACTCTAAATCAAGTGGAAATAAAAATAAAAATAATAAAAAGTAAATTTTGATGAACCTATTCACTGAATTTCTAGAAATATATGCATCTTTGTTGATATATTTCTCCTTCTATGCCATTTCAGCTTTACTGTGTTTGGCCCCACAGTCAACACTCTTGGCACCAGTAGTCAGGAAATTAAAAGACATATTGCCATGGGAAAGTCTGCTGTTAGGGACTTCTCCAAAGTACTGAAGAGCAATGGTGTCTCTCTAGACTAAGGTGCGCCTGATACAGGCCATGGTCTTTGCAATCACTTGTTATGCATCAGAGAGTTGGACAATGCCGAGGGAGCACAGAAGAAGAATTGATGCCTTTGAGCTGTGGTGCTGGAGAAGAGTATTGAGGGTACCATGGACTGCCAGGAAAATAAACAGATTCATCCTGGAAAGGGTTAAACTGGGTGGCTCCTTGGAGGCAAGGATTCTGAGGCTCCGTCTAACATACTTAGGACATGTTGTAAGGAGGGACCGGTCCATTGAAAGGGGACATCATGCTTGGTAGGGCGACAAACAGCGCAGGAGAGGAAGACCCACTGAAATCAGTCTTTCTAGTCCTTGCACATTTCATTAAAACTGCTCTAGTCAAGACCCCTGATGACATCTAAGTTGCTAAATCCAGTAGCCAATTCTTAGTTTTTATTCTACTTACCAGTCATCCAGAGCACTGATGGCCTTTGGTGACCTAGTGCCAAGAAGCTGCACTACAGGCCTAAAAGCATGAGGCTTGAGGTCACCTGCAGCTCTGCGGGAGGATGGGCAATTTCCTCCTTTGCAATTAACTGCCTCTGAAAACCCACTGGAGGGTCAGCTGTAGGTTGGTTCTGACTCTACGGTATGCAACACCACCACCAGTCAGTCACGTTTGAGAGATTCTCACTCCCCACCCCCTCCAGCCTATCCCTGGCACTTATTGCCGTAGAGTTGTAACTTACACATCGCTGATCTTTCAGGAGGTTTCCAAGGATAGTGGGCTTTCCCCTAAAGCATTGATAATGCTGTACTGAAATTCTTTCTTTTCGTTGTCTCCTATTTCTCTGGTACTGTTCCTCACCCTGGTTTCTTCCTTATCTCCCTAACTATTAGAGGCTGACCCATCATCTCTGTTTACTCAGAAATTTACTTTCTAGCACTGACAGTCTCATGTCCTAGAGGCAAGAAGTTAGACTGCAATCCTAAAGGTGTGTAGTTCAAGGCCTTCAGCTGCTCCATGTGGGAGAAGGATGGGTAATCTCCTCCAGTGCAATTAATTTCTTCTAAAAACCTGCTGGACGGTCAGCTATGGCTATGGAAACCACTCAGGTCTGGGCAAACAAGAATAGTCTTTTCCCTCCATCTTGAATTGTGCTCCAGAGTGAATACTTAAACTCCTTTCTATACATACCACCTTAATCTTACTCATTCCATTGCTATGCACTAAGAATCCTCAAATTCCGCTGCCCTAAAGTTTCTCTGCCTATCACTTCACCCATTCTAGTAAATTAATAACAGCTTTTTCAGAGTTGCTCAGATTCCAAATATTGATATCCTCTTTAACATTTCTCTTTCTCTCATATCGTATCTCTAAGCCTAATCACTCATCTTCAAACTAGAATGGAGTTACTTCTTCCCACTCTGTTAGCTACTGCAAGAGCCTAACCAGCCATTTTTGCCTCTTCTCTGAATTATTTCTTCCTAAATCAATTTTCTTTCTTTTCCTCCACAGGCAACAAACTTATGATGTTGTGAAAGTTAAACTTGACAGTGAATTAATTTTCTTAGAATCTTCCAGTAGCTTTTCGGCCTGAGAACAGGACACAACCTGCCTAAGACTTGGAAAACCTTTCTCTAGGGTCTCCCGTAATTCTCTGACCTCATCATCTGTTACTCTTCCATCGGCTTTCTCTCCTTCAACCACACTGAGCAGTTAAATGTGATTTTTATGGCATCCCTTCTACCCTTACATCCTTCTGGTCTTTGCTAAAGACCTTTTCTCTGAAAGGCTCTTTCTTGCTGTCTGAAATTGCAGTTCCTTTTATATATATATATATATATACTTCCCATTATTCCATCCTGTTGTATTTTCTCCTTAACATTTACTTACATGACATAGTTTAAGTTTCTATTAATTATCAGTTCCACTTTGGTAGAATCTAAGCTCCCTAAGGCAAAAATTTTTGTTCACTGCTTTGCCTCAATGTCTAGAACAGTGACTGGGACATGGTGGGTGTATAATAAATATCTGTCATATAAATGAATTGATGAAGGCCATAAAACAGAAATAGATACAATTCTACAAGGGAATTTAGATATGCAAATGTTTTTTCTCAGGGAAGATGAATGCACATGAGTGGTGGAAGAAGTGGCACTTTATCTGAACCTTGGCGTATGCACAGATCTGGGTGACACTTGGACCTGATTCCCCTGCTCCCTGCTTCAGGTCTGAGGATAGTTACAGATGTACTAACTGTCTTGGACCCTACCCTCAACTTGGACAGAGGAAGACTCCTATTTCTTGTCTTATTCTCTTCTCTGACTTCCAGCTAGCTGTATACTAATAAGAATTTGTTCAATTCAGTATGAAGTTTAGACCTGACACAGTCCCTGGCCCAGGCATTTTCTAACACCAATGAGTGTGAAGTGCAACTGGACAAGTTTTTCAACTTTATGGTCCTGGACTCCACACTCACAAGTTTTTACACAATTTCACTTCAATTCAGACATCTAGAAAAATCTAAAGGAAGGAATTTCTAAAGGTGACATCTTTGAAGGCCTATAGAGATGCTTTAGGCTTTGGTGTCCTTAATATTGTTATCTATTGTCATAAAACAGTCTTCCTTTCTATTTATCCATGCAACCCTCTATTCATCCATCATCTATTTCAGAGCCTGTGTTTAAGTGAATTTTCCTGTATTGTAGCAGTGCTAGAGGAACCTTCTCCTTTCAAAGCACCTGCTCTGAGATAAAACCACATTCTACAGAAGTTTCCCTCCAGGTGTCAGCCAGCAATTTGCTTTTATTCCCTAGCTTGTGTTTGTATCTAGCCACTCTTTTTACTGACTGTCAGCCAGCTTCTCTTTTTCTAGTTTCTGGTTTCCTGTTACCACTCCTTTCTCTGCCTTTGAACAACTTCTTCCCAGACACTTAATTGCAGTCAAGCTACCCGTAAATTTACACCTCCCTTAACTCCAGTTTCCTGCCTCCAACTCCCATTGCCCTTTTTCTGGCATTGGCTAATCTCAAACATATAAATTGACTAACCAAATTCAGATATGTAATGTATTAAAATACAGTCACCTCAGTGGTTTCCAATGCAATATCATACTAAAGGGTAAAGTACTTTCTGAGGAAGTGTACTTGTCGTTTATACAGTTGGTCATGCATATTCAAGTGGGCAAAAAGTCCCAAACAAATAAATAAAAACACCCAAGCAAAGATGATGGAATTCACATGGCACATGACACAGTTCAAAGGTAGGTAAGTTAACATTTCAAAGTCAATGATAACTAAGGTTATTTCTTGTGCAACCACAAAATACAGGAATCAGAGACCTCTGTCTTCCCCTGTTTACTGACTTTATACTTTTAGCAACACGATGAAGGAAGACCCTCAATGACCTGGGCTGCTTGACATAGTTTCTGCAACAGTGGACTGGGGCATGGGTGAGATTGTTCTGTACCATCACGTTGGAACTGACCCATCCATAGCTGACCCTTTAGTGGGTTAGCATGTCTGAGATTGTGAACATGCAGCAGAATAGGGGGAAGTTTCAATCTCTTGTTTATAGGTCACCTTGAGTCCTCCTTGATGCGGTGACACCTAACAACAGCTATAGACCTTTTGTAGGAAAAGAAAAACTTTATGTTAATTGTCAGATTAGTTTGCAAGATCTCAATGATCTCTAACTGTAAATCTTATTTCTCCCATTTCTCCTCAAAAATTGCTTTTGTTGCACAGAAACTTCTTACCCTGCCAGGGAGGCCCTGCCTCTTCTCTGAAGAAAAAACAACAAACCCAAACAAAAAACCACCCCTAACAACAAAAAACCCCAACTCTGATTTAAGGTCCCTGAGAGTGTTGGCTCACCAGAAGCAAGTCAGCAGTCCTGACTTTCTACTCTAATGGCCTTAAGGATCCCAGACTTTCAGTGTGCCACGAGCACCAGGGCTCCAAGGTGAACAAAAATATCATTTAGAAAGTATATGAATAGCTTTTAATCCTAAATCAATGAATGTTATTTTTGGCTCTAGACATCCATTTAGCCAAATGGCTCTTTGGCAAAATGTAATACTGTGTGTATTTTGTTTTGCTAATCCTGCTGTTGTTGAGTCAATTCTGGCTCATGGTGACCCTCTAAGGCTAAATATCTTATCAGTAGGAAACTGACTCATCTTCCTGCTTTGCAGTGATGAGTGGGCTCAAACTTTTGACCTTTTGGTTAACAGTCCAACACTTTAGCTGCTAGCTATGCCAACCAGGCTCGTTGCCTTATTAATCCAAACTAAAACAAAAAATGTAGCATTTGGGTCACTTCTGACTCATGATGAGCTTCCATTTGATTTCCAAAGCTGCAATCTTTAAGAGAGGAGATTGCCCATATTTCACCTGCAAAGTGAGTGGTGAATTTGAACTATAGACCATTCAGTTAGCAACCCAACACATTATGCCTTATACCACCAGGACTCCAAACCAGTTGCCCACAGGTTGATTTTGACTTGTATTGATTGTGAAAAGACAGAGTGGAATTGTCCCATAGAGTTTTCAAGGATGTAAATGTGTAGAATCAGACTGCCATATTTTTCTCCCACTGAATGGCTGGGTGTTTGAAAATGCGTCTTTCAGTCAACAACTGAGCAAATGAATTATTCAGCCTATAGATTGCATAGGTATGGAGAAAAGATATAGTGCTGACACACAGCTTTCTTCTTTCTTTCTTTAAAAAACAACTATTGTTGTTATGTGTCATTGGATCACCTGCAACCCTGTATACAGCAGCCCTGAAGCCTTGTCTGTCCTGACTCAGTCTCAGTAATTCCAACATACCTACCTCTATTGCCCTAGTTACTGTATCAATCCATCTCATCCAGGGTCTTCCTTTCATGTGTTGTCCCTTCACTTTTCCAAACATGATGTCCTTCTCCAAGGACTGGTCTCTTCTGGCCACGTGTTCATGCACATTATGTTTTGGACATGTACTTTCTCTTTTATACAATCATTCATATATACATTATATTTTATATCATTAATTACCACTGGAGCTCTGGTGGCTTAGTGGCAAGAAGCTGCACTGAAATCCCGATGGCATGTAGTTCAAGGTTACCAGCTGCTCCGTGTGAAAAGGATGGGCAGTCTCCTCCCGTGTGATTAACTGCCTCTGAAAAGCTTCTGGAGGATCAGCTATGGATCAGTTCTGACTCTATGGTGCACAACAACAATTACCATGTCCTATGCCTATTATCACTGCATTATTTTCAAGTTCTATTCCACTCACTATGTTTTCCCAGCAATTTCCCCCTTCCTCTTCCTCTAGGCCCTCTTTTCTCCTTTTCCTTTTGAACATTTATGCATATCTTACTCAGTTATCCTCCTATTTTCACAACAACAGTGGCCGTATGCAATACTTGTCCTAAGGTGACTGAGATATTTCACTTGGCCAAATGCTCTCTAGTCTCTCCCAAATGATATAGTCTTTTGTGAACTCACTGCTCCTTCGTGCTGCATCGTGTGTGCACTATTCCATTGTTTGAAAGTACCACGGTTTCTCAATCTATTCATTTGTTGATGGACATTTGAGCTCCTTCCATTTTCTTGCTATTGTGAATAACACTGCTATAAACATAGGTCTACAAATGTTTATTTTTGTCTCAGTTCTGCTTTCCTTGGTTATATTTCTAGTAGTGGAATAGTTTGGTCATAAGGGATTTCCTATGTTCCTTTGGAGGAAACACTAAACTGCCTTCCATAGTGGTTGTACCATTTTACAATACCACCAGCAGGGCAAATCTCTCCACATCCCCTCCAACATTTATTGTTAGCTGTTTTATTTAATTTTCCTACTGCTGTTGGAGTGAAGTGGTATCTCTTATTTTTATTTGCCTCTAGTGATTTTGAACATTTCTTTGTGTTTCTTGGCCATCTGAATGTCTTCCTTCTCCATTTTGTGATTGGTTTATTAGCCTTTATATTGTGGAGGTCCTGTAGTATTCTATAAACTTTGGTTATGAGGCTGACACACAGCTTTCTTGGCTATGTTTTTTTAATATTGATTTTTTTAAAAAAATTCATACACATGTGTTTCATTTATATATATGTGTGTTTCACACATTCCTTCAGGTCCCCAATGGATCTTTCCTAATTTCTTCACCACCTTCCTCGGTGCACCAAATTATGTGACCTTGTGATCTCTGCCCTGTCTCACCAGACCCTCTGCTAGCTCCCTTCATCCCTTTGTGCTTTTATATACATCTTATTAGTTTTTTTTTAAGTTCCTCTAGTTGCCTGTGGCTAACAGTGACCCTAGGCACAATAGCTCTGAATCCTGCCCTATCCTGAGACAGTCTCACTGACTCCAACATGCTTCCTTACATAAGCCCAGTAACTGTGTCAATTCATCTCATCCAAGATCTTTCTCTCCTGCACTGTCCCTTCACCTTTCCAAGAATGATATCCTTCTCTAAGGACTGGTTCCTCCTGGCAACATGCCCAAAGTATGTGAGATGGAGCTTCACAATTTTTGCTTCCAATGAGGAAGGAACTTGGTTTCATCCTCTGTAGGACAGACCTGTTTTTTCTCTTGGCAATCCATAGTACGCTCAATACTCTTCTCTAGCACCACAACTCAAAGACATCAATCCTTCTATCATCCTTAGTCATTGCCTCTCTGATGCATATCAGGTAATTGTGAAGGCCATGGAAATTACTGAACAATATCAGTGATACCACACGCAAACAAAATCTTGCTGAAGATTATCCAAAAATGATTGGAAAAGTATATTAATAGAGAACTACCAGAAATACAAGGTAGATTTAGAGGAGGCCATGGCACTAGAAATATTGCAATATCAGATAGATCTTGGCTGAAAACAGAAAACTAAAAAAAAAAGGTTATCTGTGTTTCATTGACAATACAAAGGCATTTGACTGTGTGGATCACAACAAACTTGTAGATAAACTTGGGAAGAATGGGACTCTCAGAACACCTGGTTGTGCTCATGCAAAACCTGTACTTGGACCAGGAAGCAGTTGTCAGAACAGAGCAAGGAAACATTGCATGGTTCAAAATAAGGAAAAGACTGCATCAGGGATGCACCCTGTCCCCATACTTTTCAATCCCTATGTGGAACAGATCATTCTGGAGGCTGGGTTTTAAGAGGAGGAATGTGGTATCAGGTTTAGAGGAAGTTTCATCAATAATCTGGGCTATGTACATGACACAATCTTGCTTGCTGAAACTGAGGAGGTCCTGAAGCATTTCCTGCAGAGAGTAAAAGTCTGTAGTCTTCAATATTGACTGAAGCCCAATATTGAGAAAGTGAACATCATGATAGATGGGGACGAGATTGAGATTGTTAACAATTTCAGCTTTGTTGGTGCCACAATCAACACTCTTGCCACTAACATTTAGGAAACGAAAAGACTCATTTCATTAAGAAAATCTGCTGTCAAGGACCTTTTTAGAATGCTAAAGAGCAGCAATGTCAGCCTGATTCAGGCCATGGTCTTTGCAATTATTTGTTATACATCAGAGTGTTGGACAGTGACCAAAGAAGACAGAAGAAGAATTGATGTCTTTGAATTGTGGTACTTGAGAAGGATATTGAATATACCACGGATGGCCAAAAGAACAATTAGATCTGTCCAGGAGAGAGTAAATCCAAGCTGTTTGTTGTTGGTAAAGATTTTAAAGCTCCATCTCACATACTTTGAGCATGCTTCCAGAAGGAATCAGTCATTGGAGAAGGACATGATACTTGTAAGGGTGAAGGGACAGCACAGAGTAGAAAGACCTTGGATTGACATAGGAAGTAGGGTAATTAGGGTAGATATGCCAGAGACAGTGAGATTGGCCCAGAATAGAGCAGGGTTCAGAGCTATTCCACACATGGTTGCTATGAGTCATGGTCAACTCAATAGCACATAACAGCAATGACAATGGCCTGGATCAGGCACAAGTTAGTCACTAGACTGACATCTTACTAATTCTATTTTTATAATAGGGGTCTTATGTTGTGTTTGTCCAAGGTGATATGGTATTGCATTGTGGTTTTGATTTGCATTCTCTTATTGTCAGTTATTTTGAGCATTTGTTCATGTATCTCTTGACCATTTGACTGTTTTCCTCTGGGAAAAGTTTTTCCATATCTTTGGCTCATTTTGTATTTGGGTGGTTTATCAGTCTTTTTCTTGTGGAGGCCCTGTAGGATTCTGTAAACTTTCGTTATGAGACCCTTGTATGATATGTCATTGCCAAATGTTTTTCCCTAATCAGTAGGTTTTCTTTTCACCCTATTGGGAAGAATTTTTGATGCACATAAGGACTTAGAAGGTCCCATTAATCCATTTTGTCTTCTTCTGGTTAGGCATTTCTGGGTGTATTTGCCAGCTTATTTATATGATAGGCTAGAACATCTAAGTTTGGTCCCATTTACGGTTTCTGGCTTTACTCCTAGGTCTCTGATCCACTTGAGTTGAGTTTTTGTGTATAGTGTGAGATGTGGATATCACTTCAACTTTTTGCAGGTCTAAGTCCAGCTTTGTTTAAGTGATTGTCATTTCCCCATTTGATAGCTTTTGCTTCTTTGTTGAATATCAGTTGACTGTAGGTAGATGGCCTAATGTCTGGATTCTTGATTCTATTCCATTTTGTCTTTGTGTCTGTCATTGTACCAGTACCATACTGTTTTATTGTTGTTGTTAGATACCGTCGAGATGAGTACAACTCATAACAACCTATGAACAGCAAATTTGAACCCCATCCTATTCTATGCCATCTTTACACTTCTTGACACACTAGAGCCCATTGCAACCGTCTCCCTGTCAGTCCATCTGGTTAAGGATCTTCTTCTCCTTCGCCAACCCTCCATTTCTCCAAGCATGAGCTCCCTCTCCAAGGAGTAGCCTCTCCTGCAACTTGCTAAGTGTATGTAAGGCAAAGCCTCATCCTCCTTGCCTTCAAAGAGCACTCTGGCTGCAACCTCTCCAAGACATATTTATTAGTTCTTTAACTCAGAGGAATCAATCAATTCTTCTGTCATCCTTGTCCATTGTCCAGCTCTCAGATGCATAGCAATTGATCAGAAAGACCATGGACTGAGTCAGACACAAACTCACATCATTACTCCTCAATAATTTGGAAAGGTCCCTAACTGCAGACTTTTCCAATGCAGTACATCTCTTGATTTCCTGAATGCTGGTACCAAGAGTGTTAATTGTGGACACCAGCTGTGTAATATTTGGGAAAGAAAGAGACGTTCTGATCATGTAGGTATTAATCCCATGTTGTTGTTGCTCAGTTTAACAGAATGGACTCATAGCTGACCTTTCAAAGGGCATTCAAGGCTGTAAACTTCACAGGAGAAAACTGCCCATCTTTTTCTTGTGGAGCCAGTGGTGGAGATTTGAGCTACCAGAGAGATGTGGCCCTTAGATTAACAGCACAATTCCCTACAGACTACATTGCATCAAGTCAATTTACTCTCCCAGTGATCCCATGTGACAGAGTAGAATTGTCCCACTACAGAAGTGGATCTCCACAACCAGTAGGTGAGTGAGTTCCAACTGGTAACTTTCCACCATCAGGATTCCCTGTGTTGTTACTAAGTGACATCCAATCAACTATGATTCACAGTGACTCTATGAGCAATAGAGCTGAGCCTTCCCCTATCCTGTGCCATCATCACAATCTTTCCCTTGCTCAAGCCCATTATTGCAGTCACCATGTCAATTTATCTCAATGAGGGTCTTCCTCTCTTTTTTGACCCTCCATCTTTCCCAGCATGATCTCTTTTTCCAAGAAATGACTCCTTCTTACAATATGCTCAAAATATCTGAGATGAAGTTTCATGATCCTTGACACTAAGGAATATCTTGGTTGCATTTCTTTCAAGATGTATGTGTTTGTTCCTTTTTCAGTCCATAGAGAGAATTAACTGTATTCTTAGTGAATGCAACTTCCTACGGCACTGAGCACAGAGAAGACTGACAATCAGAGATAAGGCTGTACAAGCGAATAGAGGCCTTATAAGTGAATCAAGGCAGATACTAAGGACTTTTCATCTTTGTAGACATAATTCAAAGTTTGAAATTAATGTTGCAACTGAGGTCAACTTGAACACTGAACCTAGGCTGCTAATTGTATAAATTTACCTATTGTTGTTGCTGTTGCTTGCCTTTGAGTCGAGCATGACTCATAGTGACCCTATGAACAAAAACTCTGAAGCCCCTCTTCAACTATCGACATTTATCAAAGTTCATAGAGTTTCCGGAGGCATGTTGTTTAGGAAGTGGATATGTTTGAACAAAGATTAACAAATGTTTATGAACATACAAGTTAGAACAAATGTGTAAATTCTGTTTCTACTTCATTGAGAAGGAGCTTTTTTTAAACTTAAGACATTAGGTAAATAAAGTAACATTATAGTATAAGCTGAAGCACTTGTAGAAGCTTCTCGCATGTTTTCTTCTTGTGTCTAAGACTGCCACTGTCTAAAACCCATTGAACGGATTCTGAGACCATATTATTGTTGAAGCATATCATGATATTAGTACCATTTAATGTCATGTGATTAAAAGAAATGCCTATTATTTACTTGAATTTATTTTATGAACATGAAAAAAAAATCCATACAAATTGTAAGCTTTTTCTGTCTATAAACAAAGAGATAGAAAAAGAAACTTTGAAAAATTGTTTATCAGAAATGTAAAAAAGAATTACTATCCTGAATATATAATAATCTACTGAATATAGAAAGGATAATACTCAGGAACTATCCTTCCTAAAATAATTATTGTACATATTTTGATGTTTCTAAACTTTTTCTATGAATAAATATGTGTTATATACATAAGTGTATATATATTCATATTTATAATTTATATTCTCTTATAATTTTATATCTTGACATCTTTAAGATATAATCTTTAATGATCTATTTTACATTTCATCCATTATTAAATGGTTTTGAAAAGATTATTTCAATGGCTGTGTAAAGTACATTTTTTATGACTTTCCTAATTTTATTTAACTTATCATTTCCAGAAGTATAGATTGTGATTTTTTTTATGTGTAATGTAAGTAACATACAATAGTATTGTAAAAGAAAATTTTATATATTTGATATTTCCCTAAGGAATTAATGGAGCCAAGGTTATGAATATTATGAAGATGTTATACACTACCAAACCACCTACCTAAAGTTATGATTTTTGCAAAGCAAATTGAAACTGTGTCGTAAAAGACTTAAATTTTTTACATGCAAATGCAGTGATGACATATGTATGGATATATCCAAGAGAAATATTCTAAGATGCAGAAAAAGACTTACACAGAAATATGCTCACCACAGTATTAAAATAATCAAAACTGGAAAAAATTTTATGTCTGTAACACTTAGGGAAATGCTGAAAATATTTATTCTGTGAAACTTAACTATGGGATCCATTTAAAATAATATTAACAAAAATTAGGATCTGGAGATTGAATATGTTAAGTGAAAAATGAGGACATAGATACCACATAAAATGTGGTATCAACTATGTTGAGCAGAATTAAGAAAGACGTTTTATGAAAGTATTAACAGTTTTGGGGAAACAAGACTATAAATATTTTTATCTTTCAAATTTTTTGTATATTCTTGTAGATTACTTAAGAATTAAAAAGTGAATAAATAAAAGACAATTCTTCCCTCATTGTATGCGTTCATATGTTTTAAAAAGTTTTCTTACCAATGTAAGTTTTTTTAACATAATAAGTCATATGAATTTATTAAAGACTTGCCATTTTTATTTAGCTTTCTGAGTTTGTGTTTGTGCCTTCAGTACTTCCACAACAATTTTTTGCTTCTCAATAAGGAAAGCTCCCTTGATCCTGTCACGGACACTCTTAGCACACATAGGACCACTGTAAGCTCTGCTGACATGTTTTTTTGTTTTTGACAACCTCAATGAGAACTTTAGTTCTACAGCTTGGACCCGTCTTAGTCGGCCCTGGCACACACCACATGCAGATTTTGGTGCTTTTTCAACCTTGTAAAGGTAAACCATTCTGTTCCCAGGGGCTCGGGACAGCCTAGTTTTGTTAGAGGCTGTGTTGTAGGACAGCATACGATAGTAGGTCAGACGTTGGACCATTTTGAATGCTTCTGAACAGCCTCTCAGGAAGAGACAAATGTAAGTTTTAATATAAAACTTTAGCCATATTTCAATTTTCCAACAACAACAATGGTATGCATCATATTTTGTTTTTGTGGGGTGTTATTTCTTATCCACTTGTCTTTCACGTTTGGTCCTGCTCTGGACGTACGCTGGACACCCTCTGTGGTGGCTACAGGAGGGGAAGAGTTTAGAGAAAAGGTAGGGTTTATGGGGAGTACAGGGAAACAAGGGAAAAGGGAGAGGGAGCTTTCTGAGTTGGTGTATTTCAGAAAGTCAAAGTTCGTGACCCCAATTTCAGCTCATGGTGTGCCCTCCTGCCTCTGCCTACGCATTAGTAGTCAGTGTGTACTATTGTTAAGTGCCATCTAGTTGACTATGCCTCATAGTGACCCTATGAAGCCTATGAACAAAAGCTCTGACTCCTACCCTATCCTGCACCATCAACACCATTTATACCTTGCTCACACCCAGTGTTACAGGCACTATGTCAGTAAATCTCTTGAGCATCTTCCCTTTTGCAGATCCTCCAACCTTTCCCAGTCTCTCAAACCCATTGTTGCAGTTGTTATGAGAAACCATCTCATTGAGGGTATTTCTTTCGTTGATCCTCCACTTTTCTTTTTTTTTTTATAATTTAGTTTGTTTATTTTTCATTTCAATGAACATCTACAGAGATTTTGGAATTCCATTCATTCATTGTTGCACCCTTCTCTCCGCCCCTCCCCTCCCCCCCTTTGCTCCTCTCCTTGAAAAGCAAAAGAAAAACTCCCTCATTGGTACACAATCCCCCCTGCCCCTCCCCCAATCCCACCCCCAACCCCAAATATAATCCACTCTGCAACCCTCATTGCGTACTCCTATGATAAAAGTAATGCCCTAAAATATAATACTTTTAGACTATTCTCTCCCCCATAGACTTCAATGCCGTAAACATATCCACTTTTCTTAATGTATTTTTTTTCAAGAACCAGCCTTTCCTGACGACATGCCCAAAGTATGTGAAATTGAGTTTTACCGTCCTTGCCTCTAAAGAGTACCCTAGTTACACTTCTTAAAGACAGTCATGGAATATTCAGTACTCTTCTCCAACACCACACTTCAAAGACATTGATTCTTCCTCTGTTATCCTTATTCATTGTCCAGCTTTGAGACACACAGGAAGCAGTTGAAAAGACCATGACTTGCATCAGGTGCACCTTAGTCTTTAAAGTGATATCTGTTTTCTTTAGAGATTTGGAGAGATCCTTGGCAGCAGATTTTCCCAATACCAATGTCCTTTAACTTTTTGACTGCTATTACCATAGATGTTGATTATGGATCCAAGACAATTTTTATTAAGATATAATAATAGAAACCACACAAGGTTTTTAATTACTGGCTCCCTTACCATGAGCTGGCTGACTTGTCTTTAGGTGGTAGTCAATCAGTGGCCCTGCCCACAATTCCCCACAATTACTAAGAGATTTAGCAGTTGTGATCCATTGGCTGATTTTTGGAAATATATAGCCAGACCTTTCCTCCTAGTTTATTTCGGCCTGGAAGCTGTGCTGAAACCTGCTTAACATCTGACAACACACAAGCCCCTATTGACAGATGGGTGTTGTTTAAGTATCTCCTGTAATGAAGGTGAGATTTCTACCATTAAAACATTATAGTCCTTCAACAGGATCAAAATCAAAACCAAACAATCAACTGTCCTTGAGTTGATTGTGACTTGTGGTGATTCTCCCTTGGCTTTTTCCTAAGCTGTAATCTTTACAGGTAGACTGTCTCACTCTCACCTTTCTATTAAGGAGTGGTTGGTGTTTTTACAATCTTGAACTTTCAGGTAACAGCCCAGTATTTAACCCAGTACAGCATCAGGGCTCCTTAAGCAAGATAAAAAAAGAAAAAACCCTAATTGCTGTCATGCTTGAACCAACCCAAAGCTGACCTTCCAACATGTCTTTTGTGGCTATGGCTCACAGGAGAATATTGCCCAACTCTCTTCCTCAGGGAGCCTGTGGGCTGGCAGTGAAACTCCCTATGCACTAGTCCACTGTGTCTTTTTCCTGGCAAAATGGTACTCCATCTGTCAAATGGGTGTAAGCTTTAGGATCCGGAATTCGGCTTTGGTTTCTGTCTTGGCATTTCTCTGTGTCTGTTAGAAAGGAAGAAAAAGAAAGTTATTGAAGTTATTGCTTGATCTATTATCGATCCTGGGAAGAGCAGACAGGGAAGCATTTTGAAGAAAGATGTTCATCTTCAGGCTGAGACAGCACTTATCACTCCAGATCTCAGTCTTGATATCCATCTGTCAGTCTGTTTTAGATGTCAATCTGGGTTTGGTTGGGTTTTTCCCCCACCTTAAAATGAAAAGAAGAAGAATTTGATGAAATACAGAATAAGAAATGCTACGAAGGGGATTCAATAGGAAACTTTTAAAATTTTTGCAAAGATTAACGTGCTTCTGTGATTATTTTTGTATTTTAAATGTTATGTGCATATATAATTTTACATAAATGCATAAATATAATATGCTAGGATATTTTTTATTGGAGCATGCTTTTCAATCTTGTTTTCTCATCCCCCCATCCTCTCATGTGAAGTATCTACTTTAGCAGACTTTTTGGGAAACCTTTATAATTTCAGAATATGTCAAGTAAATTAAAACACCCCTTTCCCGACTCATATTTTTGGGTGAATGTTACACTTCAAATGTTAGCCAGGCTTGGAAGTACTGTGGCAACATTTTCTCATTAGTAGCTAGTCTGTGCTAAACCTATACTTAGAGAAGTGCTATCTACTTTTATGTGAAAAATTTAAACACTACATGTTGTTTTTGGCATGTGAATACATTATTTTTCATGTAACCTCACTTTAAAAATGTTCAAATAAATTAAATATATTGCTTTAAAGATATATAGAAAGAAATTTTTCTGGCCATTGACATGTAAGGGCATAGGGAACCCTTGGTAGTAAGGAAAATATTCTAGAATGATAGAGGTGACATCACAACAGAACCAGATGAAATTAAATTGATAGTAACAGAATACTATGAAAAGCTATACTCTGATAATTATGAAAACCTAGAGGAAATAGACAAATTCCTTGAAACTCATGCCCTACTTAGATTAAAATGAAAAGACGTAGAACACTTGAACAAACCCATCAAAAAAGAAGACATTGAAGTGGTCAGAAAAACACATCCTCACGAAAAAAGGTCCTCAACCAGATGACTTCACAAATAAATTCTACCAAACATGCAAAGAAGATATTTCACCAATTTTACTTAAATTATTTAAAAAAAAAATAAAGAATGAACACCCCCAGGGTCATCTTATGAAGTCAGCATAATCCTAACGCCAAAACCAGCCAAAGATACTACCAAGAAAGAAAACTATGGACCAATATCTCTCATGTATATAGATGCAAAAATCCTTAACAAAATCCTGGCCTATAGGATCAAACATATAAAAAAAATCATAAATAAGTGGGATTCATAGCAGGTATGCAAAGATGGTTGAACATAAGAAACACAATCAGCGTAGTTTATCACCTTAACATAGCGAATAATAAGGAACATGTGATCTAGCAATTAATGCAGAAAAGCTCTTTGATGAAAATCCAGCATTCCTTCCTTATTAAAACACTCAGCAAAATTGGGATAGAAGGGAATTTTCTCAACATAATGAAAAGTATATATGCAAAACAAAGAGCAAATGTCAATCTCAATGGAAAAAGACTAAAAACATTCTCCTTGCGAACAGGGACCAGACAAAGAAGCCCAATGTCACCACAGCTATTCAATATTATATTGAAAGTACTTGCTAGGGAAAAATGGCAAGAAAAGGAAATTAGAGTCATTCAGATTGACAAAGAGATGGTGAAACTGTTGTTATATGCAGATGACATGATAGTGTACACAGAAAACCCCAAGGACTCAACAACAACAAAAACAAAGCCTATTAGAGCTAGTAGACCAATTTAGTAGAGTGGCAGGATACAAGGTCAATATACAAAAGTCAGTGGGATTCCTCTACAGTAATAAAACACAGTTAAGAAAACTAAGAAATCAAAACTATTTACAATAGTCAACTACATGGAAACTACATGGGAAAATGTTCCTTATTCATGGATAGAAGACTCACAGTGAAAATGATCATCCTACAAGAAA
>NW_006399793.1:14717246-14729585 GCF_000299155.1 Elephantulus edwardii | reverse complement strand
TCCCAGAACTCATCTGGTCTTCGCTCATTAGTGTTCAAGGCCTCAAACCTCTTCCTGAGATGGTTCTGCAATTCAGGTGGGATAGACTGAAAGTCATATTTTGGTTCTTGTGGATTTGGTTTAATTTTCCTCACGTTTAGCTTGAACTTGCATATGAGTAGTTTGTGGTCTATTCCACAATCAGCTCTGGTCCTAGTTTTCACAGCTGATATTGAGTTTCTTCAGCGGTTCTTTCTGCAGATGTAATTGATCTGAATCCTATGCATACCATCAGGTGAGATTCATGTATATAACCTGCGTTTATGTCTCTTAAAAAACATATTTGTTATAAATAAGAAAAACGAAAATGAAGTGGGTGGTATAGCACTGTCTGATCTCTAAACCTAATACACAGCTGTAATAACCAAAACAGCATGATATTGGTACAATTACAGACAAAAAGACAAAATGGAATAGCACCAAGTATTCAGAAATTAGCCCATCTATCTACAACCAACCGGAATTCAACAAAGACGCAAAATCTATCAAATGGTGGAAACAACAAGCTCTTCAACCAATGGTACTGGCAAAACTGGATTTATACCTGAAAAAAGCTGAAGCAGGATCCACATTGCACACTAGACAGACAAATCAACTCAATGTGGATCAAAGAACTAGGAGTAAAATCCAAAACCATTATGATCTTTAGAAACAAAGTGATACCAAGTTTATAGGCCATAGCGAATGTTATAAAAAAGCTGACAAATACAACCAGAAACATACAGCTAGGAAAGAACAAAATTGATTAATGGAATCTTCTAAAGATTAAATTCCGTGTTCATCAAAAACTCTTCTAATAGAGTGAAAAGAAATCCTAGTAACTGGGGAAAATATTTGGAAATACCATCTGAACAGTAGATAGTTCAAAATCAGGAAAAGAGTGCAACAGGAATGTATTCTGTCTCCATAGCTTTCCAATCTATCTGCAGAACAGATCATTCAAGAAGATGGGCTTTATGAGGAGGATTGGATGAGGATTCATCAACAACCTAAAATATGCAGATGACACGACCTTGCTTGTTGAAACTGAGGAGAACCTGAAGTGCTTGCTGCAGAATGTCAAGGTCAATATGGATTGAAGCTCAAAATCAAGAAGACAAAGCTTTTCACCACTGGGCCAACTGGCAGCACCATGATAGATGGAGAAGAGATGGAGGCTGTTAACAGTTGCTCAGCTCCATAATTAACACTTTAAACACCAGCAGTCAGGAAATCAAAAGACAAATTACATTGGGAAAATCTGCTGTCAGGGACCTCTAAAGAGTGCTGAGATGCAACGATGTCAGTTTAGAGCCCAAGGTGTGCCTAATCCAGGCCATGGTCTTTGTAATTACTTGCCATGTGTCAGAGAGATAGACAATGACTAAAGATGATAGAAGAAGAATCGATACCTTCAAGTTGTGGTGCTGGAGAAGAGTCTTGAACATAGCATGGATCACCAAGAAAAGAAAAGAAATAGACTCTGTCTTGGAGAGGGTGAAACCAAATTTCTCCTTGGAAGCTAGGATTCTGAAGGTCTGTCTCTCATACTTTTTGTCTTTAGGGAAGGACATCATGGTCAGAAGGGTGGATGGACAATGCAGAAGAGGAAGATCTAAATGAGGTGGATTGATACAGTCGCTGTGGCAATGGGGATAGATGTGTCAGAGTCAGCGAGACTGGTTTAGGATAGGGCAGGCTTCAGAGTGGCTGTACGTAGTTACTATGAGTTGTAGGCAACTTGATGGCACATAACAACAACATACCATCTCAGACAAAAATTTCATGACAAAAGTTTACAGAATCTTACAGGGCCTCCACAAGAAAAAGACTGATAACACAATTACAAAATGGGTAAAAGATACAGAAATACTTTTCACAGAGGAAGACATTTGGATGACCAACAGATACATGAAGAAATGCTCAAAATCACTGGCAATAAGAGATGTAAATAAAAATGACAATGAGGTACAATCTCACCCCAGTAGCAGTGGCAAACTTTAATAGGACAGCAAGCAGTAAATATTTGAGAGGAGGTGGAGAGATTGAAACTTATACAATATTGGTGGGATTGTAAAATGGCACAACCACTTGAAAAGCTGAACATAGAAATTCCATATGACCTAGATATTTCACTGCTTGGAATATACTTTGAGAAAATTAAAACTGAAACACATGCACAAATTTGTACACCAATGCTCATAACACAATTATTTACATTTGCAAGAACATGGAAACAGCCCAAATGTCCAACTAAATAGAATGGATTGAGAAATTGTGACACATTCACACAATGGAATACTATGCAGCATTCAAGAGCAACAATTTTGAAAATTGCTATATAACTTAGGAAGGAGTGAACTAAGTATCCTAGGGAAAAATACTATATGAGACCATTATTCAAGAAACAGAAAGATAACTAGTAAAATGTGTATGAGGATCCAAGGGAGTGGAGAGGGTAGGAGCAGAGAGTTGAGGATGGGCAGGGGTAAAATCATAGGGTTGCACAGTCTGATGCGTAGAAAGAGGGGTGGGTAAAGGGAATAAGAAAGGTCTGGTGAGGATATGGAAAGACAGGGTAATGGTAATTAATTGATTACCAATCAATTGATTAATTTTATAAAATATAATGAATGGGAATAATTATATGAAACATAATGTGAATGAAGGATAGTGTGAAACTTCCCTATAATAGATGAAAGTGTTTTAATGAAGAAGAGAAAAAAAGAAAAAATGTTCTATATTTTATCTGTGGCAGTCACAGCTATGTGAGTGTATATAAAAATGAACAAATAAACAATTGTTCTCATGATGATCACATGTAAGTGTTAGCAGTGTGTTCCACTTACTTTTAGGCTATCTAAAAGTTGATTTTTCAGAAGTAGAACACCATGACTCCCTCCCAAGATACCTCTGAAGGAACTGCAGCCAGCAATCTTTCAGTTTGCATCCTGGCTTATTCTTGAATTTTGAATTGTAACTTGTACATTCAATAATTTATTCACAGCAAAACATCTTTTTAAAGAAATACAAAAGGCAACTTTCCATATGAACCTCACTTGATGGACTGCACAGTAGTCAGATTGACTACATCTGTGGGAAGAATTATTAGAGAAGCTCAGTATCAGTACTTAGAACCAGCCTAAGTGCTTACCATGGAACAAATCATCACATGCAACTTCAAACAGAGACTGAAGAAAATTAAATTAAAGCCACAAGAATCAAATATGACCTTGAGTCTATCCCACTTGAATTAAAAAAATCATTTTAAGAAGAAGTTTGAGGCATTGATCACCAATGATTGAAAACCAGAGGAGCTGTAGGAAGAAATCAAGGATATTGTAAAAAGAGAAAGGGCCACATGGGGATGGCTATATCCAAAGGGGGAACTTCTCTCATCATCAATATCCCCAACACAAGACCAGTTCACATCAGACATGTCCTCCATGTTCACACATCATTTCCTACTAATTTCAACAACCATCTTACTTATTTGCTGAGTTCGAAATTCATTGCAGTATCTCCAGCGTAATGGATTCATAGAACCATAGTCATGATTATGTGGTTTCAAATGACTTAGGGAAACCAAAGGGCTGTAATTCAGTTTAGTAGCAGAATATAGTTTTAGATGGCAACGGGACACAATTTCTTAGTTAAGACATCTTCTGAAGTGTGCTCACAGGTCCTTCAGCTTAATAGCCTTAGGTCAGTGTTACAAAGATCATAGTGTTGTGTACCATCAAGACAGAGCAAATCCATAACTGACCTTCTATCTGGTTACAAAGATCTTGTTGTTATTGCTATAAGGTGCCATTGAGTCAACTGATAGTGACCCTAGGAACAAAAGATCTGAACTCTGTGCTATCCTACTCCATCCCCACACTTCTGAAACACAAAAGCCCATTACAACAGATACCATATTAATACACCTGACTGAGGGTCTTCCTCTCCTTCACTGACCTTCCATCTTTCCCAGCATCATGTCCTCCTCCAAGGAATAGCACCTCCTAGAAGTTTGTCCAAAGTTAGTGATGCGAAGCCTCGTCATTCTTGCCTCCAAAGAGCACTCTGACTGCACCCTCTCCATGACATATCTGTTTGTTCTCTTGACCTTCCATGGATGTTCAGTGCTCTTCTCCAATACCATAGCTCAAAAACATCAATTTTTCTGTCATCCTTATTCATTGTCCATGCCTCAGATGCATAGCTAGTAATCAGAAAAACTATGGCTTGAATCAGATGCACCTTAGTCCTCAAACTGACATCATGACTCAATAGTTTGGAAAGGTCCCTAACTGCAGATTTTCCCAGTGCACTGCGTCTCCTTATTTCCTAACTGCTGGTATCATGGCTGTTAATTGTGGATCCAAGCAAGAAGAAACTGTCAACAGTTTCAAGCTCTTCTCCATCCATCATGACTCTGGTTATCAGTCCAGTGGTAAGAATCTTTGTTTTCCTGACATTAAGAAAGCTGAATTCCTTGATCTTCTGCGAAAAATACTTCAAGTTCTCTTCCCTTTCAGCAAGCAAAGTTGTGTCATCTACATAATGCAGGTTACTGATGAATCTCCCTCCAATCCTGATGCCACTCTCCTCCTCATAGAATCCAGCTTCTCAGATAATTTACTCAGCATACAGTTTGAATAGGTATGGAGAGAGAATACAACTCTGGAACACTCCCTTCCCAATTCCAAACCATGCAGTGCTCCCCTGCTCTGTTTGCACAACAGCGTTATGATCCAGGCGTAAGTTCTGCATGAGTACAAACTTCTTTTTTTTTTACTAAATAATTCTATTTTAATAATAATTATTTTAATAAGAATTAAATTAAGACATTTTTCTGAATACCATAAGGTTTCAGTTCTATAGTTGTTTGAATATCATAACTAAGAAAATCAATTACTGGAAATAGCCAGGAGTTTACTACTTAACTGGTCTCAAAAAATACAGAATTAGTTTTCATATGAACTTTAACCAACATGTATTGATTTTGCTGACAGATGTTTCCAATAATTAGCATTTCTTTTTAAAATAAATCCTGAAAATATGGAATAATGTTAGAGTTACACCAGATTTGTGTTAAAAGAGATACACTTCTGCCATTTAAAAAGTCTGAACGCCAGAGAGAAATCTTTCAAAAGAACTGCTAAAGAGAAATAATTTTCAAGGTTCTTATTCCCTTGGTTATACTCTTTTTTTAAAATTAATTTCAATGAACATCTACAGAGATTTTGGATTTCCATTCATTCATTGTTGCACTTTTCTCCCCCCCCAGCCCCACCCCCAGTTCTCCCTTATCCTTGAAAAGCAAAAGAAAAACTCATTCATTGGTGTACAATCCGCGTGCACACCCCCACCCCCGGTGTGGCACTTTCTCAAAAAGTTGCAAATAGAATTACCATTTGACCCAGTGATTCTACTATTGGGAATATATCCTAAAGAGACCGTAACTGACATCCAAGCAGATATATGCACACCCATGTTTATCGCAGCTCTGTTCACACAACCTAAATGCCCATCAACAAATGAATGGATAGAGAAGTTGTGGTATATTCACACAATGGAATACTCCGCTGCATTGAAAAACAAGGAACTCATGCAATATTATTAAAAATGGGTGACCCTGGAGGACATTATGCTGAGTGAAATATCTCAGTCACAAAAGGACAAATACTATATGGTGCCATTGTTGTAGAATGAGGCTGACATCAGGGTGGGAGTAAGACTGAGAAAAACTGGATAAATTACCTTTACTGCATTGAAGCTGATCTGGGAGAGGATAGTTTAAAAGTAATGTATTTTAGGGCATTATGATTATCATAAGAATCTAGAAGGAGGGTTGCAGAGTGAAGTATACTTGGGATGGGGGTGGATTCCCATTCTTCTTAATGTTAGACATAACTCGTCATAATTCACACAGTCGAAAGCCTTTGCAAAAGTATGAAACAGTGAAGAAGGAACAGTAGTTGAAAAATATGGCCTTGGTGATAGAAATGAGTCTGGAAATAGAATGATTTAATTTTATATTTACAATGATTTAATTATTGCAAATACCTTTTCTAAAAAACACAAAAGACAATTTTACATGTGGATCTCACCTGATGGGCTGCATAGGAATCAGATGGACTATATTTGTTGAAGAAATCATTGGAAAAACTTAATATCAGCAGTCAAAACTGCCAGGGGCAGATTGTGGGTCAGATCATCAATTACTCATACTCAAGTTCAAATCGAGGCCAAAGAAGATGAAAACCAAGATATAATCTTGAAGCAATTCCATCTGAATTTCATGATCATCTTAAGAGTAGGTTTGAGACATTGAAATCCAATGATTGAAGACCAGCAGATTCCTTGATATCATCCATGAAGAAAGCAAAAAGGTCATTACAAAATCAGAAGAGAAAGATTTAGAATGAATGTCAGAACTCTACAGATTGCACTGAAGCATTGAGAAGCCAAAACTAAAGGAGAACCTGTTGAAGTGAAAGAGCTGAACAGACAATTTTAAAGAGCAGCTTGGGAGGACAAAGCGAAGTATTATAATGGAATGTGCAGAGAACTGGAATTGGAGAATAAAAAGGGAAGAACTCACTCTGTATTTCTCAACCTGAAAGAACAGAAAACCCAAATTAAGCCTCATTTTCAATATTGAAAGATGTTATAAGCAATCTATCAAGTGATCCAAAAAGCATCAATAGAAGATGGAGGGAATACACAGAATCACTGTACCAGAAAAAATTGATTGACACTGAGAAATTTCTAGAAGTACCATATGAATTGAGATTGTTAACAGCTTTAGCTTGCTTGGCTCCACAATCAACATTCTTGGTACCAGCAGCCAGGAAATCAAGAGACGAATTGCATTGGGAAAGTCAGCTGTCAGGGACCTCTCCAGAGTATTGAAGAGCGACGATGTCAGTCTTGAGACTAAGGAGCTCCAGATCCAGGTCATAGTCTTCACAATTGCTTGCTATGCATCAGAGAGCCGGACAATGACCAAGGATGATAGAGAATTGATGGCTTTGTGCTGTGGTACTGGAGAAGAGTGTTGAATATACTGTGGACTGCCAGGAGAACAAACAAGTTCATCCTACAAAGGGTGAAACCAGGCTGTTCCTTGGAGGCAAGAATTCTGAAGCTTTGGGACATGTTACAAGGAGGGACTGGTCCTTGAAGGATGATATCATGCTTAGGAGGATGGAGGGACAGTACAAGAGAGGAAGATCAGTGATTGGTGTAATGGGGATAGGTGTGGCAGAGACAACGAGATTGTCACAGGATAGAGTAGGGGTTGGGACTCTTGTACACAAGGTTGCTATGAGTTGTAGGCCACTCAACGGCATATAACAACAACAACCACCATATGAACAGGAGCCAATGGTGACAAAGGGAAAAGTTCAAGCTTATTTGAAGACACTGGCAAAAAAAAGTACCAGAAATAGATGGGATAGTGATAGACTTATTTGAACTAACAGAGCAATTCTGAACATGCTCATCTGTCTATGCCACGAAATTTCGAGGACAGCTGCCTTGCCAAATGCCTGGAAAAGATCCATATTTGTCCCAATTCCCAAGGAAGGTGAGCCAACAGAATATGGAAATTATCTAACAATATCATTACTATAACATGCAAGCAAAATATCGCTGAAGATCATCCAAAAATTACTAGAATGACGGTAAACTGCCAGAAGTTTAATTTGGATTTAGAATAGGCTGTGGCACTGGGGATATGAAATGAATCCTGGCTGAGTGCATAGAATACCAGAAGAATGTCTATCTGTGTTTTATTGATTATGCAAAGGTTTTTGACTGTGTGGATTACAACAAACTATGGTTGACGTTCAGAAAAATGGAAATCCCAGAATACTTAAATGTCTTCATAAGAAATCTATACCTAGACCAAAAATGTGTTGTCCAAGAAGAACAAGGCAATACTGCTTGGTTTTAAATCAAGAAGTATGTGCATCAGGATTGCATCCTCTAGCCATATCTAGTCAATCTATATGTTGTTGTTTTGTGCTATCCAGTCACTTGTAACTCATAGGGACAGCTCTGAACTCAGCTTTATCCTGCTCTACACTCAAACATTATTGACTCTGAGACATCTATCCTCATTACCCCAGTCACTGAGTCAGTCCATCTCATTGAGAGTCTTCCTCTCTTGTACTGTCCCTCCACCCTCCCAAGCATGATGTCCCTCTTTGAGAACTGTTCCCTCCTTACAACATGCCCAAAGTATGTGAGATGGAGCTTCAGAATCCTTACCTCCAAGAAGCAGCCTGGTTTTACCATCTTGAGGATAGACCTCTTTGCTTCCTAGCAGTCCACGGAATATTTAATATTCTTCTCCAGCACCACAACTCAGGGGCATCAATTGTCCTTTTATCATGCCTAGTCATTGTCCAATTTTTTTTATGCATTGCAAGTAACTGCGAAGACTATAGCCCGAATCAGGCACACCTTAGTCTTCAGACGGACGTTGTTGCTCTTCAGTACTCTGGAGATATCCCTGACAGCAGACTTTCCCCAATGTATTTAATCTTTGATTTTCTGGTTTCTAGTACCAAAAGTGTTGATTGTGGGGCCAAGTGAACCGAAGCTGTTATCAATCTTGTTCTCTTCACAGTCTATCATGATGCTGCCAATTGTCCCAGTGATGAGAATCTCTGTTTTCTTGATGTTGAGTTTCAATATATGTTTACGGTTGCCGTCCTTGATCTTCTGCAGAAATGTCTCAGGCTCTCCTTCGTTTTGGCAAGTAAGGCTGAGTCATCTGCATAACACAGGTTGTTGATGAGTTTTCTTCCAATCCTGATGCCACATTCCTCCTCATATAGCCCTGTCTCACAGATGATATTTTATGCATATAGATTAAAAAGCTATGGAGATAAGACACATCCCTAATATACATCCTTTCCGATTTTGAACCATGTAGTGCTTCCTTGCTGTTCTGAAGATTGCTTTTTGGTCCAAATACAGGTTTTTCATATGCAAAATCAAAGTTCTGGGGTTCCCATTCTCTTCAAAGTTAGCCAGCCACAATTTGTTGGGATCCACACTATCTTTGCATAGTCAATGAAAAACAAATAAATATTCCTCTGGTACTCAGCCAAGATCCATCTAACATTAGCTATAATCTCCCTAGTACCAGAGCTTCTTCTAAACCTAGCCTGTACATCTGGCAGTTCTCTGTTGATGTGCTGTTCCAATTGTTTTTGGATCATTTTCAGCAGAATCTTGCTTGCATGTGATATTAATGATACTGTTTGATAATTTCTGCACTCTGTTGGGTGACCTTTCTTTGGAATGGGAGCAAATATGGACCTCTTTCAGTCAGTCCTCCAGATTTCTTGGCACAACCTGGTGAGTGCATCCAGGGCAGTGTCTGTTTGTTGAAATACATCAGTTGATATACCATCAATTCCAGGGGTCTTGTTTTTTGCCAATTCCTTCAGACCAGCTTTCATCTTGGACCTATCCAACCTACCTAGGCCAACACTCCCAGAATGCTGACAGGCAGGTCCTGCATGTTTAACTAGTTTTGAGGCTGAGCGTGGTAGATTTCACCTTGGCCTTCAATCTATATGCAGAACAAATAATTCATGAAGAAAAATGTAGCATCAGGATTGGAGGAAAACTCACCAGTAACCTGAATACAACCTTACTTGATGAAAGTGAGGAAGAATTGAGGTGCTTGCAGCAGAAGGTCAAGGACTATAGCTTTCACTATGGGTTATATGTCAACATCAAGAAAATAAAGATCCTTACTTCTGTACCAATAGGCAACATCATGATAGATGGAGAAAGAATTGAAATTATCAATGATTTAATCTAACTTGAATTTCACACTTAATACCCTTGAGACCAGTAGTCAGGAGATCAGGTAGATGTTGCATTGCTTTGGGCAAGAACCTCTTCAAAATACTTAACAATGATGTCAGATTGAAGACTAAGATGTGCTTGATTCAGGCCATAATTTTTTTTTCCAATCACTTGTTATGCACCTGCAAGCTGGACTATGAATAAGCATTATAGAAGATGAATTGATGCCTATGAGCTGTGGTATTCAAGAAGAGTACTGAATATCCCCTGGACTGACAAAAACCCAAACAGTCTGCTTTTCATTTTTAGAAGTTCATGGACAGATATTTTTGTGACTAGGTTTACAGAATTGGGATAGAAATATAAACACATTGGTAGGAGCTAGAAGTAAGAGAGATTATGAAATACGCCCTTACAATTTTATACAAAATTGTGAACCAATTTTGAACAAAATTGATGGGGAAAAGGAATCTAATTTATGAATAAAGCAAAATTTTGCAAGGAAGAGTCGAGAAATAAAAACACAATTGGGCTGAACAGCTTTTGAAATCTTCCTTGCATTAGATTTTCAGTTATCAGCTGAAATGGAATTGTTAATTTCAATAGAAAAATCTCACCTGATGTAAATAATTCTTTTTAGATCTTAGATGTACAAGGGCTTAAATATTAATGTATTTATTTCAAAAAGCTTTAAACATGCAAATGGAAATTGTAAAACATCACCTGGACTTCGTAGTAATTTCTTTGAAATATACACAGTGTAGAATAACTCTTAATGTTTCAGATATCTTTTATATTTATACAAACATTAAAAAGCATGCACATTTACCTTGTCTTGACAATATGTTCAGAACTCAACTTCATATTTATGCCTATATAGGAATACATTTTCCCTACATTTTGATAAAATATAATAAACCAGGTATGAAGTACAGATTAATGTTTCCCTTTCTCTGCAAAAGCAAACTATTTCAGAATTATTCATAGACTTGTGGTGTTGCATAAATATTATGAGTATGTGTACACATTAATGACTTTCTAAAAAGTAAAACCTTAATGATGTTCCCCTGTATTGCTTGTAGTTATGCAAGCTGTTAAAACTCCAATAGTGGGAGTATTTCAACTAAACAGAGTCTTTAAGGTGAGGATGTAGGTTAAAACCTTATCATTACAAGTATTGAGATTTCATTCCAGACCATTCAGACATTAACACACACGTCTCTTTGCCGTAATGTTGGAACCAGAGAAAAGATTATCCATCTATCTCTCAAGGAGCTATTGGTGGATTCAAACCACCTTTCAACTAGCAGTTGCAACTATTTATGTGCTATACCACCAGAGCTGTTTCATTTGGACATTAGAAAACCTGAAATGTTAGGCTATATGGCCGAAAAGACATTTTTCAAATCCCTGCAAAAGAGGTCCAGATATCACTTCTTTTAACATAAACTCACCTTTCTCTTCTTTTGATATTTCATCTTCAAGCAGTAGTAACAGTCCTGAGAATTTAAGCTCAGATTTATTGTCCCTTGAACAACTTTATTTAATGCTTAGGACTCTTCTTTCTCTGCCTCCCATCTCCCGCTTTTCTTTCATTTACTTAAGAACTTGGGCTTGTTCTATTGGAATTTTCCTGCAATGTGTATCTGTTATTTCTACTTGCCCGCTAGTCTTGCTGTAAGAGAAAATGTAATGTGTATTGTTTTATCTATTCAGCATTTGCCTGTTTATAGAACACGAATGTGTATTTCTTTTTGCTTATAAGAGGAAGGATGGGTTATAGACTCAGACAATTCAGAAAGGCCCTGTCCTAGACTAAAGGATTTATCAGTCCTGGGTTACAAGCCATGACCAAGGAGAAAAACAACTCATAGGTATTATGCAAGGAAACATAACGTCCACTACACTGGGGAGATATGACTGGTGCCATGTCTAGATCCAGGGAGAAAATGTTCTTGGGTAATTCACTTACTAAAATGAGATGCTGATACAGCTGAAAAGCAAATAAGCAGCCAAGAGGGACACTCCATGATAAAAATTTGAGTGCCATAGAATTACAAAGAGGGGGCTTCACCAGGGCCAGAGTCAGGAGTCTGGAGGTGCTGAGGAGGCAGAGAGGTGGCAGGGAGGAGGAAGATTTAACAATTCTTTAGTCTTGGCTGATTTTCAGCTTCCCTAGAGTGAGAGCTTTCTAATGGGAAGCACAGGACAGGGTGCACTGCACTGATTCTGAGCTGTTCCTAGGAAAGCCTGCTATCAGGTGGTTCACCTGGGAACAGAGTGATCAAGTCATCCTGTTTTCCCAGGATTTTCCCAATTTTAGCGCTGGGCACTATAGAATTTGAGTGAACGTGGTAGCTTGAATTTGGCATGAAATTTTTCTCTCCTTGACTCCCTATTACTGGCCAGAGAAGACCAAAGGAAAGTAAATAGGAGGGAAAGTAAATTGGAGGGAACCCCCAACAAAAGAACCCATTCTTTTTTTTTATTTAGTGTTAT
>NW_006399793.1:14713072-14716283 GCF_000299155.1 Elephantulus edwardii | reverse complement strand
GCAAGTGACTCGACGGCACATAACAACAACAATGATTAAGCAACCCCCCCATCCTCACTCCTCCCCATCTTGGATCCTTGTGCACATTCTATAATAATAGTCTTATACAGTATTTGTCTTTATGGGACTGAGTTAGTTCACTTTGCTTAATGCTTTCCAATCCCTCCCAAGTTAAGTAATAATTTTCAAAATCATTGCTTCTGCATGTTGCATATTCTTTTATTACACTTTGAATGAATGTTTATAGGGCAATTGGCTTTCTATTTCATAATTCATGCAACTCTTGTTTTATGTCCCTAAGGATAGTCCCCATTCCCACTCTTTCCCTGTGCTTCTAATTTCCCTACATTCTTCTATCTTATACCTTCATTTCTTCTGAACTTTCCCCCTAAGAAAATATATGATTGATTGTTTAAAGATGTGAGTACCTCCTTGGTATTACTGCTCAACTTAAAAGCATGTCTATTGTTTTTCTGAAAGTTGAGACTGGGATGAGTTTAGGTCTAACCTTAAAAGGTTACTGATCTTCATAGTTTTGGGCTGCCATCAACTTATGTTCCTTTTTATGATTTTTCATTCATTCCATGTTTTTTTTCTGGCTCTGTACAGAATAGTTTTTCAATCCTTTCTGAAGAGTTCAGCGGTAGAAGGTGGATACTCTCCGTTTCTTCTGTTTACATTGTAATAGAGGTTGAAGTTCATGCAATGTGTTAGTCTCTCAGACCAATTGTTTCTATGTATCTTTGCTTTCTTCTTTTGTCTTTGTGCTGGACAAGGAGAGACAGCTGCGTATCAGAACGCTTTGAAAGGTTTCAAAGAACAGAACATCTCTACTCACCAAAGTACAACACTGTATTTGTAGATGATGTTTACGCCAATTGACACTGATGCCACCTGAGAGTATAGTTCTGAGACTTTAGGACTAACAACGAATGGGAAACATTTGAAAAGTAAAGCTTTCATAATAGTTAACAGAAATGTTTGCTTTCAGACATTTTTTTTCCTGTGAATAGCCCCAGTGAAAAGCTCAGAAATGAATTTCCTTCAATATTTTTTTATGTCTTTCTTCATGGACTTCTGAAATGGAATTATTAAAGATTGACTTTTATTCCACAGAAATGTGGGCGTCCTAACCTCTGCACCTTTAAATAAGAACCTGTTTGGAAATAAGAGTTTTCTTTTGTTATGTTAATGTAGTTATTTCAGAAGAAGGTACATCCTAAACTTAATATCTTCTGAGTGGTGTCTTATATAACGATAGATAGGTACACACACACACACACTCCACAACCTGTCTACAAGCAAAAGAACTAGGAGGGAGACTTTAAATTTTTGGCCTTCTGAACTGTAAGAAAACACATTTCTTGTCTGTATAGGCCCCTATTTTGTGTGTTTTTTGTGATAACAACAGTAACCACTGTCCTTCCAATGGAGACATAAGACCAGTGTAAATACATACTGTGGGTATTTTGGACCCTCGACTGAAGTCAGGGAACTCCAGTGGTGTAGCCCATAGGGATTTGTGCTGCTTAACCAAAGGCTACATCTCTCTGGTGTTTTAAGTCCCCCAGTAACTACTATGAAAAATTATCAGTCTCCTTCTGTGAGATTTATAGTCTTGGAAACAAATGGAGAAGCAGTTATAAATTAGTGTTACTCAATAGCATTGGGAAACTGGAATAAAATCTGATATCAAAGTAGCTGGTCTTTCACAAAAGCAGCATTGACTTATTTGATTAGGGTGTTGTATAAAGTACTCAGTATTTGTGAATTTCCTCATTGAACAAAGCTTACAAATCTGAAACCTATCATACCTGTGTTTTAGATATACTCTAAAATATATGGACAGAAAAGGTTAAAAAGACAGGCAGGCATGCTAATAAAAGTATCATTTAAAAGTCTGAATTAATATTTCAATTTTAAGAAAATTTGTATCACCCAAAACAAGTAAAGAAATTATTTTTGTTTGTTTTTATTTTATTTTTAAAATCTTATACTGAATTACCTACAAAGTTTGAATACAGTATTTTGCACAAAAGACCCTTGCCATTTCCTTTGCCCCGCCCACTCATCAAATTGTGCAGTCTTTTGATTAATACCCTACCCCCAATTCCTCACCCTTCTAGTTCTACCCTCCACCCCCCTTGGATTCTCATACTCATTCTACAATAATGGTTTCTTTCCAAAATTTGCATGAAATAAGAGGTAAAGATTATCATATTGAATAGGGATCTGCTGGGAAAAGGTTGCTATTTACACAGGAAAATAGTTGAACCAGTATAGTAGGACCTCTGGTAGCCTAATGGGTAAGGAGCTGTGCTGCCAAAGCAAAGGCAAACAGTTTAAATCCACCAGCTGCTCTATGGGAGAAAGGTGAACAAACTATTCTCTTGTGGTTTATAGCCTCTGAAGACTCGCCGGAAGGTCTAGCTATGAATCAGTCCAGACTCAAATGGTACATAACCAGTGCAACATAAACCTAAGACACATATAATTATTATCCTTATGATTACACACCTGTTGAAAAGGCGAAACTTAGAAAAATTACTTTATTAGTATTTTATAGCTAGAGAAAATTTTAGCTGAGTAATAGAAACATAGCCTCCTAGGAGAGCCAATGTACTTTCATTTTCATAAGATAAAAATAAATCATCCATCATTATTTGAGAAACATTTTTGCGTGCATATGTCAGTCTGGGGTGGCGGGAAGTAGGCTTTGTTCACAAGATAGGAACAGAAAGCATGATTAAGAATGCTTAGAGGAGCAAAAAGAGATTGTTCTTTCTGAGATAAATGAAGGCCTGGGGAGATTTGTTATTACTTAGCCCAAACCTTCAAGAAAAGTAGTTTCTAAGAGTTACAAGACACAGTTGGCCTTGGGCCAACTCTGTACTCTTTCTTGGGTTGCCGTTTTCATTCACAGGACCATGTCTAGGAGGTTTTTAGAACAGCCCATTTTGTTTAGGAGTTTTCAAGAGAAATCTCCAAAGAAGATTCACTTTCCCTCATTAGTATTTGTGAATACATGCCTTTAGTTTTCTGGGGACCAGGGATAACCTTTCTTAGGTGTTCTGTGGCAGCCTGCTTACGTAATGTGTCTTCCTGAATTTTACTCAAACTTCAAATCTTACCCTCCCTCCTTATCTGTAAGAGTAAAATATGAGAAACAACATAAATGTCAACCAGTTGGAAAATCTGGGAAGTTGTTGTT
>NW_006399793.1:14699350-14710437 GCF_000299155.1 Elephantulus edwardii | reverse complement strand
GAGAGTGGGGTGGAGCTCCCCGATGAAAACAAGCTTGGAAGGAGGAGTGGCATCTACTTCCATAATAGCTTGCCTTCAGAAACCCTATGAACTTGGAGAGAGGATGAAAGGCACCCAAGTGTTGAGGACTCTCCTTCGTAGGGTTGCTATGAGTCGCCTGCGACTTGACGGCACTTAACAACAACAACTATGTGTGTGTGTGTGTGTGTGTGTGTGTGTGTGTGTGTGTGTGTGTAAATTATTTATTTATTTATTTTTGAAACAGAAATATCTTCTAGTTGACCCTCTAAAAGGTTTTCAGAGGTTTTAAACTGTATGAGAGGAGATTGCCCAACTTTCTTCCATGGTGAATTTCAAGCATGTCCTTTAGGGTTGGCAGTGCACCTTCTTATCACTAGGCCCTTCGAAGAACAGAACAGAAATTTGCTCTGTCCTATACTATGCTCATCAACTCTGAGATGCTTGAGGCTTCTATTATAGTCACTGTGCCAATGCATTTCAATGAGGATCTTCATACCTTTCACTGATCTCAACCATTTCCAGTATGATATCTTTTTCCAAGGACTGAACCCTTAAGCCACCATGCCCAAGGCAAGTTAGATGAAATCTCACCAGTAGGGGAAGGTGTGTCAGAGATAATGAGACTGGCTCACGATAGGGCAGGGTTCAGAGCTCTTGTGCATAGGGTAGTTATGAGTCACAGGTGACTTGATGGCACATAACAACAACAACAACAACAACAACCAACAGTAAGAAGAATCCTACTTGCATTTCCTCCACGACAGTCTTGATTATTCTTTTGGAGTCCTTGGAATATTCAGCACTCTTCTCCAACACCACGATTCAAAGTTTTTATATATACAATCTGAGTTACAAAGATGACACAACCCTGTTTGCTAAAATTGAGAAGGACCTGAAGCACTTGCTGCAGAATGTCAAGGACTGCAGACTTAAATATGGATTGAAGCTCAACATCAAGAAAGCAAATATTCTCACCACTGGGCTGACTGGCAGCATCATGATAGACGATGAAGAGATTGAGATTGTAAACAGCTTCAGTTTGCTAGGCTCCACAATCAACATTCTTGGTACCAGAATCCAGGAAAAAAAAAAGAATTACACTGGTAATTACACTGGCCCACTGTCAGAGATCTTTCCAAAGTACTAAAGAGCAACTATGTCAGCCTAGAGACTAAGGTGTGCCTGATTCAAGCCATGGTCTTTGCAATTACTTGCTATGCATCAGAAAGCAAGACAATGACTAGGGATGACAATAGAATTGGTGCCTTTGAGCTGAGGTGCTGGAGAAGAGTATTGACAATACCATGGACTGCTGGAGAACAAACCAATTTGTCTTAGAGAGGGTGATAACAGACTGCTCCTTGGAGGCAAGGATTCTGAAGCTTTGTCTGACCTTCTTTGGACATGTTCCAAGCAGGGACTAGTCCTTGGAGAGGGACGTCATGCTTGGGAGAGTGGGGGTACAGTGCAAGAGAGGAAGACCCTCAATGAGATGGATTAATTCAGTGGCTGTGTTAATGGGGGTAGGTGTGCCGGAGACAATAAGGTTGACACAGGATAGAGCAGGGTTTAGGACTGTTTACATAGGGTCACTATACAAGTGACTCAATGGCACATAAAAACAACAGCAACACATACAAATTTTCTCAATATAAATTGTATCTATTTGTATCTGTTTGAAGACATAGTGCTATATTACACAATATGTCAGACTGCTAACCAAAATATTGGCAATTCAAATCTACCAGCCACTCCTTAGGAGAAGATGGATAGTCTCCTTCCATAAAGACTTGAAACCTCAAAACCCCAATAAAGGGTTGCCATGAATTAGAACTCACCTAATGGCAGACAGTTTGGTATGGGATGTATGTTGTTGTTGTTAGGTACCATCAAGTTAAGAATGACCCACAGCGACCCTATGGACAACAGATTCTAGCTTTGCCCTGTCCTGTGCCATTCTTACAATCTCTGACATATTGCTGCAGTCACTGTGTCAATCCATCTCGTTGAAGGCCTTTCTCTCTTTTGCCAATCCTCAACCTTTCTGAGCATGAGGTCATTCTCCAGGGAATAGCCTTGCCTGTTGTTGTTATGTGCCACTGAGTCACTTGCAACTCACAGAGACCCTATGTACAACAGCTCTGAACCCTGCTCTATCTTAAGCCAACATCATTGTCTCTGACACTCCTACCTCCATAACTCCAGTCACAGAATCAATCCATCTCATCCAGGGTCTTCCTGTCTTTTGCTGTCCCTCCACCTTTCCAAGCATTGTATCTTTCATCAAGAACAAGTCCCTTCTTGCAACATACCCGAAGTAAGTCAAATGAAGCTTCAAAATCTTGCCTCTAAGGAACAACCTGGTTTCACCCTCTCCAGAATGAACTTGTTTGTTCTCAAAGTCATCAATTCTTCTTCTGTCATCCTTAGTCACTGCAAAAAGTATGTGACATGAGGTTTTGCCATCTTTGTCTCCAAGGAACACTGTGCTTGCTCTTTCTCCAAGACATATGTTAGTTCTTTTGGGATATTCAGTAATTTTCTCTAACAGCACAGTACAAAACCAGCAATTATTCTTATTTATTATTCAGCCCTTAGATGCATGACAAGTGACTGAAAAATCCATAGACTGGATCAAGAACACATTAGACTTCAAGCTGATATAATTGCTCTTCAAAAATTTGGAGTACATAACTACAATTTTTTCCAATGCAATACATCTCCTGATCTCCTTTATTGAAAATGTTGATTGTGGACCCAAGTAGGGTGAGTCATTAACATTTTCAACCTTTTTTCCATCTATCATGATGTCACATGTCAGTCCAATGGTGAGAATTTTTATTTTCTTTACATTGAGATGTTATCCATAAAGAAGGCTGTATTGTCAATCTTTTGCAGCAAATGTTTCAAGTCCTACTAACTTTCAGAACAAGATTGTGTCATCTGCACAATATAGGTTGTGGTCAAAGTCATCATCCAATCCTGATACCACATTCTTCTTCATAGAATCCAGTTTCTCAAGTAATTCTTTTCTCAGCATAGAGATTGAATACGAATGGGGATAAAATATAACTCTGGTACACATCAGAGTTGTGTGTAATTAATGGTATACAACAGCAACAATACCATCACCAACACACACACACACACACACACACACACACACAAAGTAGAGCCAACAAAGAGGAGAAAAATAGATAACTTCTACCAACTGTTACAATAAGAATTCGATCAAACATGCAACCAAGATATATTAGTAATAATGAATGACTGGAATGCAAAAGTTGGGAATAGGGAAGAAGGGTTGGTAGTCAGGACACATGGACTTGGTGATAGAAATGAAGCTGGAGATAGAACAATAGAATTCTGTACAATTAGTGATTTATTAACCACTGAAATATTTTATAAGAAACACAAATGGTGACTGTGTAGATGGACTTCACTTGATAGCCTATGCAAAAATCAGACTGATTACACCCTTGGGCTAAAATCGGAGAAGTTCAATATCAGCTGTGAAAACTAGACCAGGTGCCAATTTTGGAACAGATCATCAACTACTCATATGCAAGTTCAAACTAAAGCTAAATAAAATAAAATCAAATACCCAAGAACCAAAGTTTGACCATCAGACTTTCCTTCTTGAATTTAGAGATCATCTCAGAAACAAGTTTGAGGCCTTGAATACTAATAATGATTGAAAAACAGATGAGCTGTGGGAGGATATCAAGAATATTATCCATGAAGAATGCAAAAATTAATTACAAAGACAGAGGAAGAAGAAAAGACCAAGAGAAATGTCAGAAGACACTCTGAATATTACAGTAGAGCACCAAAAAAAGCCAAAGCAAAGGAAAGAAATAAAGATATTAAGGAGTCGAACAGAAGATTATAATGGGCATTGAGGAAAGACTAAGCAAAGTATTATAATGAAATGTACAAAGAGCTGGAGTTGCAAAGTCAAAGGGTCAAACTTGCTCAGCATGAAACTGAAGGAACTGAAGAACAAATGTGAGCCTTAAGCTATAATACTTAAGGATGCTGTGGACACAATGTTGAATGTCCCAGAAAACATCAGAACAAGATGGAATGAGTACACAGAGTCACTATACCAAAGAGATTTGGCTGAAACTGAAAAATTTCATAAAGAAAATATGATCAAGAGCCAATAGGTGATGAAGGAGGAAGTTTAAGCTGCTCAAGAGGAATTGGCAAAAAACAAAGCCCCGTGAATTGATAAACTGACATATTTCAAAAAATCACCTTTGCTCTAGATGTGCTCACCAAGTTGTGCCAAGAAATCTGGAGGACAACCACCTGGCCAACAGACTGGAAGAAATCTATATTTATTTTCATTCCAAAATAAGGTGATCAGACAGAATGTGGAAATTATCGAACAATATCATTAATATCAAATGCAAACAAGATCCTGTTGAAAATTTTAAAAAAATTAATGGAACTGTACATCAATTGAGAACTGCCAGATATGCAGGCTGGGTTTAGAAGAGACCATGGCACTATGGAAAATATAGCCAATGTTAGATTTTAGCTGAAAGAAGAGAGTAGCAGAGGAATGTCTAATTGTGTTTCATTGACAACACAAGAGCTTTTTGACTGTGTTGATCACGACATACTGTGATTAACTCTAGGAAGAATGAGAATCCCAGAATACTTGATTGTGCTTATGCAGAATTTATAGTTGGACTAGGACATAGTCATCAGAACAGAGGAAGGAAACACTTCATGGTTCAAAATCAGGTAAAGTGTGTGCCAGGGGTGCATCCTATCTCCATACTTTTTCAATCTATATGCCTAGAAGAATATCTGGGAGGCTGGACTTTATGAGGAGGAATGTGGCATCAGGATTGGAGGAAGATTCATCAATAATCTGTATTAGGTAGGTAACACATCTTGCTTGCCAAAACTGAGGAGGACTTGAGGCATTTGCTATAGAAATAGAAAATAGAGGACTGTAGCCCTCAATATGGATTGAAGCTCAATATCAAGAAGACAAAGTTTCTCACCACTGGGCCAATTTGAAGCATCATGACAGAGAAGAGACTGAGATTGTTAACTGTATGCTTGGATCCACAATCAACCCTCTTGGTATCTGAAGCTAAAAATATCAAAAGACTAATTATTGCATTGAGAAAATCAACTGCCACGGACTTCTCCAAAGTACTAAAGAACAATGATGCCAGGCTATGTTATTTGCAATTACTTGGTATGCATCTGAGAGCTGGAAAATAACTAATAATGATAGAAGAAGAATCTATGCCTTTGATTTGTGGTGCTGGAGAAGAATATTGAATATACCATGAACTGCTAAGAGAACAGACAGGTCTGTCCTGGAGAAGGTGAAATCAAGTTGCTCCTTGGAAGCAAGGATTTTGAAACTCCCTCTCACATACTTTGGAATATGACCAGGAGGGACCAGTCCTTGGAGAAGGACATTATGCTTGGAAGGGTGGAGGAATGGTGCAAGAGAAGAAGATCTTGGATGAGATGGATTGACTCAGTGACTGGGGTAATTAGGGTAGGTATGTCAGAGACAATGAAATTGGCTCAAGATAGAGCAGGGTTCGAACCTGCTGTACATAGGGTCTCTGAATGATAGTCAACTTGATGGCACATACAAACAACAAAAATTGTGTTGTTATTTCCCGTAAAATTGAAATTAAACCATACCTAACCTCCAGTAAGAAGATTTCAGAGGCAGTTAATTATAAAGGAAGAGATTGCCCATCTTTCTCTTGTAAAGTAGCTGGTGGATTTGAACAGTATACCTTTAGGTTAGCCTTACAGCTAATCTACCAGAGCTTCCTATACACACACTTATTCCTCATATATTGGAGGCCTCTATCTTAATAGTTAGGAGTTGTGCTGCCAATCTAAAGGCATATGGTTCAAATCCACCTGCTGCTCCATGGAGAAAGATAGAAAGTCTCCTTCCATATAATTTACTGCCTCTGAAAACTCTCTGGAGGGTCAGTTATGAGTTCCAAGTTGATGGCACAAAACATCAATAGTGATCTGCTTATAAGAAGCCAATTTAGAGGTACATAGTGTTACCAGTTCAGAGGTACACAGTTTGAATTCACCAGATGCTCTATAAGAGAAAGATAGTCTCCTCCCATGTGATTTACTGCCTCAGAAAACCCACTAGAGGGTCAGCTACGACTCAGATCCCAACTCAAAAGCACATAATAACACAAAACCAACAACCTCATATATTGATTATTGTCTTCTATTTGACATTCCATATTTAAGATAATGGTAAAAAATGACTATTTTGTGCATTAACATTGTACTTCTGGCAATAATAAATGCCAAAGTATTAGGTGGGAATAACACTGACTCTTCTGGTTGAGGTTATATTTTAACTTGGCTGGGCCATTTTGATGCTCAATGCTTTGACAATTATGTTATTGCTGTTATTAAGTACCATCAAGTCAAGCACGCCTCATAATGACCTATGAACAAGCGATCAGAAGCCTTTCTATAACTATCATTGTTCCTCAAAGTTTATAGAGTTTCCAGAGGCATGTCGTTTAGGAAGTGGATGCCACTTCTGCTTCCAAACATATAATGATATAATCATGCTTCATTTTTGTGATCTGATGTGATCATCCTTCACTTCTGAAAAATGCTAATTTTTACATAAGGAGTTAATCTTTGGAATACGTTGATAAGTGAGGAGTAAGTGTATATAAATTCTGTGTCAATACTCTCTATATATACACATGAGCACATATTTAAATGCATATAACACTTATTTCTTCATGTAATTAAGCCATTTTTTATTGTCTTCTTGATATATCTTCTTATTCATTCTCATATCTCTATAACAAACCTACATTACTTTCCCAATACCAAAAAAGTTCTTAACTTTGAAAAATAATAGATATTTTAGCTATGGTTTATTTCCTGAATCCCTGGTTTTTAGCTAGCAGCACTGAATTTATCTGCACAATTAGGTTAGTGACATAATCGCAGCACAGACTTTTAATTGTGTGTCAAGAAATCTATGTACTAGATCTGGCCCTGTTGCTAATTGACTCTCTGACCATGGACAAATTATCTGACTTTTCTTGACTTTGATCTCCTCTGGAAAAAGAAGAAGAGTTTGGAGGATTCCTGAAGTAACTCTTTTAGCATCATAAGTATTTATTCTTTGCCTCTGACACTATCAGTAAGGTAATGTCTTTTTAAGAGGTTTGTACATCCATTTGTTCTAAGGAGTACATTTAAGTGATAAAAATTCTTAGCACATAATTGACAACCTTATAAGAAAATCTTTGTGGGCAGGGGCTCTTCTTATCCATTATCTATTATTTTAAGATACAAAAAAACCCCCCTCAAATTTATTGCCATAGTTTTGAAACCTACTCCTAACAGACCCTGCAGCAGGTTTTCAGAGGCTAGAAATCTAATGGAAGGAGAGTGGCCATCTTTCTCCCATGGAGCAGTTGGTGAATTTAAACCGTGTGCTTTGGGTTGGCAATATCACACCTTAACTCTAGGCCACCAGAGCTCTCCTCTAATCCTAGCATATTCTTCTAAATTTGAGCCTGCATCAGAATTTTTTTGGAGGGTTTGTAAGGCTATACATTGCTGGACCCTACTTCAGGAGTTCCTAATTCAGTGCATTTGAGCTGGGACATTTCTAACAACTTCCCAAGTGACATTGAGTATTTGGAAGAATCACCTTTTTTATTATCTTAGTTAAGAAGAGACATTTTCCAAGAACTACCCGTGTTTTAGATTTTCTTGTTTTCCTTTCCAGACATCTAAACAATTTTTCTAAGAAACAAGGTCTGTTTTTTCCTTTGCTCTGAAAATGTTGTGGGTTTTTTTGAGATGTCTGAGGAGGAACAAATGAAAAGATGACTGAAACTGAGATCTGTAAATGGAGCAAGAGAAAACATTCAATTCACTAGGGCCACACACAATGTAGGTATAACTCCTCTCACTCAAGATATGTAGCGCTTGCAGCCTGCAGGAGTGTACACTAAACCAGCAAAGTCAGATGCGAATGCTGACACAGCAGCTTCCTCTGCCTGTGGAACTAGCTCCCATTCCAGAAAGAAATCATGTGTTGTCACTTCCCATATTTTTGTACACACCACTCCCTGAGCTTGGAGTGCTTCAGGGACTGAGCAATTTTTTCCTTTATGTTTTTGGTCTTCACAGCCTAAAGAACTTTTGTAAATAACTTAATTTCCTGTTATGCTTTCCACATCTCACTGTTCCATCATGGGCTGCTTTGTCCCTGGCACTGGGAAAACTTGAGTACTTGCTGGCTTTGGACTCATATCTGTGTCTTTTCAGCAGCTAACAGAACAAGTGTGTGCCGCTGCAAATAGGTCAATAGATATTCACAGATAAACTATTATCATTAATATAAATAAAATGATCAAAAATATAAAACCACAATTTAGAAGTAAGCAATAATGCATATGAAATACCTCTGAACCTTCTTCCTAGTCTAACCAGTGTTCTAGCACTTTCTCTAGTCTCAAGCACTCTTACAGTTTTCTTATAACTCCCAATCTCTCTGTCTTACTCTGCCCCATTGTTAGAATACGCCCCTGTAAAAATTTCAGGAATCCATTTAATACTTATTAACTGAATTCATTATGGTAATACCTGAAGGATTCTTGTTGTTAGGTTCCATCTAGTCAAGGATGACTAATAGAGAATCTACGAACAACAGACCTGAAACCCAGACGTATCCTGTTCCATCTTCAAAATCTCCGAAACAATTGAGCCCATTGCTGTGTCCATCTATCTATCCGAGGGTCTTCATCTCTTCAAGTACGATGTCTCTAACTAAGGAATGGTCTCTCTTAGCAACATGCCCAAAGTATGTGAGATGAAACTTTCTTATCTTTGCCTCCAAGGAGCACTTTGGCTGCAACTTCTCCAGGACATACCTGTTTGTTCTTTTGGCAAACCATGGAATATTCATTACTCTTCTCCAGCATCATAGCTCAAAGGTATCAATTCTTCTATCCCCCTCATTCACTGTCCAGTTCTCAGATGCATAGCAAGTGACTGAAAAAATCATGGCCTGAATCACGTGAACTTTAGTCTTCAAACTGACACCATTGCTTCTCAAGTATTTGAAGTGGTTCCTGAGAGCAGACTGTAACAGTGCAATATGTCTCCTGATCTCATGACTACTGGTGCGAAGGTGTTGATTGTGAACCAAATAAGATGAAGCCGTTGACAATCACAATCTTTTCTCCATTTATCATGACTTTGCCTATCTGTCCTGTGGTGAGAATTTTGTTCTCTTCATGTTGAGATGTAATCCATTCTGAAAGCTGTGTTCTTTGATTTTCTGCAACAAATGCTTCCAGTCTTCTTCACTTTCAGCAAGCAAGGTTGTGCCATCTGCAGAATGCAGATTATTGATGATTCTTCCTCCAAACCTGGTGTCATATTTTTCTTTGTGGAGTCCAGCTTCTCAAATAATTTTCCTAGCATACAAGGGAGCTCTGGTGCACTAGTGGTAAGAAAGTGCACTGCAATCCTAAAGGCAGGCATTTCGAATTCACCAGCTGCTCCAAGGGAAAAGGATGAGCAATTTCTTCCTGTGCGATTAACTGTCTCTAAAAACCTGCGGAAACGTCAGGTATTGGTTGGTTCAGACTCATGGTACTCAACAACAACAACACAGATTGAATAGGTCTAGAGAGAGGATAGAAGCCTGTGAATAATTCTTTTTTTAATGGTTTTCATACACTAATTCATTTACATTGCTTTTCATTACTGTACATGGTGGGTTTTTAAAAATGTAAAAGAAAATTTTTATTTTATATTAGTTTACTTACATAGTTTTTATATATTGCTTTTCTCACTGGATCTTTCCCATTTCCTTTACGCACCTCTCCCTCCAGCCATCAAACTGTGTGACCCTATGATGAACCACCCCTCCCTCCATCCTTAACACTCTGCTCCCACTCTCCCTACACTGGATCTTCATACACGTTCATCAATAGTGTTTTTATACAGTATTTGTCTTTATGGGACTTAGTTCATTTAGCATAATGCTTTCCATTCCCCCCCCCCGCCAAGTTAGGTAGTGATTTACATAATCATTGCTCCTGTGTTTTGCACAGTATTTTATCATGTGAATGTACCATAATTTCTCAATCCGTTTGATTGCGGTTGGGCACTTGAGTTGTTTCCATGTTCTTGCTATGGTGAATAATGCTGGATGAACATTGGTGTACAAGTCTCCATTTGTGCCTCAGTTCTCATTTTCTCAGATGTATTCTAAGCAGTGGCACAGGTAGGTCATATGAAATTTCTATGTTGAGCTTTTTGAAGAAATGCTAAACTGTCTTCCAGAATGGTGGTGCCATTTTATAATCCAATCAGCAATTTATAAGAGTTCCTATCTTGCCACATCCTCTCCAACTTCTACTACTTGCTGTCCTGTTAAACTTTGCTGCTACTGGAGTGAGATTATATCTCATTTTGGCTTTGATTTGCATCTCTTGTATTACCAGTGATTTGGAGCATTTCTTCATGTGTCTGTTGGCCATTTGAATATCTGTAAAAAGTCTTTCCATTTCTTTTGCCCATTTTGTAATTGTGTTAGTCTTTTTCTTGTGGAGGCCATGTAGGATTCTATAAACTTTTGATATAAGACCCTTGTATGAAATGGTTTTGCCAAATGTTTTTACCCAATTAGTAGGTTTTCTTTTGACTCTGTTGGAACAAGTTTTTGATGAATACAGGGATTTAATCTTTAGAATGTCCCATTCATCAATTTTATCCTCTCCAGATTAAGCATTTCTGACTGTATTTGGCAGTCTGTTTAAACCATAGACTAGGCCATCTAAGCTTGACCCTAGTTTGTCTCTTGGGAATTTTATGATTTGGAGCTTTAGTCCGAGGTCCCTAATCCAATTTGAGCTGATTTTTGTGTATGGTGTGAAATGTGGATCCTGTTTCAGTTTTCTGTAAGTAACATTCCAGTTTTGCCAGCTCTGTTTGTTGAACATGTTGTCATTTTCCCATTTGATTGGTTTGATTTCCTTGTCAGATATCAGTTG